>NC_090989.1:12740156-13041562 GCF_041146395.1 Eulemur rufifrons | reverse complement strand
TGCCTTCCACCAGGTTGGCATGGCAGCAAGAGGCCCTCACCAGAGCAGCCCCTTGACCTTGGACTTCCCAGCTCCCAGATCATGAGCAAAATACACCTCTGCTGTTTATAAATTACCCAGTCTGTGGTCTCCTGTTATAGCAGCACAAAACAGACTAAGACAAGATCCTTCTCAGATGCCCCCTCCTGGGTGAAGTCTTCTTCATATCTGTAAAGAAACCTGGCTATTCAACCTCTGTGTCCCACAGAACTTTATTCCCAGCCCCAAAGCAACACTCACTGCACTACAGTGGAATCTATCAGCCTCCCCTGTTGACTGAGGGCTCCTCAAGGACAAGGACCATGTAATTTACATGTGTCATTGAATCACCAGTGTCTACCCCTGTCCCTGGCACATAGCAGCCACTTGATAAACAAGTGACACTTGTCCCCAAAAGATAAAATCATTTATTTTAAATATGGAATCCTCACCACTGTGCCAAACTCTGAAATATTTACACTTTTCTCATCTCAAAAGTAACCACACCTGTCTTTATTAAAGAAAATTTGGTAAAAATATCAAAGCATAGGGAAAACAGTCCTGGTGAAACTACAAGTCTTTTTTTTTTTTTTTTTAATTATTATTTCAGCATACTATGGGGGCACAAAAGTTTAGGTTACGTATATTGCCCTTGCTTGCCCCCTCCCCCCAGTCAGAGCTTCAAACATGTCCATCCCCTAGACAATGAGCATCACACTCATTATGTATGTATACACCCATCCCCTCTCCCACCCACATCTGCCCGACACCCGATCAGTGTTATTCCTGAATGTGCTCTTAGGTGATGATCAGTGAAACCAATTTGATGGTGAGTACATGTGGTGCTTATTTTTCCATTCTTGGGATACTTCACTTAGTAGAATGGGTTCCAACTCTATCCAGGAAAATACAAGAGGTGCTATATCACCATTGTTTCTTATAGCTGGGTAGTACTCCATGGTATACATATACCACATTTTATTAATCCACTCATGTATTCATGGGCACTTGGGCACTTTCCACATCTTTGCAATTGTGAATTGTGCTGCTATAAACATTCAAGTCTTTTAGTCTGTTTTTGATGTAAATATATTGAAGTTAGGATCATATTGTATATACAGTTATTGAGCTAATGTATTATATATCTCATATCCTAAACATTCTCCCATGTTGCAAAAAAATTATTTAAATTAGGTAGTATGGTTATTCTATAATTTATTTAACCATTTCTTGGTTTTGGACAGTTTGATCACTTCCTATAGCTCGGAATTGATATGATGTAGATAGATCTTTGTCAAACTCTCAGCTTGCTTTCTTAATAAAAGGTTAACCTTTCCAAGGTGACGGTGCAGCAACCCTCATCAGCTACTTCTTACTAACCCCTTAGGCACCAGACAACAAAAGGGCCCAAGAAGTTACTAAGCCATGCATATGTAATTGTTTATTTGTGATCTTTTCCATGAATTGACACTTTCTGCTGTGCTTATCAAACAAGGCACCAGAAAGAATTACTAGATCTGTGCACAAACCTACCTTAAGTTAACCTGTTAAGCTGAAACCCTTTCTCTCTTTTTCTTCCAAGTGTCTTGCTCTCTCCCATAACCCCTCTTCCATATCCCAGGTCTCACTCTCAACTACCTGTTAAGCTCAAAGGTCTCTGACTCAGCACTGTTGACACTTTGAGCTGAATAATTGATTGTCATGGGGGAAGAGGGGCTGTCCTACGCATTGTAGGATGCTTAGCAGCATCCCTGGCCTCCACCCGCTAAAGGCCAGTAGCAACCTCATCCCCTACCCTGTTATAACCACCAAAAATAACTCCAGATTTTGCCAAATGTCCATCTCCTGGAAGGCAATTTCATTTCCCGTTGAAAAACGCTGATCTAAATTGATCATTTACTTATTTGGTAATAAAGGCAAGAATATGATCCACTAGAGGTGATAATTAAGTTCAACGATCATACATTACTATGGTAACTATAATCAACTGATAGTGTTCACCTGATGTCATGTGGGGGGGGGGGGGGGGGAGGGGAAGTGCTACAGTTAATTGGTGATGTCTGCTACGGTTTGGGGAAGGGCAGTCTGCCCTCAGCATTAAACTTACCAGACGCAGTTGAACGGGAGCAGGGGGTTGCAACAATGATTAAAATTGGACTTGGCCAGGTGCGGTGGCTCACGCCTGTAATCCTAGCACTCTGGAAGGCCGAAGTGGGAGGATCACTCTAGGTCAGGAGCTCGAGACCAGCCTGAGCAAGAGCGAGACCCCCGTCTCTACAAAAAATAGAAATAAATTAGAAAATCTATAGAAAATATAAATTTCTATATATTACAAATATATAGAAAAATTAGCCAGGCATGGTGGCGCATGCCTGTAGTCCCAGCTACTCAGGAGGCTGAGGCAGGAGGATTGCTTGAGCCCAGGAGTTTGAGGTTGCTGTGAGCTAGGCTGACGCCACAGCACTCACTCTAGCCCAGGCAACAGAGCGAGACTCTGTCTCAAAAAAAAAAAAAAAAAAACTAGACTTGGTCCCAAAGAGAACAAATGCTATCTTCCCTTGACGCCATAGAAGAATAACAAAAACCTTAAATGCATTCTATTCTTTCAAATGCATTTGATTATAACATCCTATGAAATGATCCCCAAAAGAAACTACAATTGACCAGTCATTCATTAATATGTGTAAGCTTCCTATTCTATCTGAGCATGCTGTACACCGTCAAAGGTTGGTAAGAAATAGAGCTGCTTTTACCCACAGCCTTAAAAAGCTGGAAGCACTGAGTGCTAACCCAGAAACCATAATTATGAAAGCAAATGGAACCACTTTCTTCTAAACCATGTAATCTATGTTTAAAAAAGAAGGAGGGCTCTCTCCAAGAACCACTGGTTGTCCAAGAATAGAATGGCTAATGCAGAACAAATCAGACTGAGATAGAAACAAAACCATGAAAAACTTATTCTTCCGATTGTCCACAGGGTCTTGATCACCTGCAATGTTACCTTGCAGTTACTTAACCTCTCAGTGCCTCATTTTCCCTCATCTGGTAAAACAGAGATAAAATAGTACTCACACCTTCTAATGTTGTTAGGATGAAAAAATGAGATAATAACAAAGTCCATATGCAGGAAGTATTCTATAAATGTTAGCTAATACCATGTGATGTCAGATCTATATTCAATCTAGAAAGCATCTAGCAGCCTGTGTCATATTGGTTAGTAGCTTAGCAACTGATGGTATTAAGAAATCAGTAACTCAAAAATAGTTGCATTCAAAGACTCTGCATTCACAGTCTAGCTTCCCCTGAGAATTTCAGCTTGCTCAAACCATACCTCACGCAGGTCCAAATATTTTCTCTCACTCAGTCCTTAGCAAAATTAAGGAAAACCTATCATCACACCAAACTGACCACCACCACCACCACCACCCTGCCCCCTGTGACCCACATTTCTGCTTATAGCGTAATTCCTGACAAAAAATCAAATCAAATCCCTGGCCTTTAAAAAATCCAAATCACATCACAAATGACCAAGTTAATAGCAGATGATATCAGAGTTGTCCTGATCCCAGATCAGTGATTCCCAGCAGAAGAGGTTAAAAAAACCTTTATGTTTTCAATGGATTGGAAGAGACAAAGAAAATATTAAATTGCCCACTGTAGTTAGTTGCTAAAGAAAACAAGCATTTATATTTCCCGTGTTCCGCATTCTAGTCCCCACCATCCCACCATGGAAAGAAACACCGTAAGGTAAAATCTTGGTGTGGTTCCGAAGCAGAAGTGTCACAGCAAGATAATTATGGTACCAACGACCATTTAATCAGCTGGTCTTAACAGGTCACCATGCTTTCCCAAACTTAGGATGTGGGCAGAAAATCAACTTGTGATTTTGTTTGTTCAACTTCTCTTTTCACTTTGGAGGGAGTTGCTTGCCTTTTTCCCAGCACAACAGAAACATGGAACATCAGGGCTGGAGGGCACTTAGCAAACGTTATGTACGGCGCTTACCAAGATGTGGCCCAAGCATCCCCTATGTCAGAATTACATGTGAAACTTGTTTAAAATGCAGATTCATGGGTGGTTTTCAACAAACTCATTCCTTCTTTCCAAATGTGGTATGCAGCTAGACTCTAGCCAAGGGAATGTGAGTGGAAGCGACGTGCCCACCCCACTTCACACAGCCGGCATGTTCTTTCCCCTTCCATGACTCGACTCCCAGGAATATGGCAAACCTGGAAGGCACACGGTGGAGATGGCAGAGCCACAATACAGAAGGAGCCTGGGTCTTGGCATCACCATTTGGGAGAGAATGTTATGTGGACAAGAAATAACCTTTTGATGGATTAAGCCACTGTAATTTTGGACTGTGTTTTAGAAGTGAGCCTTCCCTACCTGGACATACAAAGTAAGATCTGAAGGGTCTTACTTCAGACCCTTCAGAAGGAAAAAAACATTTTTCTGACACTTATTTGAAAAGTAGAGAAGACTTAATTCAAGACCATTGCAAAAGGGGTACCACAACCGGGGAAAGAGATTGAGCTCAACTCTGAATACAGCAAGGACCAGTGGGGACTCCCAGCCAAGGAGCAGGGTGAGGATGTTAGCAGATGGAAAATTACTACAAGGAAACATCGGAGGTAGGGAGATTCTCTCAAAACTGGCTTCACAGAATTCTTGCTAAACACAGGCCAAGGCCTTCTCCATCAGAGGTGGAGGATGAGGAACTTGATCAGATACCAAAGGTTGGGGGACAACTTAGCAGGATTCTTTGCTAAGACTGGACTGGGCAGGTCAAACAGAAGACAGGGGCCAAGGTTACAGCCTCATCGAAAAGAGGGCTCAGAGGACCTGGACTAATGTTTGGTCAAGGAGAGAGTTGTTGCCAGGTGTGCTCTTGTAATCTCAGCTACTTGGGAGGCAGTGGCAGGAGGATCGCTTGAGCCCAGGAGTTCAGGGCTGCAATGGGCTATGATCATGCCACTGCATTCCAGCCTGGATGCAGGGTGAGACCCCATCGCTTAAAAAATAAATAAATAAATAAATTTTATAAATAAATAAGGAGGGAGCTGTTGTCAAGGTAGGGCCCTGAAATTCTGCATTTTAACAAGTTCATTAAGATTCAGGAAGGCAAATACGCTGAGGGAGGAGAAAGACCCTGCACAGGCCACACAGACAAATACTGAAAGCATCAGGACTCAAAGAAGTCACCAGTGACTGGTCAGGTCAGATCCAGTGTTTCAGTGAACTAACATATTAAACACCAAATTCAAATCCATTTCCTGCATACACGTTACCCAGGATTAAAAGCAACTTTTAACTACCTTGGAACAATTCCTACACAAAGCATACCTGCCTAAAAAGTAGAAAACCTTGAGGACTTTCATTTTACAACTTTAACTCTGAAAAACAAAGAGGAAAAAGGATAGAAAGGAATGGGTTATAAAAGTGCCCGGCGTGGGACGTGGCCAGGCCTGTCGGCTTCCCCGACTGCTTTTGGTCATTGGGAATAATTAAACCCTCTAGTAACAGACAAGAAATAATGAACAGACATTTCAGGGCCAGCTCCCCAGATATTATAAAACCATAGGAAGTGGGGGAGGTAACCACATCCCACGAGACAATTACAGCAGAGAACCACAGATGTGCCCAGAGCCCAGAATGCTTTTGAGAATTGGACTCAGAGTCTCTGGACCACTCTGCTACATATCCTCACTGGTGCAATCCTTTGCCCTTTGAGAAAAGATCTGATTTTTTTAATAACAGTTTTTTAAAACAAGTTATTGTGCAGAGCTAAGTGTTAATGTTCTTTCAGTGCATTCTCCTGCCCCTTAGCCTCTCTTCCCTGCCTTGCAAATCTACCAGCTGAAGCTCTGCTCGACCGTGAAGGACCAGTTTAAATGCCCTTGTGTGAGAAAGGTCACCACACCTGCCACCACCCTCCACTGGAATAAAATGTCCAGATACCAGACTCCTGTGGCCCATCCATCGTGAATCTCCTTCAGCTTCTGAAATACAATTTCTGATGTTTATTAGGGACAAAAAGAATCACATTTTATAGCCATGGTTTCCATAATGAGCCCTGAACTATTGTGGTTTTCCAAGTTTTCATTCGCAAGATCACTCACGGCATCCCTATCCCTCTCGCAAATCCCTAAAAACTGGGATTTGAAATTCATTGTATGCAACGTCAAGCTGACCAGTTACATAATATAAAACATCAGACAGAGCTGGCTCCCATTCAAGTCGTTCAGAACACATTTCATAAAAGTGGGACCTCATCGGATGCAACCTCTCAAAATCCAAGGAAAAGCCGAAGCAAAGCCATAGTCTCTATAAACTGTTCATCCTTGGACCCTCCTCGGTCTCAAATTAAAATAGCCAGAAGGATAGAAATTGATGAGATTTCATTAAGTGAAAAATTTCATGAAAATCAATTCTAACCTCTGTTGCTCCCAGCGGCAGGACCTGTGTTTATATGAGCGGCATTAAAGATAAGCTGTCTTGCGGAAATTACAACAGCAGTTATCAAACTCCTTTAATGCACTCTCAAGTGGAGGCACTAAAATTTAGAATTTGCACTGGCTTTTCTGTCGTCGACAGCGTAGCGCTGAGTCAGCCCACATGTGCACAAGAAAAGGCCATTGAGGAATACAGCTTCCTCCTTTAAAAATAAATCAATACATTTCTACTAAAAATTGCTACTGAATTCCTTATTGCATTATATTTCAAAGCAGGGGTGAAATATCTAGAATGCTACAACACTTTTAAAGCATAAAAGGTTTGATCTGATGCATTTCAATGTTTGTGCTTTCAGAATTTGAAAGGGGAGAAATGGGGGGATAGATGACTAATTGCTACAATATTAATTTCATACCTATATTCCTCATACGGCACCGAAGCAAAATTTGTCAGCTTAAGGAAAAATGAGACTGGACCGATTATCAGGAAGTCAGCCAACAGTGATCCAATCTCCAAATCAACTGGAGCCTACCCGTTAAATATGTAACAATAAAAAAAAAAATCGGCCACATTTTCTAAGAAATGAGAGAATGCAAAGATAGCTACTGCTTTTGCTATAGGCAATTTTATGATCGGTGACAAGAAGATAATGTTTCTGTGGGAAATTCCCCCTAGCACGTGAGAGGCAACATCAAATATCCCAGGCTAATGTGAGAAACAGTCTATGGTGATGAGTGAATCTTGACTTTGAGCAAGACACCGAAACTCCAAGGCCTCAGTTATCTTATCTATAAAATAAAGAATCTTGACTCATTTTATTACCATGCCCCTGCTGGCTTCCACATTCTGTAATGCTATGACAAGCCTTACCCTGTTTAATACATGTGTCTTCTAGAATGTTCTTTTAACCACAGTTCCTTTATATTTTTTGCTGAATATATGGTTTTGCTGAAGGAGGGGCAATGCTCACTCTAAAACATTCCTTTATATAAGGACCAAACTTTGTGGAAAATAATTTGGTTAAATCCAGGAGATTTTAAGCTTCCCCTGGCTACAATTCCAATTAAAAGAGACACAGCCCTTTAGCGACTGTGTAAAATTCTGATGTCATCCCAAATGCTGCCCCGCTCTCAAATCCCCGTATAAACCCAAGAGCTAATTTAAGACTAGCATCCATACTTCCTGAGTTGGAATACATCCACTGAATTTTAACAGTTAGCAATCTCTGACCCAAGGACGTGAATGCAGCCAGGGGAGGCAGGAATGGGAGAGGGCAAAGGAGAGACTGGGGTTTTCTTGGTTGCATTGTTTGGTTTGGGTTTTGGGGAGGTTGGTTTCACAGTTTTGCTTTTTGATTTTCTGTTTTTTGCTTTTTTTAAAAAAATTTAACCCCACCATTAGCTGAAATTTCTGCAGCTCAAAAATATAAGCAAACTCTGGTTGCTTTCTCCTGAAGATTGAGTATGTAGATTCTGGTTACACCACGCCTCATGACCCAGACACCTAGGAGCACAGGAAGCATGTATGATTCCACCTGTCTTATGCTAGGATTCACTGGTGATCACTGTCAGAGCACACTCAGCCCCCGGTCAAACCTTACACACTGGCCGTCATGGTAGACGAGTACCACAAGATCAATGTTTACGGGCGTTATTGAGGAAAGACCAGGGAATGATGAAGTGTGAACAAGAAAGATGCAGAGAAGGCAAAGGAAACAGAAAGAAATACAGAGTGTGTGTCCCTAGTACACCAATGGGTGATAATCACTCAGCACAGATGGCAGTTAGGACCTCCAGCCACGGTGACAGGCCCCACAGCAGTGGCCGGGCCACCCTCAGCCAGCCCACCAAAGCCTTTTTAATATAATACGTGACAGGCGTCCTGCACATCTTCAGTGAAAACAAATGCCAAACGCAGAGAAGTTGCAAATCTTGCAATGAAATTAAAGCAAAACAGGAAGAAAGTTCAAAAAGAAATATTTCATTTATCTTAAAGCTGGTGCTTAAAGAAAAGGAGATTTAATTAGAAGGAAATAGGGTGGCTGGAGATACCATTGGAAAATCTGGAGTGGCCTTGTTTACTGTGAAGAATTTCATGTAAAGACTAACAAGATCAGTATTACTCTTACTCTTATAAACCACAATTCTTGGGCCATTTTGGACCCTGAATAGGATAAGAAAGAAAACCAAGGGGAAGGGAAAAAGGAAGAGAAAACAGAGGAAATAGAGAGAGAGAGGAAAGGCATTTTCCTAATGTCATTGAGGAAGAGGCAGAAAAGGAGGAAGAATGAGAACGGGCTGTCTGCATTTAACACTGAGTGTCAGTGCAGACATGAAGAAGCAGAGAAAGCGAATGGAAATGAAGAGACGATGGCTTGACTGCTTCCCTGTGGCATCCATGGGAATGTTGGTCAGATGACAGCTGACCCCAGAAATAAGGAGATGCTCAGTGACCCGGGATGGGCGCATGTACTCGGCAGGGTTCTCAAGAGAAAGGGAACTAGCCGGATGCTTAGGGTTCCATGGGGAGGCTGAGGCAGGAGGATCACTTGAGCCCAGGAGTTCAAGGCTGCAGTGAGCTATGATCACTGCACTCTAGGCTGGGCAACAGAGTGAGATCCCATCTCTAAAGAAAAAAAAAAAAATCAAGAGAAACAGAACTCATGTGTACATACACAATATCCATACATACATATATACATAAAGAGATTTGTTGTAAGGAAATGGCTTGGGCAGTGATGGAGGATGACACGGCTGAAGATCTGCAGCTGGCGAGCTGCAGACCCAGGAGAACAATCGTGTAGTTCCAGTCCAAGGCCAAAAGCAGGGGAAAAAAATGTCCCAGCTCCGAAGGCAGGCAGGCAGGCGAGACTGCCCCCTCACTGGAGAGCAGCTCAGCCTTGTGTTCCCTGTAGGCCTTCAGCTGAATGGATGAGGCCACCCACACTGGGCAGGGAAGTCTGCTCTACTGGGTCTACGGATTTCAACATTAACCTCACCCCAAAACACCCTCCTGGAAGCAACCAAAATGTCTGACCAAATATCTAGGCACCCTGTGGCCCAGTCAAGTTGACACACAAAATTAACCATCGCAGCACTCAATAAATCCCGACAAACACACATGAGAGACACTGCTCACCCCTAAAACATCTACGCCGGCCAACATTAGAGGACAGAGTCAAAGCTACACGTGCAACCTGGACAAGCCCACGGAAGGGGCCGACCACAGAGGTGTCTCGTAAACATTCCTTCCTGACTCCATCACAGACCTGGGGCTGCAACTTCTCTGTTACCCAAGACGCCACAATCGGAACCATGGTAGCTCTCACAAGTCGTGGACAACCTGCCCAGGACAGGCTGGCAAATCTGCAAGGTCTGGGCATGGGTTTAGGGGCCAGAGAGTCCAGCTCTACGAAGTTGAGTCCCCACTCCGGAAGGTCCCCATGACCCCTCCCAGCCTCCATTTCCCCATTTGCAGTAGCAAATGTGACAACAGTACCCACCTGCTGGGATTGTCCTGGGGTGGAAAAGAAGCAATGGACATAAAAGCGTTTGCCCAATGCCAGGCACATAGTAGGTGCTCAGAAAATAGTAGTTGGGTTGGGTTGGTTTGGTTTGGTTTTTTAATTAACTGCTAGTTCCCTCCATAAAGTTTCCACCCAGAAAAACACCAGCTGCTTTCACGTAGAAATCTGCCTGGCAACTGTCACAACTCCCTTTTCTTTCCTGGGCAGGCCCAGGTTTTGAGTCAGGCCATCGACTCTGTAAAGTACCAGGAGCGCTCCCTGCAGATTGACCAGGACTGTGCAAAAAATGCTCACATCGAGGCGTAACTGAATTAGGCAGAAAAGCGAATGTCTGGGAGGCTGGGTGAAAGGAAGGCCGGCGGGGCCGAGGGGATTTTCTTTGGGCGGCTAGTCTGGTATCAGGCAGCAACCACACACCTGGCCTTGCCTCTTTCCTCCCCATAGAATATGAGGGATGATGGACTCCCGGGCCCCTGAAGCACTGCTCCCGTTCTCCTCCCTGGCTGTTATCAGACAAAGGCAAGATTCCCTTTCCCTCCTTCCTAGAATATACAGCTCTGTATCCTATCATAAGTGGAGTCCCCACAAATCACCTCTTTTCAAAGGGGCCCTCGCAAATTCTGTATCGTAAACAGCAGTGTCTCTCTCCCAGTCCAAAGCGAAGCAAGTCCAAGATGTTTTTTGCAATGTTTCCTTGACGTTTGCAGGAAGCAGGTCACCACGGCGGCTCCTCCTGCAGTTCTGTTGCCAGGAAGTGTCACTCCTTCCCCTGGCGCCCTGCCTCCCACCCACATCTGAGTTTCTTCAAGGCAGGACAGGTGCCTTCTCTGCACACTGCTTTCCAGGGCTTGGGAAAGTGCAGAGCATACACCCAAAGACACTGATGCAAAGCAGTGAGTTGACCCACAGAGGCGCCAGGGGGACACGGTGGCCTCTTCCCTCCTCGAGAATCCATCAGCACAGCCCTGGTGGGTTTCAGACATCATTAAGCGGCACCCAATCCATCCAGTAGTCAATTAAGCTAAGAAGCCAAACAGAATTTCAGAGGGAAAAAGTTCACTCAAGATGGATATGGCTGAGGCCTCACACGCTACAACAGGTCTCGTCATCTGCATCATATCAGGGTGTGACATGTAGCTCTGAGGCTGAGAGAGCAGGCACGGCCAGCCCAGTGGCCACAGGCACCCCACGCTGGCCATCCATCACGCCTGCTAATGTCTGGGCTGCCGACCACAGGCAGTGCCAGCCAAGGGGACAGCCGGACCTGGAGACTCAGACTGCCAAACAGCAGCGTGTGTGATTTAGTGGATCATATTTTTCTCATGAATTTTTTAATTCAGATAATTCACCCAGCATTAAAGTTTACATATATATACACACACACGTTATAGAAGGAAGTTAGCCAAGTCTACACATGCCTGAGTAATCCAGTTCAAGTGACCTTGATGATTCCAACATGAAGAAAAGCACCAGGCCTAAGTGGACCAGAGTCTGGAGTTCAAAGAAATAAGCAAACACGAAGAGTGGGAGGGGTAGGAAGAAATGTTGCCGCGGACATTCCAGGAGGGGCAGACAAGCTCTGAACCAACAGGGCAGAAATGTGGGAGTGAAGCGATTTGCTCACAGGAAAAAAGTTGGACAACTGAGCTGACACTAGGCTCTGGGAGAAACGCACAACCAGAGTGAGTGGAAGTGGGTGTGTGTGAGACAGAGACAAAAAGACAGAGACATACAAAAACCAGTGTTTAGGAAGATGGATCGCAATTGCAAAGGACATTTGAAGACATATTTGAGAGCACTTAATAAGTGAAAGGATAATGAAAATGACAAAGAAAAAAGAGGTGTCCACACCAATACTCAGACGAAAAATCTGGTGGCCAGAAGACTGGTGGTGATGCTGAAATCAGGAAGTTGGAAGAAGGAAAACGGTGAGTTGTGGTTTCAGGTTGAATTTCCCAGACTGCTGGGCCACCCTGCAGAGGGCACATGGAAAGGTCACCCCAAATGCCCATGCCCTACATAACCCGTCCCCTGGAATGTGGGCAGGACATGACAAAGGTGGTGGGGTGTCACTCCGTTGACTACATTTCATTCTAGAAGACTCCATGTTAGCAGTCTGGGCCCTGAAAGAGCAAACTGCCATATTGGAGCTGCCCATGGAGGGGGCCTTGAGGCAGGACCTGCAGGTGGCCGATGTGTGCTGAGGGCGGCCTCTCCAGCTGACAGCCAGTAAGAAGCCAGGGCCCGCCCCTCAGTCCCACAACTGCTAGGAAATGGATTCTGTCAACAAGCTGAATACACCTGGAGGCAGTTTCTTCCCCAACCGAGCCTCCAGATGAGAACACAGCCTGGCCAACACCATAACATAGCCGGATGCGATCTGCTAACTATGCCCCGAGTCCCGATTCATGGAACTGTCAGACAGTAAGTGTGTGTGTGGTTTGAAGACCCTAAGTTTGTGGCAATGTGTTATGTGGCAACAAGTCAGGTACGGACACGTGTCCATCATACGCTAGAGCCCGACGGCCTGGGATTGAGCCCCAGCACCTCCTTGCTGTGTGGCTGGGGCACCTCAGTTTCTTCATTCATAAAATGGGGAAATAATAGCACCTATTGCCTAAGGTTGTTACTGACAGTTAAATTAGTTAGCAACCATTTAGCGCTCGGAACAACACCTGCTCCAGAGTAAGCGGGGAGTGAGCGGGAAGGGGGCGGAGGGCGGTGGGTCATGTTCTCCAAGGCAGAACATGCTAAGAAAGGTGAAAAAAATGACAAAGCCAATATCAAGGGAGGGAGGAAGAGGAGCTGGGGAGAGCCGAAAAAGGGTCAGAGAGAAGATATGCAGGAGGATGGGCAAAATCCATCCACAGGGCCTCACGCATCAAGGCAAGAGAGAAATTCACTGGGGGGTTGGCAAGAGAGATCAAAAAAAGTGGGGCTGGGGAAAGCCACCAGATGGAAGAGCAGTAGAAGGAAGGCATTTCCGTGGGTTAGAGAGGAAATGGCAAGAAAAAGGGAGGAGGAGATAAATCTGGTACAAAGACCGACACGAACAGGCCCACCTTACCTCGCAGAACCTTCTCCTTGCTCTCCCTGGTCCAGACGCACCGGACTCCTCTCTGTTGCTTCCACTCCAGGGCCTTGGCACTGGCGGTCTCTACCCTTCCCAGGATGTTCTTCCTCCATATCCCCATATCCTGCCAGTGTTTGCCCAAAAGCCCCTTTTCACGGAGGCCCATCCTGACCAGTGTATTCTGTTTTATTTGATTTTATTAATTTTTTATTTTTTTATTTCAACACATTACGGGGGTAGAAATGTTTAGGTTACATATATTGCCTTTGCCCCACCCGAGTCAGAGCTTCAAGCGTGTCCAGTGTATTTTCAGTTGCACTGATTTCATCGCACCCTGCTGTACTGTTATCAACAAGATTTATCTCCTTCCACCATGCTGTGAGATTTACTATTTATTATGTTTATTGTCTTTCTGTCTCCCCCTGCTAGAATGAAAGTGCCACAAAGACATATTTTTGTCTGTATTTTTTGCAAAGGTTTAGAACAATACATAGCACATAACAGCTGCTCAGTAAAATATTTATGGAATGGTTCAAGGTAGTCATTAAAGAATGAGATAGGTCTATATGTACTACTGTAGTAAGATGCTCATGAGACCTCCTAAGTTTAAAAATTAAAAAAGCACGTCAGAAAACAACATGTGCATTACGATCCATTTTATGTAGGTATAAAATGAAAATACACCTGGGCACCACAGCAAGACTCCATCTCTAAGAAAATAATAAAAATTAGCTGGGGGTGGTGGTACATGCCTGTAGTCCCAGCTACTCGGGAGGCTGGGGCAGGAGGATCCCTTGAGCAGAGGAATTAGAGGCTTCAGTGAGCTATAATGTTGCCACTGCACTCCAGCCTGGGCAACAGAGTGAGATTCCTGTCACTAAACCAAACCAAAAATAAAACAAAAGTCGTCCTCCTGCCCAAGCAATCCAGTCCTAAAGTCCTAAAGTGGAGCAGGAGGGGGAGGCCATGGTGTCATCAAGTGGGGTGTCAGACCTGATCCAGCAGGGCGAGGAGGGGGCCACGTGGAGTAGCAGCCTAGCAAAGATGTCAGAGCCCAGCAGGACAGGAAGGGCACCCACATGGCAGCGGGTAGAGCCAGGAAAGAGAACTTGGTTTCCTAATGTGAACTGATCAAATAAGTACAGATATTAAGGATAATAGGCACCAGATTTCTCCTTCTGGGAGAAGCCATTTAAATATGAAAAGGGAGAAAATGAGAATTAACTCTATGGTGCTGAATGAGCGTTGAAGGCACTGCTGTGTGTAAACACATAACTCCCCAGTGAGAGTGCGAGGGCAGTGACACCCCATGAGCAGTGAGCACACCTAAGGTCCACATTTGGCTTCTACACGCCGTCTCTACCAGAAGAACCAGGACTCCTTGGAGAAGTGGCCGGCTCCTCCACTGGGGCAGGGAAAGTATAAACCTAGAACATTTTGTTATACCAGAAAGCAAAGAAGTACTCAGAGAACAACGGCACAGAGAAGCCAGCTTGAAGGGTGTCCTCACAGTCAAATTAGTGATAATATGAGTATAAAAATAAGGCCGGGCGCAGTGGCTCACGCCTGTAATCCCAGCACTCTGGGAGGCCGAGGCGGGTGGATCGCTCAAGGTCAGGAGTTCGAGACCAGCCTGAGCAAGAGCGAGACCCCATCTCTACTAAAAATAGAAAGAAATTATCTGGCCAACTAAAAATATATATAGAAAAAAATTAGCTGGGCATGGTGGTGCGTGCCTGTAGTCCCAGCTACTCGGGAGGCTGAGGCAGTAAGATCGCTTAAGCCCAGGAGTTTGAGGTTGCTGTGAGCTAGGCTGACGCCACGGCACTCACTCTAGCCCGGGCAATAGAGCAAGACTCTGTCTCAAAAAAAAAAAAAAAGAAAAAAAATAATAAGAGTAATGAGATGTAGGCCACTGAATAGAACAGTGAGCTATGGGTTAATAGTGGTACAGTTCAAAATCTAGCCTCCCAGATGGAAAGTGCTGGAACACAGCATAGATTCTGTGATGTTGCTGCCAAAGACGTGGAGCCCAATTCTCATCATGAGAAAATATCAGACAAACCCAAATTAAGAAATATTTCAGAAAATCGTGGCCTGTAATCTCCAAAAGTGTTAAGGAAAATCATGAAAGTCAAGGAAAAATTGAGGAACTGTTCCCAACTGAAGGAAACTAAAGAGACATGACAGCTAAATGTGACACACAGCGGTCCTCACAGGGAACATTCCAAGAACATCAGGAGAAATTTGACTGGAGTCTGAGGATGAGAAGGTAGCAACATGTCAATGTTGATTTCCTGACATCAATGGCTGTCTTGTGACTATGTAGGAGAATGTTCCTGGTTGCAGGAAGTACACACTAAAAATTCCAGGGTTGGCCAGGCGCGGTGGCTCACGCCTATAATCCTAGCACTTTGGGAGGCCGAGGTAGAAGGATCACTTGAGGCCAGGAGTTCAAGATGAGCCTGAGCAAGAGCGAGACCCCGTCTCTACAAAACAATAGAAAACTTAGCCGGGCATACTGGCGCCTGTACTCCCAGCTACTCGGGAGGCTGAGGCAGGAGGATCACTTGAGCACAGGAGTTCGAGGTTGCCATGAGCTGTGATGAGGCCACTGCACTCCAGCCTGGGTGACAGAGCAAGACCCTGTCTCCAAAAAAAGAGAAAACAGAATAGAGATTCCAAATATACTAAAAATTAATTTAAAAAAAAAAAAAAAGGATTCCAGGGTAGCAGATCATCAGTAGGTAACTTACTCTCAAGTGGTTCCAGAAATGGGTTGGGGGAAAGAGAAATTTATTTTGTATTATACTTCCCTCTTTCTGTGACTGTTTAAAATTTAGATCTTATCCAAAGAATAAAATATTTACCAAAAAAAAAAAAAAAGTTGGTCCATAGATCACTTTTGGAAAGGGGCAGAAGGGATGGAGGATGCTCGAGGGGGAAGACCCTCATGTTTCAACTCCCCAGGACACCGTGGGTTCTCCGCTGGCACAGAGAGGGTCACACCTGGCAGGACCCGCAGCCAAGAGCGTGTGGGTCAGCAGCCTCCCTGCCGCTCTGGCGACGGTGAGCTTCCCAGAGCTCCTGTTCCCATATCCGCCTGCCACTCAGGGCAAGGGGACTTTGCCAGGGAAACTGAGAAGCATCTGCTGGGTTTGGAAGATGTTCCTCAAGATAAGATTTAAAAGTTGGCAAATTTCTCACACTATTTATTTATTTACTATTTTAAATTGCAAAGAGGTTTTTGAGTTATTTGCAGTTGATCAGCTTTCAAGTTTTAAAAACTTTTTAGTATGGAAATTCTTTACGATGGGCACATAATCCCCATGTATCCACAGCCCAGCTTCAACTATTCAACCCTGTGTCACTACGCTTCCCCCACAATGCCTTATGGATTTTGAAGAAAATCTCAAGCATCCTATTATGTCATCCATAAATACATCTATATGTCTTCCTAAAAGAGAAGGACATTTTTCTTAAACATAATCCCAATACTGTTTTTACAGCCCTGCGTCCCCAAAATTCCTCAATACCACCAATTAACCATTTAGTTCTTAAATGTTCCTGATTTTGTCTATCTTTCTCTCCTTCTTTCACACTTATTCTGCTCAAATCAGAATCCAAGCAAGATGTCACACTTGGTTGATTTGATTCTTCAAGTTCCTTTATCCAGAGATTCTTTCCGCCTTTTTTCTCTCTTTGCAATGTTTTTCATACAATTCCCCTTTTCCAGTTGAGGTCTATGCAGTGTAAGGGACTCCTCTCTCTCCCTCCATTTCTCTGACTCTCCGAATCTCCTCCCTGATCATCTTTTCAAAAAGCTTTTTGTTAGCAAATCCTCGATGAGCCCAGAATAGTGGCACTTTATGTTCAGGCTTCAGCAGGGAGCTCGATGGGGGAGGCAGAGCGCTCTGCTAATCAGCACTCACCTTCCCAGGAAGCGAACATGCAAGAAAATTCCCCAGAAACACCCAGGCAGTCACTGTTCTACCATTAACCATGACGTGGGTGGACCACTGTCCTCTTTGGGCCTCAGTTTCCTCATCTTTAAAATGGAAGGGTTGGCCGGGCGCAGTGGCTTACGCCTGTAATCCTAGCACTCTGGGAGGCCGAGGCAGGTGGATCGCTCGAGGTCAGGAGTTCGAGACCAGCCTGAGCAAGAGCGAGACCCCGTCTCTACTAAAAATAGAAAGAAATTATCTGGCCAACTAAAATATATATAGAAAAAATTAGCCGGGCATGGTGGCGCATGTAGTCCCAGCTACTCGGGAGGCTGAGGCAGTAGGATCGCTTAAGCCCAGGAGTTTGAGGTTGCTGTGAGCTAGGCTGATGCCATGGCACTCACTCTAGCCAGGGCAACAAAGCAACACTCTGTCTACAAAAAAAAAAAAAAAAAAAAAAAATGAAGGGGTTGAACAAGATCAAGATGATGACAACAGTGACAACTACAATTACAGGACATTTACTACTTGCCCAAAGATGCCTCATATTATCCTTCCAGTCAAGACTTTCTCTGTGATTTTAAGTACCAAACATACTTAATGCACTAGCAAAGAACAACATCCTCCTTCATTGGGGGGGGGGGGGGGGGGGACGTATTTTATAAATGACAAAGAGAAAGTACAACAATGATGACTAAGAAGTGAGACCACAAATGTAAATTACAAAACAAAACTTAAGCACACTTAAATTTGAATAACATGCTATGTTTCAAAAGCACTTTCTTACATGTTAGCAAATCTTATCCACACTAATAGATGAATGATAAAGAGGGTATAAAAGGTTAATGGTGGAATCTTGGACATGCTAGTGTTTCACTAAACCAGTGGTTTTTTACATTTCCCCCCTCTCCAGGGGACGGTTCGCAATGTCTGGAGACATCTTGGTTGTCACAATGTGGGGGGTACACTGGCATCTACTGGGCCGAGGCCAAGGATGCTGTTAAACATCCCACAATACTCAGGACAGCCTGCTCCACAAAGAATTACCTGGCCCAAAATGTCAGATGTTCTAAGACTGAGAGACCCTGATATAGGCAAGCCCCCTTTTCACCAAGTGAAGCTGTCCTGTGCTGGGGTGGGGGGTTAGATACCAAGGTCTGAAACCACAGGAAGACAGGTACCCTGTTACAAACCTCCACACCGTGGACCACTCCAACACGTGAGGTTTCATACAGAGACTGTCTTGGTTTGGTTACCAAGATAGAGCACAATGAATATTTCTGAATCTCAGCTGTTCCCTCAATGTAGTCATCTTGGGAAACGGCACTTACCGGCCACTACCCAAGTGAAGAAGTCGCCCTGCCTCGCAAACCTGTCTCTGAATGAGAGCACCTGTAACCCTGGGAACACTTCCCTCTAACGGAGCAGCAGTGAACTCCACAGAGAAAGAGAGTTGCGGGGGCCCCAGCTGCTGTGATGAGACTAGAGTGCACGGGACAGCGGCAGTGGCGGGGGGGTGGAGGCCAGGGAGCACAGAAGGGCTGCGACTGCAGGTTCAGTGCTCAGGGAGGCTTGTCTGGGGAGGCGACATTTGAGCTGGGACCTGAAGCAAGTGAATGGCTGGCCAGAGTATCTAGGGAAAGAGCACTCACAGCTCGCAGTAGGAAGGCCGAGGCAGGAGCAAGCTGGCAGGGCTCTCCTCCCAGAAAGAAGGTGTCCAAAGTGTCCTAAATCAGGAGGAGATAAGGTGGGGCGGAGGGGTGGGCCAACTCACTTGAGGCCTGCAGTCCAGGCAGGAAGCCTGGTTTTCAAACCCACAGTAATGGGAAGCCGACGGAAATTCATGCAGAAGAGTGATGAGATAGGATTGCTATTCAGATCCCTCTACTAGCTACTCTGTGGAGAAAGGACATTATGCAGGCAAGAATGAAGTAGAAAACCAACTGAGAGGCAATTGCATTAAGAGTTTTACCAAAAATCAAAATCATCCAAAAAGAGAAAGATTTGCCACTGATGAAGATATATATTCCAAAGAAGAATTCACACCCTGAGAGCTATTTCCAAAGAAGAGGCCCCCAGTGTTTAAGCAGTAGTGGTCTCTTTCAAACGAGGGTACCAGGCAGGGCTGGCTCCCCAGCCCATGGGGCTCCCTCAAGCGAGGAGCTCTGGCCAGCAGCGAACTCTCCCCAGCAGGCGGGGCTCGGGTATGAGACCACCAGGGGGCGGCAAAGAGCACCCACCACCAAGTCACAGAGAAGCTTTGTCGTAAGCTGTGATGGGCAAGGACCTCCTGACTATGACTGCCTGGTCCGTTCTCTCCCGGGACTGTTATTTGTGTTCTGGTCTCTCAGTCTTCAAGGAACCAACTACAGCCAGCGGGAGACATGGGGAAACTGAGGTTCAAGCTCTGAGCCCGGGGGTCCATTCTCTTCCTCTCTTTATTTTGTGATACTTTTCCGTGGACTCATTACTCCTGGGCAGCAAAGCAACAAGAGCCATGGGGCCAGGCTGGGGTGTGGGTCTAGCAAATGCACAATGAGGCTCCTCGGCAGGTTTTCAGCACAAGCCCCAGGCCAGCCTGACACCAGGTCTACCCCGAAAGCCACTGCCCGTATTAAGGAGTCCGTCCTCCTCCCTCTTCCCTAACAAATCCCCGGCAGTAGCAGGTGGCTGGTCAAGCATCGCAGGACCCTCCGTCCTACCTCTTCTTGTACTCTCTCTCTCAACCACAAAAATGAAGGCAGGTAGCGAGACCCTACACTGCACAGACTCAGAAGTGCTACTATAAGAGCAAATCCAGATATCACCACATCCTAAGAGGTCGCCTGTCCTCCCAAACTTAAGCTTCACACTTTAAAGAAAGATTGTTAATTGCACATTATGACACCAATTATATCCCGATGCCTTATGAAATGGAATCTTTGCTAAGCAATTTTACTGTTTTAATTCTTTTCTTCTACCATTTTTAATAGTGACACTCTGGTTTTATTACATTAAAATGCAATTAAGAAAGAAGTCCTTTATAGTTTAAATCTCAATTTTTTTATATAAAGAATTCCATAGCTATTCATAATAATGTAGCACACAATATAGCCAAAAGACAAAAGGAATAGCTTAGATAAAACTAGATGAATTCCATTTCGGGGGGAAAAAATACAAGTCTACTTATTTTGAAAACGCTTAGCATGAGACATTCGTTAAAAATATGGAGAATTCCTGATCAAACAAAGACAAAACAAACCACATGCTGGCACACTCTGATGGAAGAGAAAGCTTTATCCTGTCTAAGGAAGAAGGTATAGCAAATCAAGTCTCAAAATGCTGAATTTCAGGATTGCTAGCATTCAACCGCCCATGAAGTAAAATGACACCATTACTGAAAGTGAACCCACCCATGCTGAATTACATTTCCTTTCAAGTATAAGGATAACGTCAGCTAACATATACAAGTGTGAACAAGGAAAATTAAACTATTTTAATAATTTTAAACCACAATTCATGAGCCACAAATTTGACTCTCACATGTAGTAAGGTTGAGGGGTGTGTCGACGACAAGGAGTATTTTTGTGTGATCCCTATGCTGAGGCCTTATTCATCCTCTGTTTACCTTCTGGTCCAGAGATCAGCAAACTTTTTTTTTTATAAAGAGCCAAATAGTAAATATTTCAGGCTGTATAGGCTGCATGCCACAACTATTCAACTCTGCTGTTGTAGCAAGAAAGCAGCCATAGACAATAACACACAAATGGGTGTGGCAGTGTTCCAGGAAAACTTTATTTACAGAAACAGGCCCATGGGCTGAGATTTCCTGACCCCAGTTCTAGCCCTCAGGGTGCTAGGAAGGACAGGTGAAGCAGAAGGACACTCAGGACATTCCTATAAGAATATGGCAGGAATAAGCAAAGAGATCCAGTTGATCAGAATCTATCCACCAAGACATCGAGCATAGCCCATCATGCCCAGGAGGATTCTTCTAAGACCAAAACCAAGCCTAGATGCATCAGATAGATACCATTTCTCAATGACCATCGTTCTCAAGATACTACTGTTTCTCCTTCACAGAAGCAGCTTCCACCCCACCATGGGCTTTTCTTCTGAACTGGGTGTCCACTAGCGGTTATGGGACCTCCCCCAACTGCCTAACTCTTTTTGTAGCTGGCAGTACAACAGGGCTGGGGGTGCAGGCTGTGGTCACCAAGTGGAAAGAAGTAACTGGTCTACCAGGAATAAACCTGCCCAGCAACTCATAAACTACTCAAGAATGAAGAGCTCAATAGACAAACCTGTCCACTCCCAGCTTGGAATTCCTATCTGCTGAATGGCCAAGAAAAAAACACACCACCCTATTAAAAACATAACCCTCAGCCCAGCAGCACCCTGGGACTCTCCAGTGCCCTTCCTTGCTTTGCTTTTCGCCACAGCATGAATCCCCGTCTGACATACTGCACATTTCATGTAGCCATTCATTCATCTTCTGACCTCACACACACTAGAATGGAAACTCCACGAGGGCAGGAATTGTGTCCTCGGTGCCTAAAACACAGACAGGCATGGAGCACTTCCTAAGGAAGCACTTGATGGATAAATTCATTCCCTCATATTCGTCTGCCCTGGAGTATCACAGATCATTCCTCCTTTCTTGTATCTCTTATTTCTTTAGCACAGTTTACTTTTCTTACTTCTGTCCTCATTCAATCACGCTTACAGACTTCTGTCTCCTCCTTTCCACTTCACATCTTCCCTTTCCTCCTTTCTCTAACTATCTAGACATATTTATTAGGTAGAATTTAGAAGTCTCTACCAAATCTTCACCCCAGTGTCAAATATGTTAACAATCCAGAAGTTCATAACGATAGTTTTTAAAAAAAAAAACGTCATCGATCATTTTTGACGGCAGATGTGGAACAAAGTCATTATTCTGGCAAATAAAAGGAAAGGATCAAGCCCTTATTCTGCCTTTTATATACAAACTACACATCAAGGCCATCAAAAAATAAAAAATAAATACGGTTGAAGTAAAGATTTTCCAGCTAGTAAATGCAGAAGACATGACAGAATTAGAATATCCCCTCTTTGTAACCCCTAAAGAAAGAACGGATCTAGACATCCATTATGGATCTCAGAGGCTGCTGAGACCATGAGAGAAAAAGCTGACGGGGACCCTAATGATGGACACTTCAGACTAACAGCACCCGTCGATATTGGCATTTCAATAAGAGATGGAAGGTACCACCTGTGGGCAGTTACTTAATCATCCATGCAACAGTCTTGCCCCCAAATTAGAAACTGAATCTGATCAAGTCTTTAGTTTATAGGAAATTGGGGGACAATGAATGTTAAATGACATGGGGACATTGGCAGCAAAATCTACACTTGTCAGGAGCTCCATAGGACAAAAGATCCGGCTTCTTGGCCAAATTGCAAGAGAGAAAAAGAAGCTACGCATCAAAAGAGACTCAAGAGACATAGCGACCAGATGCAACGTGTGGACTTTGCGTAGGTCCTTTGATTACCCTGAGGTATTCTTAACCAACTGTGAAAAAATATTTATGAGACAATCAGGGAAATCTGAAAATGAATATTCAGTGAAATTAAGAAATGAACAATTGTTCATTTTTGGTGTGTGATGATAGTATTGTGTTAATGTTTAACAAAAGAATCCTTATTTTTTTTAGAGAGTCACACTGAGATATTTCCAAGTGAATCTGATTTTCTTCTTAAATCCTCACCCTGTTACTTTACTTCAAGCAAACACACAAATGATTTCAGTTGTTTTGATCCTGCAGGAGTCGCTGCTTTTCAAATATACCCATAAATGAGGCAATGCAGAAAGAATAGGGGTTGACAATCCACAAACACCAGCACAGATTTGGGGCTGCATGATAGACAAATAAATGAAAAAGCAAATTCATTTATATACCACTGATGTCCCTAGAAAGTCCTTCAAAGCCTATGACAAGGTGTACATGAGAGTGTATACTGCTCACCATGGACAGGTCAGGCTCCTGACAATGTTAACATCTGCAACGCAGCCATCAACCTGGAAGTTAAAAAAAAAAAAAAAAAAAACTTCTGAGTGACAAACAGCTTCCACAAAGCCCACCCACTTTATTTCATAGAAGAAAAAGAAGTGCATCAGCCCAAGCTAACAGCAGAGGAAAGAAACAAAGGACACAGAATTAGAAGCAGAGGGACACAGCAACCCAGGACTTTAAAATAAAGACAAAGAGTCCACAAAGAGTCAACCCCTGGGGCATCACCCTAATGCAGCCTTCCTCAGTAGCAATAGTTCACCCAGGCTCAGAATCCTGTTAAGGAAAGCAAGAAGAGCCACACAGATGCATTTTTATTAAGACGGTTAAAATTTTAGAAGCTAATATATTCTCTTAATAAAGGAGGGAACAGGTTCAAGGAAAGGCAGAATTAAGACGAATGAGTAAAAGTTAAAGCAGATTTCAGGCTTGAGATCAAGGCGGGGCTTCTTAGCGGTGAGAACCAGCCTACCAGGAGAGGAAGGGGACTGAGCCCCTTGTGGTAAGTAGTGATCTCAGCACAGGTCTCGATTTTGGGTGAGGCTGGACCAGAGGCCCTTGAAGATCTCAAACAATGCCAAGGTTTTAAGGTGGGTAAAGTTAAAGGAAAAAAGTTATTCTGACACTTTTTAAAAATGGTAAGGCAGACTTTATTCGGGACTATTGCAATAGGTGGACGTCGAGGCTATCGCAATAGAGAGAAAGATCAGACTCAACTCCAAATATATCAAAGACAGCTGAGGATTTATAGCCAAGGAGCAGAGTAAGGGGGTCAGGGTGTGGAAAATTGCTAAAAACACAAAGGTCAGAGGGATTCTTGCCAAACCAACTTAAGATTCTTGCTAAAGGCAGGTCAAGGACTTAGACAACAAAGGTCTGGGAAGAGGAACTTGATCAGATATGGACAGTGATCAGGTATAAGGGTGGGGGGTTTTCTCTAAAGTGATCTGGCAGGATTCTTGCTAAAACTGGCTGGGAAGGCCTAAAGCGGGTGTGGAGGTCGGGGAGCAAGAGGCCTATTGAGAAGGGGCCTCAGAGAAGCCTGACTCAAGCCTGGTCCAGGAGTGTCTTTGTCAGTGATATTAGTAGGAACTCCAGGGTACGAACGGAGCTCCTGACACCTACAGCGGCTGCCCAAGGTCACAGAGAGGAACTGGTAGGAGTCAGGAGCAGAATGCAGACCTCCCAGCCCCAAGCTCATACAGCCTACACTGCATAACACTTGTAAATTTCCCAGTTGCTTCCTCACACATCATTTCCCTGTTTTGCAAAATCTAAAAATGGCCATTTCTATACATCAAGCTACCATATGATAAGGAAAAACGACCTTTGAACATAATGCCTCATGAGCAATTTATACACCATTCCCTGTGAGACTGAGGCGGATTGGTTCACCATCATGAGGGCTATCGAGGCCTTTCAAAGTGGCCTTGTAATGATAGGCACACAAATAAAATAAGAGAAAAGGAAAAAAAAAATGGATTTAAAAGCATCTCAAAAAACCAGGACGCTTTAGATCACTAACAGGATTACAAAACTTCCTAGCACAAGCTGAGCAATATCCCATGCTGCCCAAGTCCCAGGGAGAACATTGGGATGACCCAGCTGCCTGCCTTGCTCTCAAAAGCACCATCTACTTACTGGATAGAAGTTATTTAAGAATCCACCAGGCGATATGCTAAATACTCCCAGGTCACCCTTTGGATAACGTTCCATCTTTTTCCTCTGGGATCTGTGCCCTGAGAGGCTGCCCCCAATCGAGAGGGAAAAAAACAGAGAACCTAATTTTTAAGCTAAATGTCAAGGGATGTGTATGGGGACAGGGCTGTGTCCAAGGAGGCTCTGAGTGTAAGGTTGTCAATAAAAGCCCAGAATCTTCTATGCAAAATTTTGTGTATGTGGACATTTTTCTGAGAAGAAAAATTCAGAAAGCAAAAGGTCAAGAATTTTCTTGTATTCTGAAAAGTTGACCCCAAAATGTGAGGAGGTAATGCTGCAAGAGAAAACACAGCTCAGAGATGACCACTGGTCTCCCCAGGAGAAAAACAATGAGCAGGCAGATGGTGGGTACCTACGTCAGCCCCATGAACAGGAACACAATCTCTTCCCTCCCCAGGGCGGGGGGAGCTGGGGCCAGAGGAGGGACCACCGCCCGTGCAAGGAGACAGCTGGGATGGTGCGTTCCTGCGAATCTCTCTCAGCTCTCTCCCAACACGCAAGTGACATTTGCAAAGCTCATCAGCTCAGCAGGTGTTGGAGGCACGAGCAAAAGCAAAACAGTTCCAGGGCTGAGGAAAATCTCATCTCGATGTTCTGAAAACCTCCGGGCTGCTAAGGCATGGCAGAGTGCGGAGGCAGAAAACCAGGAGGGCAAAAATACTCCACGACAATGAACCAGTAGAGCTGACCACACAGGTGGGCACCACCAAGCCCAGGAGTGGCCAGCAGGGGCCTCCCCCGGCAGCAGCCAGCCCTTCCAGAGCCCAGGTCTGCTTGTCACCTGCCGTGTGTCCCAGGATACGGGCTCAGCCTTACCGGGTCGTCTCCCTCTTTGCAACACAGAGGTGATCATTCAGGATGAACCTCACAGGGGTGTTGTGGGGTCAGCCTCTAGTGTCAAAATGCGCCTCTAGTGTCACTGCCAAGACCCACTAAATGCCTTCCCCAGCATGTTTTAGGATTTGCAGTAGAGCTGTCTCTGTTTCCTTCCCTGCTGGGGTAGTCACAGGTACAAACACACAGGGTGACAAGAGACTGATGGAATCAGCCCTCCAATCCCACAGCAGGGCCAATGGCAAAAGGGAGTGACAAGCCATCCAGGCAGTGGCACCTGAGAGCTGCCAGAGCCTGTAACTCACGGGAGCCCTATAGTGACGTCCCTTCCTGTGCCACTGTCCCCTTTCCAGCTGCAGCAGAGGCAGAAGCAGCCTGTTGTGGTTAAGAGCCTGGCTCAGAAGCCTCAGTTGACACTTGCTCTTGCCATGTACTCACGGGGTGGCCTTGCCCCAAGTGATAGCATCCCTCTGTGACTCGGTTTCCTCATCTATAAATCAGGTATAATCATAATCGTTGTACCTGTCTTTTTGTGAGGATTAAATAAATGCGTGCAAAGTTCTCAGGATAGTGTCTGGTGTGCAGTAATAACTCAACAGACGGTGGCTGTCATGTGGCCCAGCACATTTCAGCAAGCTTCCAAGGGCCACTTGACAAAGAGGCCTCTGTGCTCCCAAGAGCAGCTAAATGCTGGCACCACCAGCCCACCAGCCAACCACCACATGTCCTCGATTCCAAGATGGTTTCTGTAGTTTAATGTTCACTGATAAAATTACAATAGACACATGTAACATAGATGTTCTCATCTGCTAAGTGGGCACAATAGCAGCACCTAGCTAATGGGGCTGGTGGAGGACCAATATTAATCAAGAATTAATATATGCAAAACACTTGGACTGGGACTTGGCATGGAGCACTCATCAGAAATTGTCCTCTGCAGGTATTGCTTCATTGCAGCAATTGATCTGACCTGCTGCAGCCCTTCCCCCTCCAAACAAGTGTGAAAATTCTTCCTCATCCCTCGCTTGATGTAGGGATCCCCTGACCCTAGCACCAAAGATGCCGTGGTCTGGAGCTGCCAAGTGGAGTAGCTGGGGCCTTGGTAACAGAAAGATGCTGCAGAGTTCCAGGCATTTGCTGGAGTTTTACAATTCTGTTGGCTTCCTAGAACCAGTAACTTACAAGAACATGGTTTAGAAGTTGCTGAGTTGCATATGAAATCTCAGGTTTATTTAAGGTTAATGTTTTTGCCCATGGAGTAATTTTCAGGTTGGCTTCTTGGTGGCCCTTAGAGAACAGCTGGCCTCCCGTCGCTCTGAGAGGTCCCCCATGGAAGATATAGCAGGAATGCACGAGGAAGCCAACCAGAAGTGGGAACAGCAGGAAGGGGATCCCTGGACAACCAAGGTCAACGAAGGAGCCAAAAGTTGAGGCAATTCATAAACCGATGACCTCCACTGTCCATAACAAAGTCTGAAATAAGTTAGATAAAGTCACTATTTTCCTTTCCTCTGCCTCCTCGCTGCACTGGAGACTTAGAGAATATTAAACAAACAAGGGTACATTCAACGAAAAGTCAACCCCTAATGCCATGGGATCTGGGTCAGACCACCTGGATTCAAATCCTGATCCCCTCAACTATTAGCCATGCGGCCTTGGGCCAGTCCCCAACCACTCTGCACCTCTATTTCCTCATCTCTAAGATGAGGACTGTGGTAGCTAATGGAACTAAATGAATTAATACACACAAAGCTCTTGGAAAAGGAGGCAGGCTGGGTGCAGTGGCTCACACTTATAATCCCAGCACTTTGGGAGGTGAAGGCAGGAGAATCTCTTGAGCCCAGGAGTTCAAGACCAGCCTTAGCAACATAGCAAGACCCCCTCTCTACAAAAAATGAGAAAAAATAGCCGGGTGTGGTGATGCATGCCTGTAATACCAGCTACTCGGGGGGCTGAGGCTGGAGGATCACTTGAGCCCAGGAGTTTGAGGTTGAGCTATGATGAGTTGAGCTATGATGATGCCACTGCACTCCAGCCTGAGAGACAGAGCGAGACCCTGTCTCTAAAAAATAAAATAAAATAAAATATTGTAAACCAAGAAAGGGGACAGACACACAACAAGCACTCACAAACCTTAAGCCTTTGTTACTCTACAGCACGTGTACCCCAAGAGCCCTTCAGGGAAAACCTGTTTCAGTGGAACCACGAAGGGTAGGTAGCGACTGGAGTCTTTTCCAGCTTCCTGCAGCCAGTGAAATGGGAAGACAGTGGGAGACCCACAGAGCAGAATTCAAATTGCAGCCACTCCACATACAAGCTATGCAGTCATGAGCTAATTATGACGTTCTCTGAACCTCCTGTTCCTCCCCAGCTATATGGGGTTTAGCTACTTCACAGGATTGTTGTGAGAAATGAGAACACGTTGTGCAGGCATTAAATAAATCTTACTTTTCATCTCTTCCCCTTCCCTGGGGTGCAAACACTAGATTCCTGCAACTCTCAGAAAACGCTGTCACCCACCCAGATCAAAGCCCCACGGTGCACTGAGACCCCGTGGCCAGCCGGGGCTAGTGATGGTGTCTTACCAACAAAGCAAGACTCGGCCCACGGTGCTGGAGCACGCTTCCATGGCCTGTCCTCCAATGCTAAGATGGCAGCCATTTGCCACCAATGGCCCAGAAAGCAGGAGTCAGCAAAACCCAGGAGAAAAGGGAGGAGAAGCCTAGGTTTTGGAGCCCTCCTCAACAAAGCCTGACTCTAACCAAAAGTTAAGGGGGCTATTTGACAGCTACTTCATGAGGTGGTGTCTGAATTATTAGCAAGAAAGGCTAGAGAAGGTCATTTTCATATAAACATCTGAGGGATGAAGAATGTAGATAAATGTCAAAAACAATGCCCAACACGGCTGCCTACTGTTTGCTTACACAGCTTTTTCCTTCTTTAGACAAATGACAAAAACGTCAGCACTTCTGAATATCAATCATCTTCAATTAAGACGTTTCTGTTGGAAAGCACTTTTGGCAGGACCAATGAAATATTTGCCACTGTTCTCCGACTTGGATCTTTCAAGGTTGGCAGGGCGATTTATTTTTGTTGATTAAACAAAATACAAATGGAAAGGACCTAAAAATTGATTAGCCAATTAAACTCAATGATTCTCAACAATGAAATGTGCATTATTAGCTTTGCCAGAGTTATAAAAACGCCTCCTAGCTTTACTGCTGTTTTCAGAATTTACACCATTGATATTTGTGCTGACAGAAAGATTAAGTAAGGACTGGATTATGCAAAATTTGTCTCCTCTTTTGCTGGAACGGAAGGAAGAGAAACGATTAAAGGCTTGGGTCATTTCAGGAAGAACATCTGCACTGCATTCGGAATTCTTGAAAGAATGATGTGGGTTGAGCGAGGGAGCTGTTGTCACTCATGTTGTTCTTTAGTAAATTACAGATTCACTAATAGGGGCCAATTTGTTGAGATGACAACAGTCATAAATATCCAGATTCTTCGTTTTCTCTTTCTATTTTCCAAGGGGATGAGTGTCCAGGCAGGCAGCCGACCACACCACGGCTATCAGATGCTTCTGCAAAACGGACCAATGCACAGGGGGGCACCACAAGCCTATCTCAGTCCAGAACAGTTTTTCGTAATTGCCACCACGAGGTCAAGATCACAACCGCAATAAATTCACTCACAATAGCCATAACCCAGGGCAATAGAACGCTGATGCTTCCCGGTGGTCAGAGCGTGGACGTTGCAAGCTGCTATGCATTTTTAAACTTGATTGTACATAATTGTTAATCACTGACGCATTCTCCAACCCTCCTGGGCTGGAACATGTTGCTAGGCAACCACTTTTGCTCTAGATACTTTCTGAAAGCTAGTGAGGCAACAACCAAGTGTCAACAAAGTAAACACTAACCATCAGAGACAGATACCAATAAAAAAGAGATGGTCGGCTTCCTTAGAGCACGTCCATCCCACGTCCTTTCGTAGTGCAGACACGCATTTCCCATGCCTTGCAACTTACAAATCAGCTATCTCGGGTCCAACTGGGCGAAAACAGCCCTTTTGGTAGCGCAGTTTGGCAATTCATATGGTTCAACCTAATAACTTCAAGGAGAGAGGTTTCCACAGACTGTGAAAGAGAGGGACTATTTTCTACCACTAGCATAATCCCAACCGTGTTTTGCATCAATATCACATCATTTATCTCATCCACACATTTCCTGAAATTCTTTTTATAAGAGATAGTTGGGGCCGGGCACGATGGCTCACGCCTGTAATCCTAGCACTCTGGGAGGCCAAGGCGGGCAGATTGTTTGAGCTCAGGAGTTCGAGACCAGCCTGAGCAAGAGCAAGACCCCATCCCTACTAAAAATAGAAAGAAATTATATGGACAGCTAAAAATATATAGAGAAAAATGAGCCGGGCATGGTAGCGCATGCCTGTAGTCCCAGCTACTCGGGCGGCTGAGGCAGGAGGATCGCTTGAGCCCAGGAGTTTGAGGTTGCTGTGAGCTAGGCTGACACCACGGCACTCTAGCCCGGGCAACAGAGTGAGACTCTGTCTCAAAGGAAAAAAAAAAAAAAAGAGAGAGAGAGAGATAGTTGGGAGAGGCAACTATCTTCTGGCAAATGCCTAAATAAGAAGTCACATTTATTTTTCCATTTTAGATGAATACTAATTTGTATGATTTAACGATTTCTTAAGTAATATCCACACATTCCCTACCTTTTCAAATGCTCAGAGCCACAGGAAAGGGGACTGTATTTATTGCTCCTAATTTGAGATCAGGAACACCAGAGGACATCCTGAACATGAGGACGGAACAGCCAAGTGCATGAAAGAAGTTCATTTAGGAAGAAAGAGCAGAGAAGGCAGGACCACTGGTATCACGGAACATGATATTATTCCCAGGAAGCAAGTGAAGTCTAATGACTCTCCGTGTCCAAGGCAGCAGAGAGCTCTGCAGTCGGGAGTGCTAAAGAAACAGAATGGCCCTATGTTAGTTCACAGAATATCTCCAGGAGGCATTTGGAATCACTGTTGGGAGTCCTGAATAATGACCAGCTTAGGCAGGGCATATGAGCAGATAATTAATGTCATTAGGAAAGAATTGGTAAAAATTATTAGGTGAAGGGAGAACTCACAGTGAAATTTAAGGTTAGATTCTGGCCTTATTGAGCAAGTTTGAATAACTGTGCAATTGTAATTTTCTAGCAACTAAAATTAATTGTATCTAGGATTATTAAGTAACTAGACACATGTAAATTTTCCATTGGGCAAATGGCAAATTGTTTCAGAAGACAATAGAAAGTTTATCACCATGCCCAGATGAGTCCTATTAAAATAGAACCAATCTTTCTGTTTAGTCTGGATTTGCTTTATTACCTACTTGTAATTAAAAAGTTTAAAAAAAAAAATCAAACAACACAGAAACATATAAAGTTGAAAGTGAACATTTTCTCTTCAACTCATGGCCACACTCATTTTCATTCTCCAGAGGCAACCACCAATTTGTATGCTTGCTTTTTACAAAAGTTTCATCCTAATACATATCCTGGCAGCTTGCTTTTTCACTCAACATTATAGCATAGAAGCTAATTTTAAATGGAGCATTCAATATTCACCAGCCAATTTGGCCATAATTTCAAAATAAATCTTAGTAAGAATCATCCCCTCTCTCCAAGTTTACAATAATTTAAAGACCACCAAAAGCATGACCAATTATTCAGCTCCCCAAAAGCTCCAAGGCACAGTGCTGGAAGCCCAGGAAAGAGGAAAGACATTTTTCAACCCCATAGGCTTGTCTGAGGACATTCAGCCCAACACAAATTGGATGCCCAAGAGGTAGCCACTTAGCTTCACAAATGGGTGGCTTAAGTTGGATTCCCAAAAGAAAGATGTCTATATTCCCCAAAAAATTAGATAAATGAAATCCAGAAACAGCAAAGACTTCAATAAGTATCCAGAGACAACTGCTAAATTAGATTCTGAAGCTCACTGCTATGCACTGGGAGAAGCATGTTGTTTCAACGGGGACATTTTTAACCACCTGTCAGGAAATTTGCCAACACGCTGGGAACCAGCAACTACTGAGACAGGGAACAACAAAAACACCTTTGTGAGCAATAGGACTGTCACAACTGTGGTGGGTACAACTTGGATTCCACATTGGTCGGACTCGGGAATTACTAAGCCACATCAGATGTTGTGTTTTCTTTTCTTGAATTCTGGACACCATAGTGCTAATCTCAATTCAACAAATAGGCTCTAAGAAAGTCACTTCCCCTCTCCAGTCACTACTTTCCTTGTCGGTTTGTACAGGCTTGTGACCAGTTGTTACAGTTTTAGGAATCTTGTGGACCAGTTGACTTCATGTCAATGGCTTAGATTTGGCCATGATGGGAAAATTTACACCATGGAAATTGACAAACACTACACATCAGGCCTTTTTGTTCAGCCGGGGAAGGCAATTTACCAACATACCACTTATGGAGGGGAAAGAGGAAGGATAAAAGAAAGGGGACACAGGGACAGCACCTGTACAAAGTCCTCTGTGTGGGCCCTCCCCTCCTATCTCCATGTTGATGCACTTAGTATTTTCTCTGCCTGAATCCACATTCCCCACCGGGACTCCTTGCACAAAGGCATCACCTCTTTCAGAAAAGCCACCCCTGAAATCTTCCCTCCGTCTGAGATGCCCCCACACATGCTCTCACAGCTTGCAGTAATTACCTCCCTGAACCCTCTTGGGGGACACCTACAATGCACTCTGGCCACTGTCCATTTAGTCAGCCCCAGCAAATCGGTAGCTAATTCAGGACGGCAAACATGCATTTTAGCTCTTGCCCAGCACAAAGACAGGCACATAGCCGCCATCCAATCAATACGCTTTGAATGAAAGCAATGGTTTTAGCTGCAAGGCAGAGCAAAAACGTTTGATGATAAAAGGTTCAGCCTCCAAGAGCTGCACTTATTCCACCCTGGGCATCGCTGGGTAGTGGGAGATTTTTCGAGAGCTTAAGCTTTTCCAGTCCACTTTCCCCTACATCATGGTTCTCCATTAAATCAATTAACCTACATTTGTCACAAAACAGTGCAGTGTGTCACTGACCCACTTCGTTTCATTTCTTTGCTACTCAGTGACATCCACATGTCACTACGAATTGTGCTTTTAAATAAGGAATTAAATATATCTGTCCTGGATTCACCCGAGGGAACACTGGGATACACCCTCCGGTTCCACTGCCTAATCCACTAAAGTGGCTCGGAGCAAACCGCTTACGCTTTCTCATCCTTAGCTCCCTCGTCCATTAAACGAAGACAGCAGAGTAGGAACAGCACAGACAAGAAGCCACCACCCCACCCTGTGACAGAGCAAAGGTGGACACACCAGCCCTGACCTCAGTGATGGCAAAATAACTGCAAAAGGAGCCACACACGCCTGTCACCTTTGGAAGGAGGGAAGGCAAGTGTCTTAGTCTCCTCACAGTCTGGGTGGCTTAAGCAACAGAAATTTGCTTTCTCACGGTCCTGGAGGCTAGAAGTCCATGATCAAGGTGCTGTCAAGGCAGGTGTCTGGTGAGTCAAGGTGTCCCCTTGACTTGTGGACAGCCGCCTTCTCTCTGTGTCCTCACTCGGCCTCTCCTCTGCACACACTCAAAGAGACAGAGAGAGAGAGTGCTCTGGTGTCTCCTCCTCTTCTTATGAGGACACCAGACCTACTGGATCAGGGCCTCACCCTTACGGCCTCATTTAACCTTAATTATCTCCTTAAAGCCCCTCTCTCCAAATACAGTCACACGAGGGGTGTGGACTTAAATATATGAATTCCGGGGAGTGGAAGGACACAATTCAGTCCATAACAGAAGGAAGCTACCCAGCACATACTGGTCACTAACACCCATTCCTACTGAGGAGAGGAATTTTTCTCCACACTCCTGGAAGGAAATGTACAGGAGAAAAAACTAGGCCTCTGGTGTAGGTTGAATTGTTTCCCCCAAAAAATTCATGTTGAAGTCCTACCCCCCAGTTCCTCAGAATGTGACCTTATTTGGAAATAGGGTTATTGCAGATGTGATTATTTAAGATGAGGTCGTACTGGAGTAGGATGGGTCCGTAATTCAATATGACTGGTGTCCTTATAAAAAGGAGACATCTGGACCCAGACTGGCACGCAGGGGGATGCCACGTGAAGATGAAAGCAGAGATGGGGGTGATGTGTCTACACACCAAAGAATGCCAGAGAGAGGCAGCAAAGTACCAGAAACTAGGGGAGATGCCTGGAACAGAGGAACCAACTGTGACCTGCCAACACCTGTATCTTGGATTCCTGGCCTCCAGAACCATAAGACAATAAATTCCTGTTATTTAAGCCACTCAGTTTGTGTCGCTTTGTTATGGCAGCCCCAAGAAATGAGTACAACCTCCCTTTCAACATCTCCTAACTCGTCCCTCCCAGGGAGGAAGAGGACTTCCTGGGTGGCGAAGTTAGGAGAAGATACTGAGCACACGTTGCCCACCATCCTCTGGGCTCTGCCTTCCGGGAGCTGACCAGCCTCGGGACTCACCTTCTCCTTCTCTGCCTGACCCCGACGTCCCCGAGGCTCTGCAAGTGGGCAGGAGTGGAGAGCAAGAGCAAGCCCACTTGGCCCTCACTTCTTAGCCTGTTCCCCCACCAGTTTTATCAATAATAATACAGATATTTTCACCTCTGTCTGTCTGAATTCCAAGTTAAATTCATCAATTGGTTCTAAATTCTGGGAGGAGAAGGAGGCAATTAATTATCACCCTTCAACTGCCTGCAGTAACCTTCACTCACACAGTTCTGTCACTGCAGCCTCGTAACGTCCCCACTGATCTCCAAGTACAAGCAGTCGAGGCTCCTGAGGGTTTTGTCTTTTGACCATAGCACAGGAATATTGGGTAGAGGAGTCCAAGCCTGGGCCGCTAACAGCAAATCCTACATTCTTTCCAACAAAAGCACCATTCTGACTTACCATAGCAGGTCAAGTATTCAACAAGAAGATGAAGAAAAAAGTGTTCGTGTACAACTCTACCTGTCCAGAAGCTACTTGGCTATGGACAATGTTGGCCTGCAGATCCCAGTGGGCTGCTTCTATGGAAAAATTGGGTGAGAATCACCATTTCCCACCGTAGACCCATTTTCCCTCTCCCTCTCTTCTCTGCTTTCCTTGTACCTGCCAGTAGTCTAGACTTGCTGGTGACAGCCAGTATCATGTAACTTCAGAGTCAAAAAGGTGGGAGTACTTTGACATGAATTGCTTCTTAAGAAACTATCCTGAGTCCAAATTATACAACAGAAGAACACCACTGCTGTTGACTCATCAACTTACCTGGCAGAGGCAACGGAAGATCTAGACACACTATTAATAAAATTTAATCTAGAGCTGTACGAACTTCTACACGGAAGTTCAAATATAATCAAGAACAGGTATCAATGTGATTCCACACTATCCAGCTGACTAAAAGCTAAAGGAGGGGGCAACAGTATCATGTGGTTACAAAAAAAAAAAGAAAAACCGGGAAAAATGCATGCTTTATTATTTCTTTTTAATTTTATTTTTATTTCAGCATCTTACAGGGGTACAAATGTTTAGGTTACATATATTGCCTTGGCCCCGACCAAGTCAGAGCTTCAAATGTGTCCATCCCCCAGACGGTGTGCACCGCATCCATTAGGTGTGTATATACCCATCCCCTCGTCCCTCCTCCCATCTGCCCAACACCTGATGAATATTACTACTATGTGTGTATGTAAGTGTTTATCAATTGATACCAATTTCTTGGCGAGTATATGTGGTACTTGTTTTTCCATTCTTGTGATACTTCACTTAGTAGAATGGGCTCCAGCTCTATCAAGGATAATACAAGAGGTGCTAGATCACCATTGATTTTTGTGGTTGAGTAGAACTCCATGGTATACATATACCACATTTTATTAATCCGCTCATGTATTGATGGGCACTTGGGTTGTTTCCACATCTTTGCAATTGTGAATTGTGCTGCTATAAACATTCGAGTGCAGATGTCTTTTTTATAAAATGTCTTTTGTTCCTTTGGGTAGATGCCCAGTAATGGGATTGCTGGATCAAATGGTAGTTCTACTTTTAGCTCTTTGAGGTATCTCCATATTGCTTTCCACAGAGGTTGAAAAATGCATGCTTTAAATCCTAAGAATGCATCTAGAAAAAGGAAAGTGAACGGTCAAAGCCCAGCTAGAATAATGGGATCAGTTATAGGAAACTAAACCCATTTCAAAGGGGTCTTTGATCATCTGGAGCATAACCCAGAAAGAAAGCAGCAAGGATCCTGTGTGATCTAAAAACAAAGTCCAAGAAACGTGAGTTGGAGGAAATGAAAACCCTGGAAACAGAGACGGAGAGAAGACATGGCAATGACCTTCAGACATGCGGGGTCTCTTAGGCCAATGGGTGCCATCACTGAAGAGGGGTTTCAACTCAATATAAGTTGAAATTAGAGATGTCCTAGAAAGCGGAAAGGGGTCGCTTTGTGATAGAATTTTGTTGGAGGACCGATAGAGTTCCCTGGCTCAGGGATGTTATAAAAGGGACTCCTGCATTAAGAAGACAGGGAGCTTAGACGACCACCCCTGTCCTTCTCACTCAACAAGACCTAATCTAGATACCAAGGGTACAGTCGACATCCCCAAGTTGAGTCATAGCTCTTTGTTGCGGGGACCTGTCCCACATTATGAACTGTTTTTAATCAAAATACTTCCAACACCACATGTGTGGGGCTTTTCCTCACACCAACCAATTCTCCAGTGCCTGGGACATCAATGAGGGGTCCTGCAATTCAATTCAACACTGACATTAACTGTGCAGAGCTAGCAAGGACACCACAGGTTAAGGGCTCAGTCCTGCAAGGCTGCCCCCACTTCAGATGCCAGCTACAAATGGGGAGCCCAGGGTACCCACACTTCTGCTTTGCCAGCTACAAATCCTGGGGTTCCCATGGTCTTCTCCACAGGTTCAATAATCTGCTAGAACAGCTCAGAGCATTCAGGAAAACACTTGACTTACTACTACCGGTTTATTATAAACGACACAACGCAGGAACAGCCAGCTGTGAGAGATACACAGGGCACGGTACGGGGCAGGGATGCTGTGCTCTGACACCCTCCTCGGGCATGCCACCTCCAGGACCAACATGTGTTCCCTGCCCAGAAGCCCTCGGCACCCTGCAGCTTAGAGATCTCATGGTGTGACTGAGTAAATCATTGGCCAGTTGGTAATTAACTTAATCTCCTAAAGGGATGGAGCTGAAAGTTTCAGCCCTCTAATCCCGTGGTTTGGTCTTTCTGGAGACCTGCCCCCATGCTGAAGCTGTCTAGGGCCCCCCAGCTGCCAATCAACACATGAGCACACAAAAGAAAGACATTGTATCACCCCAGAGATTCAAAGGATTTTAGGAAGTGTGCGCCAGGAACCTGGACAAAAACCAAATATATATTTCTTACCATAATACACATCTTGACCAGAAATCCTGCCTTGCACACAAACCTAAAGATGGGAGCTTCTTGTTATTTTTTTCGCTCTGAGGCTGTGCCCGTTTGTTTTGTTTCTGTCTGGTGCTGGCTCTGGTGGGAGGTGGGAGGAGAGAGTGCAGAGTGGGAGTGCACAAGCACAACAGAAGGGTGATGCAACATGCAAGCTGACACCCACGGACACGCCCACCTGCCAGCCCATGTCCATCTGGCAAGTGAATTTTCGGCTTGCCAGTCCTCCACTAAACCAGAAGCACCCCCAGTTGAGGCCACCCTAATGCTGAAAACATTGTGGGAGCCCTTGGCAGTGGCCCAGAGCAGCATTAGGACTGTACTAGCTATTAAATTAAAATAAGATAGAATTCCACTAATTGAGCAGCTACTGTGTCAGGTACTAAAATCATCATTGTCAGACTGGTAATGACGGTGCTGTACCTGTTTCACCCATGAGGATACAGAGGCTCAGACACTAAGTGACCTGCCCCAGGCCACACAGCTGGTAAGTGAAGAAGGACATGGACCCACAGGCCACGGTCTCAGCCTCACAGCACGCCAGGCTGCCTCACGGCTCCTTCCCTTAAGTCCTCAGATGTGTGTTCAAAAAGAAGGAGGTGTTTTATAAACATAAGCGAACAGAAGTAGGCCAAAACCAACAGGTCCCAAAGCAAATGGTGCTGCAGTCCCCACCACCCTGGGATCAAACACCCTCCCTCCCCTTTGTTGGATGAAATCTGAGGTCTTGAAAAGACACATACGCAACTGCACCCCACGCTTCAACCCAAAAGATGCAAGTGTAAAAGACAGAGTGGGTCCTATGCCAAGAAGTTGGAGCCAATTTATTTTAGTCTCAATGTTAAGACAGCCAGCACCAGGTTGAGGCTGAGAAATGCTCCTTCTAATTAAAACTTTATTTTCAAACACATGTCACAGTTTCAACATGGTGAGACTCATTTTTTGCTATGTGGATTTCTAAGAGTAGAAGCAGCTGCTTCTACTGACAGTTTCTTCCATTCATTTTGGGACAACCACAGGATCCTAAGGGGCAAAGATTGGTTGTTGTACCCAAGGCAGGAGCAGTGCGAGCCCCTCAAGCACTCAAGGGAACTGCAGAATCAAGAACAAGGAGAGACTATTGTAAACCTAGCCGATATTGCAAGAGCCACTTCTTCAGGATGGAGTCTGCAGTATGGTAGATCTGCACATGCACGTAGGACCAGAGATGATACACCTTGTCCCCACGTGGTGGGAAAGCAGAGTCCGGCATGAGAACCCCAAGCAGGTCCAAGGCAGCCTTGGAAAAAGGAAGTGAACCAGGGTCCCTGGTCATTGCTGAAAAAGGAGTCATAAAACCCACTATTAGTGCACTCACTGCATAGACTGAAAGCTTGTGTCCACCCCCCGACACACAAAATTCACGTGTTCAAATCCTCACCCACAACATGATGGTATTTGGAGGTGGGGCCTTTAGGAGGTCGTGAGGTCATGAGGGTGGGGCTCTCATCAATAGGATTAGTGCCCTTAGAAAAGAGACCCCAGAGAACTCCCTTGCCCTTCCACCATGTGGGACACAGCAAAAGTTGGCTGTCCACGAACCAGGAAGCAGGCCCTCACCACACACAAATCTGCTGGCACCCTGGGCTTGGACTTCCCAGCTGCCAGAACTGTGTTGTTTATAAGCCACCCAGTCTATGCTATTCTATGATGATAACCTGAGAAGATGAAGGCACCCACTATGAACACTGTACCCCAGCTGCCTGTCACTTTTCATGTTCCCCAAAGGACAAAGAAGCCACCAGGTTGGGGACAGTGTCTGCTTTGCTCCCTGCTCCATCTGGGGGCACACACTGCAGGTATGAGCTCAATACATCAACATGTCACTACCTACTGGATGAATTAACACCCTGGAGCTAGCACCATGGGTGGCCTCCAAACACAGCTTGCTTCCTGGGCAGGGACCTAACTTAAATAGCAGCTCTTCTTAATCAAGGTGAAAATCAGAGAAAGGAATAAAAAGAAAGGATTTGAGGAAGCCTGAAGGAACAATACTGTGAGTTTCAAAACCTTCACCCACCACTTTCCAGCTGGGTGAACCTATTCAAGGCCCAGCTATTAAATCAGCCCCCAAAGCACACAGCACTATGTGTCCTGTAATCTCGGATTCCTGCTCACCCAGGAGAGAGACCCTACAGACTGTCCAGGAACCTGTCCCCTGCCATGGTCATCTTCACATTCCAAGGCTCTCTCTCTCTCTTTGTGTCTCTCCAAAATTCCTATGTTGTAATCCTAACCTCCCAAGACAATGGCATTAGGAGGCGGGATCTTTGGGAGGTGATTTGGTCATGAGGATAGAGCCCTTATGAATGGGATTAGTGCCCTTATAAAAGAGGTCCCAGAGGGGTAGCTAGTCCCCTCCACCTTGTGAGGACATGTAGAGAAGACACCATCTATGAACAAGGAAGTGGACCCTCATCAGACACAAAATTTGCTGGTGCCTAAACGTTGGACTCCCCAGCTTCCATAACTGTGAGAAATAAATTTCTGTTATTTATTGGCTGCCCAGTTTCTGATATTGTGTTATTGCAGCCCAAAGGGCCTAAGACAGCTGGGTAATGAGCTAGAAAGAATACTCCATCCTTTTACCATTTGTGCCCCAGGAATAGAACCTCCAAGTCATACTGTTTCTATAAGACATGAAAGAGACCACAAGTGGTAAGGTAGATTGTGCACGGCACAAAGGCTGGCCTTAGGAATAGCACTGCTTTCATTTGAATGTGTCCTCCAAAAGTGCATGTGTTGTAAACTTAATCTCCAATACAACAGTATTAAGAGGTGAAGCCTTTAAAAGGTGATTAGGCCAGGAGGGATTAATACCATTATCTCGGGAGTGAGTTCTGGATAAAAAAGGATGAGTTCAGCCCAATTTCCTGTCTCACATGCTTGCTTCCTCCTCCTGCCCTTCCACCATGGAATGACATTCACCAGGCACAAGTGCTGTGCTCTTGGACTTCCCAGCCTCCAGAACCAGGAGCCAAATAAACTTCAGTTCTTTATGAATTACCCAGCTTGTGGTATTCTGTCCAAGCAGCAGAAAATGGACTAAGACAAGCACCAATGGTGGGATAATAAATCCACAGAGCGACAGAGAGTGAAGAGCAATTCTGGAGCACCATGCTGCCTTCCCAGAAGCCAGTGCACCCGTCACTGGCTCACACACATTCCAACTGAGCTCAGGAAAGTCACCCCACATGTTTCTCAGACATGGGCTATTCTCATCCTCATATCTCTGATGTGTAGACATTTTATAACTCACTAGGGCATTTTCTAGGTGCTTATAAAACTCAGGTGCTGAGCCAAAGAAATGGAACCATTTAATGTCACTGTTGCCCGAGAGTGTGGAGATGGGAGGCAGAGAGAAGCTGACAAGTTTCAAAATTTAGACCTGCAATCTCAAATGACCACATTCTCCCTGCTGGAGGCTAGGAGCTGCCATAAGCTCTCAATAAGCTCTCACATCCTCAGGGACAGCCTGCCCTCCATAGATAGTGCACTCTGAAGGACAGGGGCTCATATGGTTTGTGTCCCAGGGAGGAGGCGGCTCAGTAGTGCCAAGAGTTCCAACAACAGCACTGATGGCCATTGAGTGCTAACCACAGGGCAGACACCAGTCTGAGCACCCATGTGTATTAGCACACTCCATTCTCATCACACGCCTGAAAGGCAGGTGCTACTATGGTCCCCACTTTGCAGATGAGGAAACCAAGGTACAAGGAGGGTAAGTCCCCTGTATAAGGCCACAGCCCAGCTCCAGAGCCTGTCCTTGTAGCTCTGTGCTGCTGCTAACTACATAGAAGTTCAAGGTGCCTGATTCTCTGATTCCCTGATCCCAAGGGATCATCTTCACCAACACGACCTGGTCCTACACAGGTTTGGGAATGAGCTGCACACCAGTGAGTGGAAACCAACACCACAGCCCATCCCTCCACCACCTGCTGACTCACAACTCAAAATGGTTCACACCCACCTTAAAATGTGAGCCATGTGGGGACAGGTACCACAGGGCACTGTTGACCCAGTGTCCCTTCAGGAGGATTGGGAGTCTCAGCCGTGCAGCACCAGAACATGGAAAGACCACTCTGGACCATTCTGGGAAAGAACAAACACCCTCGCCCTCTGACAGCTGGCCAGTGGCCTCTGATGAACCCCTCGCTGCCCCTCTGGAAGCCAGCTGTACCCCCGACACCCTGCCACTAAGCCCAAGGCTGCCATTCAGAACCACAAGCCGCAGAAATAACCTTCCCGCCGTCCCGGATTGTTCTTTGGGTCAGGACAAGAGGGGCAAAGAGAGCACCGGCAGCGGGGACAGCCTGCGCCTCCTTGGGCAGCGACACTCAGAAGCACTTCATTCGTGTGTGACAAATATTCTGTGTCCTGGGTGCTGCTCCGGGCTCGGCTGTGTTTGTAACCATATGGGGTTACGTGCAAATGCTCCCCCGTGACCACGGCGCCATCGGCCACTTCAGTGAGTGCAGCAGTCAGCCCGGGTGGGGGGTCCCTGCTCCGCCCTCCCCACTGAGGAGGGAACAGGCTGGGCCGCCCTTCCTGATAGAGGCCAGAGGACCAGTAAAGCTGGTGGTCTTTGATTTGGGAGTGTCCCAGGACAGAAGCACTTTGTGCAAAGCTGCCTCGTCCACAGCCTGAGGCAACGGGAGTCACATCACTGCTCTGCCCCACGGATGCCACTCAAGGTGGCACTGAGACCCTCCTGCTGCACAGCCCCTCCGCCTGACTCTGCACGGGGGTCACAGGCTCTTGACCTGGAGTAGGAGGAGGACGGGCAGTGGCCCTGGCTAAGGCGTGGCGACACAGCCGGCAGGTCCTACCTTGGATTCTGGGATAGCTGGATCCTGCAGTTTCAGCCCCTAAAACAAAACGTAAGACAGATATTCAGAAATGGGAAAGCAGGTGGCCAGGGACCATGCTGGCCTTCATGGTGCTTGTAGACTCAGTTGCCCAGTCGCCCAGCGATTCTGTTCAGGGCTAGGCCGCCCCAGGTGATAAATCCTGATTGGTCCATTCCTGGGCTTCAAAACCCAAGGAGATTTTGCCCCCACCCACACCCCAGGGCATATTTGGTGATATCTGGAAGTGTTTGGGGCAGGGACTGCTACTGGCATCTAATGGGCAGTCCCCACAAGGGACAGGACGGCCCCCACAACAAAGAATCGTCAGCCCGAGAGGTCCATACTGCCAAGGTTGACACATCCTGGTCTAAGCGACTCATGACATCCTGTTTTCCTTTGCCAGAAACTAGGGTTTCAGCCTGACTTTCCTATACGGAGGGCATGTGGGTGAGCGGTCACAGAGGTGTACGAGACTGTCTGCCAGGAGTGTCTACGCTGATGCTGGGCACTGCAGAAAGCATCACAACCAGTCCACACCGCCACCCATACCCCCACTTCACAGACTGGGAAACTGAGGCACATAAAGGTCACATCCCGCTTAGAAGAGGAGCTGGGATTTGAATCTAAGCAGTCTGACCCCGGGCAAGGGTGGAGGGAGATACAAAATCGTATCTGTTAATATCTTCTGTATGATCCTCATTATGTACAGAGAGAAAAAAGGGAAGAAAAGGGGAAGGGAGGAAGAAGGGAGGGAAAAAGAGGGACGGGAAAAAGAGGGACGGGAAGGAGGGGAGGGAAGGATCTGGAGTAACATGAGAAGACAGACAGCAAAAAAAGAAATCAAAATGTTAACAGCAGCTATTTTCTAAGTGGTGAAATTATGGGTAACTTTTGTTTTCTTCTCTGCGCCTTCCTGTTTTCTATATGCTCTCCAGTGAAAATGCATGTTACAAGCAGAAAAGAAATGAAACAAAAATACCTGCCATGCATACATTTCAAGACTGTCGTCCACATCGGGCAGCTCTAAGGTGATAACAATAACCGTGCAGAGGGAAGAACACAGAACCCCCTTGGCAGGCGGGAGGGGCCACCCTGGGTTGCTGGGGCCCAACACAGCCTTGATGACAGTGATGTCGTCGGAAAGTCAATCCCCACCGTGCTCAGCACACCTGCAAGGATTCCACTCCTGAGAAAACCCCAGCCAGAGTCGGAGACAGCTTGTCAGCTCCTTATCCATTGCAGGCACAAAGTACTCAGAGAGGGACAGCCCTGGAGAGGAAGGTCAAAAGCCTCCACTCCACCCCGCCTGGCTGCTGTGCCGGTGCTCAAAGCGCTTGAAGAGACTTCCAGAAAAATAACATATCCAGATCATTAATATTTTCTTTTTTTTTTTTTTTTTTTTTGAGACAGAGTCTCACTCTGTTGCCCAGGCTAGAGTGAGTGCCGTGGCGTCAGCCTACCTCACAGCAACCTCAAACTCCTGAGCTCAAGGGATCCTCCTGTCTCAGCCTCCCGAGTAGCTGGGACTACAGGCATGTGCCACCATGCCTGGCTAATTTTTTCTATATATATTTTTAGCTGTCTATATAATTTCTTTCTATTTTTAGTAGAGATGGGGTCTCGCTCTTGCTCAGGCTGGTCTCGAACTCCTGAGCTCAAACGATCCACCCACCTCGGCCTCCCAGAGTGCTAGGATTACAGGCGTGAGCCACTGCGCCCGGCCAGATCATTAATATTTTCTTTCAACAGTTTTATTATCTGGTAGGAGTGAGAGGAAAAAGAAGAAGTTTGTATCCGGGGCCTAAGGTGAAAGTTTGTTTTAGACAAAAAAAAAAAAAGGGGAATAGAATTCTAGATTTCACTGAAAAATTTGCTTTTCCAATTTTTTCCCAAAGAATTTATATATGCATTATTTTTAATTCTCAGTTTGTAGTCTCACCTTCCACCATATAAAAACCCACACTCTGCAGAGATGCCCACGATCTAATGAATCTTTTTTGTTATTATCCTTGATGTTAACTAAGAGAAGGCAAGTTGTTCTCCCCATGGCCATGATCTGGGGCCACCGGGAGTCTCTCTCTAACTCCACCTTGTGTGAAATGATTAAGTGCCTTCGTAGCCATAAAATATTCTTCCAGATATCTTAAAGTTTCAGGAGAGAGGTTTAAGATGTCACATCCAAAAATGCAGAGATTCAAAATACTCAAATGTCACCACTGAGCAAAACTAAAATGGTTTTCTTAGGCTGCCAGCAGGACTGGGCCTGTCCTTTAAAAAATTAATAACAAATCCCCAGTTACCTTCCCAAGAGCCACCCCTGGACTCCTCCCTCCTTGTCAACAGAACACTGTTCCAGGTCACATTCCCAGGCCAGGATGGACTTGGAGAACAGCCCCCCCCCCCCAATCTCCACCATGCTGAACCAGGCCTGATATAAACCAATGGGAGTGTCCCATCCCCCCTGCCTGTGACTGGGTTAGGGCTGGCCATGTGACCCAGATGCAGCCAATGGAACACGACAGGAAGTCCGCTGGGCAGCTCTGGGAAGGATTTTCATTGCAGATGAGGCGAACTAGGGGAAATGCCTGTCTTTTTTGACCATGTGCTGTCTTAATTATTTGCAGTGCTGCAACTCCAGCTGCCATCCTTGCCACTGTGCAGAAATAAGCCCAAGGATCAAGCAAACACCCTTAGGACAGTGGAACAGAAAATTCGGAAGAACTCCTGATTCTAATGCCATCCCCAAATTGCTGAATTAACCTTGGAACTATCATGGTAGATCTTGAACCCCACACTGCTTAAGGTATGTCTGGTTAGGTCTTTTGTTTCTAGCAGCCAAAACCATCCTAACTGCTAGAATCCTATCCCAAGGCTCATTACTAAGAGTCTGAGATCTTACATTAAGGCCAAAAGACAATGTGTCAGACTGTCTGGACCAGATCCCCAGCAAGGCAGGGAGAGGATCAAGGACTAGAACCTTCCTGGTGATGACTTCCTGTCTGTCACCAACCTGTTTCCCAACTCTGCCTTCCCCACACCCTGCCTGTAACTCCAACGGATGGCCAAGCAACTGACATCCTTTCAGACACATGCAAGCCTGAGAGAAGCCATGAATACCAGGATTCGAAAGATCTCTGCACTTCAACAATTCATACACTACCAACTGCTAAAAGTTCCTCCGCAAATGTAGACTTTAAATAAACTGATTGATCAATCTGTAAAACTTTGGAGAAGAAAGTCTCCCAAGGCAATTTTTTTCAAGAAATGGAGGTTAGTTGGGGGACAGGGTGGTAGATAACAGTCAGTACATAAATTATCCTCTTAAAGATATGAATTTCATGTAGGACTCGCCATATCAGAAAACAGACATAAACAAGCGATAACACCATCTGACTAGAAAGAACATCTGTCTGCTATGTGTGTGCAAGTTTATTAAGAACTAACTTCCTGACACTACACAAGCACTAAAAATAATTATTTTAAAATATACACACACACAAAAATGTTAAGTGAAAAGAAATCCATCCATCACATTATATATATATATATATATATATATACACACACACACACACGCTCCAAATAAAGTACGGATGTGTTCAGTGAAAAGACCAGAAGGAATTTGGACAAATAAAGATCCAGAAGGTATGTTTTAATGAAGTTGTCTTTTTTTTAAGGAAATTAAGTTTATAGTTTAAATATGTTTTTAATGAAGTTAAGTTGATAATGAGTGTATGTATATGTTCCCAGACATCGCCAGCACTTGAACCTGTAAATTCACCAAAACCACTCAGTGACTGTCTTACCTTTATTAAGCTAAATCCTGCAGATATCTGAGGGCCAACTACATGTCAGGGACGGTGCAGGTTCTACAAAGAATTCGATTATGTTTCAGATACAGCCCTAGTGGCCTTGAATTCTCTCTGGAGTGTGAGAAATGAGGAAAAGCAAGAAGGAGGATGAATTTAACCTTCTAAGAATGTGTGATCCAATTAGGAGCAGAGAGGAGTATAAGAAGGGTAAATACACACGCACGAATGTAAGGCCCACAATCAGTGATCAGAGAGACAGGAAATGAGAGGGCGTTCAGCGAGGAAGAGATCTTTTTAAGTTGAAAATTTCAGGAAAGGCTTTGTGAGAGAGGTGGCATTGGAAATAGATCCCTAAGCAGGGAAGAAATGAGGTGGGCTGGCATTTGCACAGGGTGGCAATGGCTTAAGCAAAGGCAAAAAAACAAAAAAAAAACAGAAAACCTTAGGCAGAATTCTGGGAACAGTATATAGTATCAAGATGGGCTGGAACGCAGGGTACATATAGGCAAATCATGGGTTTAGATAAAACAGATGGCAAAACCTGACAGGACCAGATGCCAAGCTGCCTTGGTTTGACAGGCAGCAAAGGGTTAGGAGAAGAGTCTGGCTTGGCAGTGACACATCGGAGCTGCGCTTTGGAAATAAACGAATCCAGCAGCAGCAGGTGACATGGTCTGGAGCTGGGGAAGGGACCAGCCGGAGGCCTCGCACTAGCTCAGGCCAGAGGTATAGAGTGCATACCCAGGACTGGCAGCTCCTCAAATATTTGTTAAACTGAATTAGGTTTCTTATGGGTAGGAATTAGATCTAATTCATTTCTGCAGCCTCCACGGGCTCTGAACACACATTAGGAACTAATGATGCTGGCTCCTCTAGCCTCCTCCTTCTTCTACGAGTGATCCAGTCCAAGAAGCAGAGAGATGAAGCACCAGTGAGCAAGAAAAACCCTCCCTCTTCCCATTCCCAAGGAAGAATCTTCTTTCTCCCAAAGCAAACATTAAAAAAAGCACAGAAGCTCAGCAAACACTCCAGGAAAGGCCAGAATGGGAAAAGGCAATGAGACCAAGAAAAAAATACCTTATTGGATTGATATGAAAAGGAAAGATGCTTTCCACTCCTCTGCTCCTACATGGGAAGAGTCACTAGAGACTCGTCCTAAAAATTAATACAAATGTATACGCACATAACCAACACAAAGCAATGCTTGGAGAAAAGTGCAATTAAAGTGCAATGCGATTAAAGGTTCCCTGAGTATATGCAAGGATGTCCTTGTTCTTAGGGACGACATGCTGAAGTACTTAGGCAGCAAAGGGACACAGTGTTGCTGCGTATTCTAAAATAGGTCAGGAAAAAAATAGTATGTGTCTAAGTGTGTATATAAATGTGTATGAGGATAAATGTGTTAAGCGTAAATGTGTGTGGGTATATATTTATATACAAGAAGAGAGAATTACGAAGCAAATGGGACAAAATGCAAACAACTGGTAAATGTGGATAAAGTATATATGTCTCAATCTGTTTGCACTGCTACAACAAAATACCTGAGACTGGGTAATTTATAAAGCGCAGAAATTTATTTTCTCAGGGTTCTGGAGTTTGGGAAGTCTAAGATCAAGGCACCAGCAAGTTCGGTTGTCTGGTGAGGGCTGCTCTCTGCTTCCACGATGGCACGTTGATGCCCTGTACTCACGTGGAGGCAGGCGGAAGGGAACGCTGCATGAAGCCCCTTTGCAAGGGCTGTAAACCCATCCACAACGGAGGAGCCCTCGTGGCCTAATCACCGCTTAATACCATCACATTGGCAACACCTGAATTTTGGAGGGGACACATTCAAACCACAGGTATGCAGTCATGTACCACGTAACAATATTTTGGTCGATAACAGACCACATATATAACACTGGTCCCATAAGACTATAATGTTGTCGCCCCTGAAGGCCTTCCAGTGGGACAAGATGTGGAGGTGGCAGACAGTGATATTGAGAATCCTGACCCTGTGTAGGCTAATGTGTGTATCTGTAACTCGGTTTTTAAAAAAAAAAAAAAAAAAAAAGTTTAAAAAGTTAAAAAAAAAAAATTAAAGATTTAAAAAATTTTAAAGGATATAAAGAATATTTCTTGTAAAGCTGTACATGTATTTGTGTTTTAAACTAAGTGTTATTACGAAGAGTCAGAGTTAAAAAAACTAAAAAGTTTTGTAAAGAGTTGCAGTAAGCTACGGTTAATTTATTATTGAAGAAACAACAATTTTTTTATAAATTTAGTGTAGCTTAAGTGTTCAGGGTTTATAAAGTCTACAGTGGTGCACAGTAATGTCCTGGGCCTTCACACTCACTCACCACTCACAAACTGACTCACCCAGAGCAACTTCCAGTCCTGCAAGCTCCATACATGGTAAGTGCCCTTTGCCATTTTTTATCTTTTATACCATATTTTTATTGTATCTTTCATATATTTAGATATGTTTAGATACACAAGTGCTTACGACTGTGTTACAGTTGCCTACGGTATTCAGCACAATAACATGCTGTACAGGTTTGTAGCCTACGAGCAATAGGCTACACCAGGTGCATTGGCCTAGGTGTGTTGTAGGCTGTACCGTCTATGCTTGCGAAACAAGGAAATTGCCTAACAATGCATTGCTCAGAACATATCCCCATTGTTAAGAGACACATGACTGTATATGAAAGTTTTTGATACTATTCTTGCAACTTTTCTGCAAGTCTGAAATAACAAAATAGTTACAAGAGGAATATGCTGTTAAGTGCAAAAGGTGACTCAGAATGAGATATATGGGATATTACTATTTGTATAAGAAGAAGAGAAGAAAATGGGAGGAAAAGACATAAAAATGTAGTTATTTGTAGCTAATGTATCTGTGATGGCACATAAGAAACTGGTTACATTAGTTGCCTCTCTGTGGGGGGGAATAGAGTAGTTGGAGACTTTTCTTAATAAACTTTTTAATATGTTTAATTTTGAACCATGTGACTATATTGCCTATTCAAAATATAAATAAACAAAATAAAATTACTTTGAGAAAATGTTCAAGAAAAATAATAATGCAAGCTGACGGTCTGGAGTAACTTAGGCCAGAGAAACATAAGAAACGGGCTAAAAGCCACCTGGCACCAGGGTGCTGCCCAGATGTGACCCCATGAGCCACTGTGCTTGGAGAGCTGCCTGTTTAGAGAGGGCTCATTCCAGACAAGTAAAGCTGGGGGCTTGGAAAAACATGCTCTATCAAGTTTCAGCCTAAACTGGATAGAATTTTCGCATAAAATAAATTACGTGATTTACTTACAATCCACGATTCCCATAGCTCATGTTGCCTGTTCTAAGATTGAATCATTGGACACACCAGTACATCTGTCCTGACTGCCACAACCTGCCACGTCCTGGTAAGACAGCTCTGGGGGGTCGGGGAACCGATTCTTCAGCAGGACAAACCCGAACATTAACAGCATCCAACCATCTTGGGCTGCGGCCTCCATCCCTTGGAGACAATGACCAACACACCATTCGGTGGCGTGTCACTGAAGGAAAGAGGCTCTTGGATCTACACAAGCGTTTTCCAAGCTGATCACAGATGATTCCACTGGCGGGCAATTCAGAAGGGGAAATGAGCCTTCTTCCCAGCCTAGACTTACCATCTGCTGACCTTCCTGGGAATTAAGCAAGTCCTCAGAGAACAATAGAAAGATAAGAAAATGCCACTGTCTGGAGAAGCCAGACTGAGAAGGTGGTGAGCTCATCTGGCTTTCCAGCTGCCGGGACACCAGGCAGAGGACCCCCTGGCTCCCCGCTGCCCCTGAGGAAGTCCACGGCTGCTCTCCGCGCCAAGATCCGGCTCCAACGCTCAGTCTCCAGCGTTGGGGGCAGTATTTGGCTGGGCACACCTGTGCATGTGGTGCCTGGAAACGGCCACAGGAACTGTAATCAGAAATGTAATTGATCCCTGTATTTGAAAAGGGGACGTGGGACCGTGAGAAAGAAGGGTACAGGTTGAGAAAAGAGGGTCCTTCTCCCTCAGATCTTTAGGATAATGGGATTTATTTATTTCGAAAAGACACATTGAGATTGACTCTCCCAGTCAGTGAGCAGCACCCTGGAAAGACAGAGCTGAGGGGTCTGCAGTCCCATGGAGGGGACGAGCGCTAATAACAATAACATGACATAGGGACGTACTTGCTGCCTCTCCCCAGGGTGCTACAAAGAAGTGCTCGAGGAAGGCACACACGCGTGCAGTGACGTGCTTTAACAAATGGCGGCAAAGGGGCTGCTGCACCTGGATTCCGCCCCAGCTCTCCCCGGACAGGCTGTGTGACTTCACAGTTACTTCCCTCCTGAGACTCAGTTTCCCCCCCTACGCAAGGGAAATAACAACATCCGCCTGCAGAAAAGTGAAGCTGAAAGTGCCTGACAGCACCTGCCATGAGCAGGTCCTTGGCCAACAGCCTCTTCCTTCGTGTCGGGCTCAGCACGTAAATCCTCGGTGAGGGGTTGAACGGTGTCCCCCAAAAAGATATATTGAAATCCTAACCCCCAGTACCTGGGAATGTGACCTTTTTTGGAAACAGGGTCTTTGCAGATGTGATCAAGAGGAGAACATTCTGGAACCTGGCAGGCTTTTAATCCAGTGGATCAGTGCGCTCATAAGGAGAAGGAGCGACAGAGACAGGGCGAGGACACAGCCACGTGACGACGAAGGCAGAGGTGGCAGTGACGCCCCTGCAAGCCCAGGAGCTGGGACGAGGCCGGAGCACCTGGTCTCACAGAGACCTCAGAGAGAACCAACCCGGCCGACACTAGATTGCAGAGTTCTGGCCTCCAGAACTGTGAGAGAAGAAATTTCGGCTGTGTTAAGCCACCAGTCTGTGGCATGTCGTAAGGGCAGTCTGAGGACACAGTTACATCCTCCTTGCCTCCCGCCACCACTGCCCTTTTATGGAAAAATGAAATTCTTGACTTGCCTGAGGAAACGGGACACTTGTACAAAATACAACTGATCAGTAACGTCCCAGGAAAGGCGAGCTTTAGTGACGAGCCTTGGCAGCAGCAAGAGAAATAGGCATGTTTTGTTGGTTCCTTTCTTTTCCTCCCTCTGCCTCCCTACCCAGCTCCGACCGGGAGCTGCCACGGTTTGGGGGTGCTCATGCTTCCAAAGGGACGAGGACACAGCTAAAGAATAGCCTTCAATGCAGTCCCGAAGGTCAGCACCAGGCACCCCACCGCGGCAGAGGCTGGGTCACACCTCAAACAGCGCCCCTCAGGAACCGGGGTGGCAACGGCTTGCTGCGGGGGCGCAGGGTGAGGTGGATGTTTTGCCGCAATGTGCTCTCGGCAGACCACACGGCAGTCAGGGCGGAGAGAGGAGGGGACAGAGTCAACCCAAAGCAGCCGTCTAGACGTCCGCATAGCTGGAAGGAAAACAAGGGCTGTTTGGGCCTGATTCACCCGACCACAGTCACCCGAGCCCAACACTTCCTTTGACCCTTCACAGAATCCACCAAATCCATGAAGTGGTTTTTACCGGTAACAAAGGAGCCATTTGCTTGGAATCGTGGGTCCCAAAGGCCGAATGCCCCCTCACCAGCCACCTGAGAATTCCCTCGGAGTAACACTGACTACGAGCGTGATAAGCAAACCAGTAGTAAGATGGCGCTGCCTTGGCCATCTCATTTATTCCCCCCGCCCCCATCCCACCAGATTTTCCAGATTTCACCTGGAAATTTGAGTTGTTTTGAGAGCTCAGGGGAAAGTTCCAGTGTCGAGGAATTCAGCTGTGGAATTAATGACTCAACAGCCCCAGTTCTAATCAGGTTACCAAGCCAGTCCGCCAGGTAACATATCTTAGAAAACCGTAAAGGGAGAAATACCAGACAGGACGCTTTGCGACCCACATCCCTGTCAGGGAGGAAGCGATTTTAAGAAGACATTTCTACGTCCGCTACTACCACTACCAACACCACCCGGCACCCGTCTGCCCCCCACTTCCCACCCCCAAATCTGAGGCAGCACCAAGCACGAGGAAGACAGAGCTGAGGGCAGGAATTCGGCGAGAGCACGGGGCCTAGGTCATGGGTCAGGTGGGAGCAGTTTCTGCTCCATTCGGGTGTTTTGCCCAGATCATCTGTCTCCGGGTTCCTGGTTCAGCCGGAGAGCACCCTGGACTGCATGTCACAGCTTCCCGCTACACTCAGATCCTAATCATTCACGGATCGCTAATCCAGGCGCTAATCCAGGCGGCGGAACTCTCCAGTGCTGGCCGCCTGCCACTTCTCCACTGAGGAGCACCCCCAGCCAAGGGACAGGAAAGGAAGTTTAAAGAAAGGCAGTCAGTCAAGCAAGGAGCCCTCACGTCCAAGCCTCTTCCTTGAGTTGGGATGATGAGCTTGCCTTGGCAGGGGCCAATTCAACAACTGGTGGGGACAGAAAGGAAGGAAACAAGAGGAAAAAGAAGATCTCAAAGGCCGGGCTTAGTGGCTCATGCCTGTAATCCTAGCACTCTGGGAGGCCGAGGTGGGCGGATCGTTTGAGCTCAGGAGTTCGAGACCAGCCTGAGCAAGAGTGAGACCCCGTCTCTACTAAAAATAGAACGAAACTAGATGGACAACTAAAAATATATAGAAAAAATTAGCCAGGCATGGTGGTGCACACCTGTAGTCCCAGCTACTCAGGAGGCTGAGGCAGGAGGATAGCTTGAGCCCAGGAGTTTGAGGTTGCTGTGAGCTAGGCTGACAGCCACGGCACTCTAGCCTGGGCGACAGAGCGAGACTCTGTCTCCAAAAAAAAAAAAAAAAAAGATACATTAAAAAAGATCTCAGACAGGAGCGTACAGCAATCTCAGAATCAAAATAGTTCATTGCTGGAGCTCATCTGGGCTCCCTATGTGTTTTATAGTTAAGAAAACTGGGTATAAATAATGGCCCCGCCAGCCTGAGCAAGAGCGAGACCCCATCTCTACTAAAAAAAAAAAAAATAGAAAGAAATCATATGGACAGCTAAAAATACATATCGAAAAAATTAGCCGGGCATGGTGGTGCATGCCTGTAGTCCCAACTACTCGGGAGGCTGAGACAGGAGGATCCCTTGAGCTCAGGAGTTTGAGGTTGCTGTGAGCTAGGCTGACGCCACGGCACTCACTCTAGCCCGGGCAACAAAGTGAGACTCTGTCTCAAAAAAAAAAAAAAAAAAGAATGGCCCCAAATCACAGAACCGGTTACTGTTAATGGACTATAAGGCCTCAGCCCCCAGCCGGGCACCCCTTGCACTGCCCCACCCGCCTGTGGAGAAGACACAGGTATGGCAGGAAGCCTGCTCACTCCTCAGCACCAAATCCACGCAAGGGTGAGTCTTTAAAAAAGACAAAATGAATATTGAAAGAGGCCTCGCTCACTGTGGTTCTCTTTGAGTCCAACAGTCAGGTCTGGATCACATGCATTCAGGGAGGAAGGCAATTAACTCAATTATGCTGAAAAATCTAACGCTTAGCTTTGAAAGGTGGGACATACCCAATTCCCACCTCCCGCCCTCACCCAGCCAGGCTGCCCCAAGTCTGGCAGGTGAGTTCGGTTAGTGTGAACACACCCACTGGATGAGCAACTCCGTGGGTCACCCTCAAAGGATCGATCCCAGGCCATGCACAAGAGAAACCAAGATCTCCTGAGCATGAAGCAAATGTGTCTCTTCTCTAGTGTCCCAACGGTCCCTGTGTGCGAGGACTTCTAGCTTAGCACTTTCCATACTATTTGAATCATATGCATATGCTTCTTCCCTGTCCCCCACCTGCACAAGCTTCTTGAAGGGCGTCTTTCCGTCACTCCCCTCAGCATACGGAGGACACTGCCAGTAAGCCCAGGAGTAAACCCAGCACGAAGGACATGCAACCTTGGGGAAGGCATAAGGCAAGAGTGTGGCCCCAGCCCACCTCGTGGAAGAACTTATCTGCGCTGATGTTTTCTTAGCTGTCACATGTGAAGGCCACTCTCTGGGCTCATACCTAGGATGCAGCAACATGGCTAAATGCACCAAGGTTGGAATCCTCGGTAACACGCTCCCTCAGGAAAATGGTGAAGAAAACAGAAATCAGCCAGCACGCCAAGTACACCTGCTCCTTCTGAGGCTGGGGATCTGGCACTGTGGTTCCCACACGAAAACAGTGGCCGGCAGTGTCTGGACCTACAGCACGTCCTCCGCCATCACAGTACAGTCCACCAGCAGACGACTGAAGAGACTGAAAGACCAGGAGAAGCTCCACCATTTGAGAAACACTAGCCTATAATAAGTGGGTTCGTTTACATAAAATAAAAAATGTGAGGGCCAAACTATGGCCCCTTCCAAATCCAAAATTCTAAGCATGATTGGAAAAGCTAAATACTCCAGGTATTCCAACAGAGGAGTTGAGACCAGCCCAGACACTCTCCAGAGCAGGTCTCTAATGCTTATCAGATATCACTCGCAAATGGATAAAAGATTAACTGTCTTTCCTCTCAATCCTACAGTGAATAGGAGCCTGGATCTTCCAAAGGAAGCATGACCCTCTCCAAGGTAAGTATGAGCAAGCTGGCGGTTGGCATGTTGTCTGTCTTGACTTGCTAGGGACTTACAGGTTGCTGCTTGCCTACAAATGCACTGCGGTACAACCCAGGACTCGAGGGAACAGCAGCTTGAGAGGACTTGCATCGCAGGCAAAGGGAGCTCTGATTTAATCTTCACAGAGATGCACGGGTGCATCCAGAAGAGTGGGTATTTCTGCTGGAGGAGCAAGGAATCCAACCCTTTGGGGTAACTCATTCTCTTATGCTTTTCAAGGATGGGTTGCAACTATGTCAAAAGAAGGTGGCTCTGAGGGATGGGAGTTCTCTACCTGGCTCTTTTGGAAGCAAACCTGAGGGCAACGCACCATCCCTCCAAGTTCAAAATGCCAGTGTAAGAAACAAAAGCAATATGCATGGCTGGGGGCAACGGCCCTCCTCTGTTAGTTTTGAGAAGACTGCAACATGAACACTTCCAAAGCTGGGAGACCTCCTACTTCCCTGTTAGTTCAAACCACTGGAACTAAGGCTAGTTCTCCATGTGGATGTCTCTGGGTGCACCAGAGGCTGAACAGTTCTGCAGCAGAGGGCAAAATGCAGGAACTCAACGTGGTTTTTCTGTGTTCGGATCTTGAGTCATCCTTTTCTTCCTTGGGTGTTAAAAAGTTGTACTCATCAGCCTGCATTTTTTGCAAGAGCTGATCCTTGCTAATGACTGTTCTTCAATCCAAGGAAAAAAAATTTTTTAGAGGAACCTGACCCATTTCCCCAGAAGCTCAGAACTTGACTGCTGTGCTCAAGTTTAATAGATATTCCTCCCCTAACACAGCAAGACAGACACAATCTCTTTTACAGAAATTAGCAAGTACCTTTGACAAAATTTTTATTAGTCTCTGACAGTCCTGCACTGGAGACCTCTGAAATACCAAAAGCTATGGCGAGGCACAGTGGCTCACGCCTGTAATCCCAGCACTTTGGGGGGGCTAAGGTGGGAGGATCACTTGAGCCCAGGAGTTTGAGACCAGTCTGAGCAGGGTAGCAACACCCCATCTATACAAAAAATTAAAAAATTAGCTGGGCGTTGTGGCGCATGCCTATAGTCCCAGCTACTCAGGAGGCTAAGGCAGGAGGATCACTTAAGCCCAGGAATTCGAGATTGCAGTGAGCTGTGATGAAGCCATTGCACTCTAACCCAGGCAACAGAAGAGAGATCATGTCTCAAATAAACAAAAAAATAAAAGATATGACCCCTGTCATAGAGGCACTTAAGACACAAAAGGAAGGAAGACTGCCTGGACCCAGTGCAACATCACATGGTATGTAGCTGAGAACAGTCCAGGTGCCATCACAGGTCAACTACTGACTGCCTGGGTAACCACAAGGCCAAGCAAACACTTATCCCTCAGCTTCCTCATCTGTAAAATAGGGATCATGAATCCACCTCACAGTGTGGACATGAGAATTCAATGCTATAGCTCCTTTCACTACTCTAGGTCCCTCATATAGTATTTCCCTTTTTGTGACTGGCTTATTTCACTTGGCATAATGTCCTCAAAGTTCATCTACGTTGTAGCACGTCTCAGAATGTCCTTCCCTTTTAAGGCTGAATAATATTCCACTGTATGTGTAGACCACATTTTGTTTATACATTCATCAATCAACAGACACGCAGGTTGCTTGCACCTTTTGGCTACTGTGAATAATGCTATCATGTGCGTGGGTATGCAAGTGTCTCTTCAAGTCCTTGCTTTCCATTTCTTTGGGTATATACTTAGAAGTGGAATCACTGGATCATATGGTAATTCTATTTTTAATTTTTTGAGGTGCATGTATCTTTTAAAAATTATATCACACTTCTCCATAACTACAATTAATAGAAAAGTAAGTTTTCTTCTTTGTTCAAGGAATGTTTATTCAGCACCAACTATATGCTAGACCTCGGGCTAGGTACCAAGGACACATCCTTCGTGGTCCTCCCATCTTCCGGGGATTCACAGTCTAGTGGGAAAGACAGGCAGGAATCAGATCACAGGCAAACATCTGGGACAGACAATAGTAAAATTGACACAGGCAGCAGTGACTCTAACATCAATCATATTACAGGAAGGAGTTTTAGAGTGGCAGCCCAGGGGTTGGATTGTGTGCCCCAGAAAGATATGTCTAGGTCCTGACTCCTGGAACCTGCAAATGTGATCTTACTTGACCTTATTTGTGTCTTTGCAGATGTAATCACATTAAGAAGAGGTCAAACCGGATTAGAGTGGACTCTATTCCAATGACTGGTGTCCTTATAAAAAGAGGGAAATTTGGACACAGAGACAGACGCAGAGAAGAAGAACATAGGAAGACAGAGGCAACAATATCACTGATGCAGCTGCAAGCTGAGGAGGCCACCAGAGGCTGGAAGAGGCCACCTGAGCCGTCAGAGGGGTGGGACCCTGGACCCTGCCAATGCCTTGCTCACGGCGCCTCCTGAACTGAGAGAGAACACGCTTCTGCCGTTGGAAGCCACTGTCCGTGCTACTTTGGTACCACACCCCTAGGATACCACACAGGGTGGGATGTGCGGAAAGTCCTAGACTGGGATTCTTTTCTGTCTTTCCTTGGTGCGGGGAGGGGAGAGACAGAGAATAAAGAACGAGATTTTCATCTTGAAATTTCTAACCAACTCACTACTTAAGATCTTAGCCCGTCGACCTGAGTCGGCAAATCTGTAGGGTAAGAGTGCCCCTTAGACAACACCCGCAGTCCCAGTGTTGAGGGGATCTGGTCTCAATATCCCCAGAGAGTCTTTTTCAAACGAACCCACCAGGGGCAGTTCCCGATTATCCCTATGGAAGGGCAACAGGGGCACTATTGGTATTTGGGCTGTGACACAAGGCAGGACGCTTAACAAACTGGATTAAATGCCAGTAACTCGCCCTGCCCTACCTGCCCTGTAATGCACAAAAATGCCTCCGCACCTATTCCTACAGGAGCCAGCCAGAGTTGAGCCCCCAGGAGGGGATGTGTCTGGAAGCTGAGCTGTACAGCAAGCACGCTGATTTTCCTTACGATCTGTGTTTGAGTACATCCGGAGTATATCTGCTCCTCCGTGATGGGATTGTGGGGGGTGGAGGGCACCCTGCACAGTGGTCCTTCAGGACTGGCCCCCCCAATCCTACCTGCTGAGATTAGGGGCGGCCTCAGGCAGAATCACCCACTTAGGGAGCCACAGTGCAGCTGGGAATGTCTCATGCCCTTGCGTGCGTTGGGGGTAGCATTGGGAAGCCCTCTGAGAGGGACATAGAGGAAGGAAGCAGACACCCCCTGGAACAGAGGCGACAACCCAGTCCTCTCAGACTCTAGCAAAGCCCCCAGGACCCACCCGAGGGCCACGTGAGTGCCGAGTCACCTGCCTGGCACAGGCGCCACTTCCCACCCACTCCACGGGCACCCAAGTGTTCCAGCGCCCGTCACTGTGCCTCCCCCGCCGCTGTCAACACAAACACCCACACCCAGGCAGCAAGTAAAAATAACCAGCCATTTCATAGCACGCCTCATGCCTCATCCCCTTCCCCAGGCGCGGCGCTCACGGTCCCCTAGAGGCACCAGGAGAGGTGGGACGGGGGAGGACAGGAGCAGGGAGTGAGACAGATCGAAGCCCTGTGCTTTGTCTGCGCTGTCAGACGGAGATCACCTTTAATGGGGATAAGTCAGAGGCCCTTCCCTCCAGCAAAGCCCGGGCTGCGTGTGTCTCTCCCCACGGGCGGCCCCACTACCTGCAATGACAGTTCTTGCTACCAGCAATTCCCGTGTGCCTTTAGAGCCCACAGAAGTCCGGGGATGAGTCAGCCGGCTGCCGCCTTGACACCCACCGCCAGGACCCTCCCCAGCCCACAGGACAAGTGTTTATTTATTTCACACGGGTATCTTAGTGCCCCAGCAGGAAAGAAGTGAAAACCATAACCCCAGACCAGAGCCAGCATCTACATGGGGCACAGTCACCAACGGAGTTCCTAATCTGAAAGGCCAAATCAAACCCTCGTGCCAGAGGTTGAGGTGTGTCCCCGCAAAAGACAGGTTGAATTCCTGACCCCAGGCACCCACAAAGGCGACTATATAAGCTCCCCAGGGCTGCATAACAAAGTGCCACAGACTAGGTGGTCGAACAGCAGGAATCCATCGTCTCCCGGTTCAGAGACTGGAAGTCTGGGATCAAGGCGCCAGCAGGGCTGTCTCCTGAGGCCTCTCCCCTTGGCTGGCAGACGGCCGCCTTCCCGCCGTGTCCTCACGTGAACCTCCCTCTGCGCGCACATCCCTGGTGTCTCTGGGTCCAAATTCCCTCTTTTAAGGACCCCAGTCAGACTGGATCGGGGTCCACCCTAACGGCCTCATTTTAACCTAATCACCTCTTTAAGGGCCATGACTCCAAATATAGTCACATTCTGAGACACTGGGGGTTAGGGCTTCAACATGTGAATCTGGAGGGGGGACACATTTCAGCCCCTAACAGTGACCTTATCTGGATATTGTTTACCTTTTATAAATGGGTCATACAGATGTAATTAGTTAAACTAAGATGAGGACATACTGGGGTAGGCTGGTTCCTTAATCCTACATGAATGGTGTCTTTATATAGGAAGAAAAGAAACACAGAGACACTCACAGAGCAGGTGACCACGTGAGGACAGAGACGCAGGAGACGGCCACGTGGCAGCAGAAGCGCGACAAGGCAGAGCAGGACAAAGATCGCTGGCCATGGCCAGAAGGCAGGCAGAGGCAAAGGATTCTACACAGAATCTCAGAAGGAGCCGAGCCCGCTGACACCCTGACTTTGGACTTCAGTCCAAATTATGAGTGAATAAATTTTTGTTGTTTTAAGCCACCCAGTTCGTGGTCTTGGTTAGGGCAGCCCTAGGAAACAAGGCCCCGGGGAACCCAGGCTGAAAAGTTTGAGGGGCACTGAAGGTTTGTTCAGACGCCTGAAGCCACGGAGCAATATACAGACAGCCCCAGTCAAAACTACCACCTTCTAGAAGCTCTCAGGCATGGCCTTCCGTGTCTGCACTGCCAGTGTGTCACCGTGGATCTGACCTGCCACCTCCAGAAACCTGCCAAATGAGAGGACACCAAGAAGGTGGTGACGCAGGCATCGGAGGGCCCCTTGAGGGAGCAGGTTGTCTTCAGTAGGGACACCCACTCTTCCACCTCTGACATGGGGGCTGGCATTGCCATCAACGACCACTTTGTCAAGGTCATTTCCTGGTATGACAAGGAATTTGGCTACAGCAACAAAGTGGCGGACCTTGGTCCACATGGCCTCCAAGGACCCCCAGCCCCAGCCAGAGCACGAGGAGGAGGACAGAGGCCCTCAGCGGCTTGGGCATTCCTGCCCACTGAGTCCCCACCACACTGAGAAGCTCCCTCCCCCGCAGTTTCCATGCCTGACCCCCGAAGGATGGGAGGGCCCTAGGGAGCCCACCTCATTATGTACCATCAATATAGTCCCCTGTACTCTGCAAAAAAAAAAAAAAAAATTATTACCTTCTAATAAAATTCACAAATTGACTTAAAATGTGGTCTAGCAGAGGGATTCTCCGTGCTGACTCCGTGGCCAGCTGCCTGGGTTCAGATCCTCGCCCTGCCCCCACCAGACACCCAGCCTTGGCTGAGTCACACCCTCCGGGCCTCAGTTTTCTCCATCTGTAAAAAGGGCATGATGATAACAATATCTAGTTCATCCTGTTACGAAAGTCAAATGAGGTAATATTAATATTTATAAAGCATTATGTGCCTGGCACAGAGTCCAAGCTATAAAAGCTTTTGACCAATCCTAACAAAGAATTATGTCACCAACACAAGCTTCTTTCAGTTGTAGGTGACATCCTAAAAACCCTGGGTCAGACCTCCCACCCTCAACCTGGACCGATCCTGGGCAACCCTCAAATTCACCAAAGTTCCAGGAAGAAAGGAGCAGAAAGGGGAAATTTAATAATACAAAGGAAATAGTCCTAAATAATTAAAACCCCAAGCGTATACCAGGTTGCCGGAGCGAGGGACAAAATATTTTTAAGAAAATCTAATTTGAGAATCCATTAGAAAAATCAGTTGGAACTGACAGGCAGAAATAGACAAGAGAGACACTATTCCAGCCGTGGGCACAAGGGACAGGCAGTGGGTCAGGGTTGGTGGCAAACCACAGGCCGTGACAAGCCGCTGCACAGACACCGGTATGCAACGCAGAAGAATGTTTTACAAGACATTTACCTTTATCATGTGGGGTGCACTGAAATTTTTTCTTATCACAATTTTTTAATGTTATCACAACAGCAATAAATAAACCAATAAATGGCCTGCGAACCCACAGTTTGAAAACCATGGACACGCCCCTCTGCGAAATCCTTCCAGCTTCATTTTTCCAAAATATTTAACTTCAGGGACTAAATTCTGAGGAAAACTCCCAGGACCTTCTTTTCTTTTCCAAAGTCAAAAACAGCCTTTTTTAAACACGGGGAAAACTACAATGTTCTAGAACAAACCATGTAAGATTGGACATTAAAGACTATGAGGAAACAGGGCTCCAGAGGGCTAAGGCTCTGTGCTGAAAAATTAGTAAAGTTTAATTATTCTTAACTTCTAAAAGTTGTTTATTTTGTTTAATAAACATTTATATATGTGCCATATGTAAGTTCCATACATATACACATGCACCTGGCACTATTTTAAACACTTCACAAATATTAACTCATTTAATCCTCACAATGACCCTATGAGACAGATAAACTATATTACACCCATTTTACAGGTAAGGAAACTGAGGCCCAGAGAAGCCACTTGCCTAAAGTTAAGAGCTGGTATTCCTATCCATGCTCTTACCCACTAGACTGTGCTGCTTTAATTGATTTCTTAATCAATTTTCTCACTATCGCAGATAGTGTTCATTGTTAAGCAAACTTCCTTCTGAGTTTCAATGCTACCATGTTGCAAAATGCAAACTCTTAATCCCTACAGCACAGCTAATCCAAGAGGGTGACCCACAAGCTCTCATCCTCTCAGTAGTTGTCATTCTTTCCATGTTCTTGAGCAGTGGAATCAGAATGTCAAAATTAACTCCTTAGAAACCAGAACACACCTTTATTAGAAGAGTGAACTGTTGAATTTGTTCTAAAAGAATCTTTTGTACAGGAATCCTGCCTGTTGGTCGTTTCTTTACGATCAATCTAGGCCTACTTGAAAAACAAGGTTCTGGCATGTCCCCCAAAGGATTGCAACAGAGGGACTTTTCTGGGGGAAAAAAATTCCCTTGTATTTCAAAAGCTGCTCTGGCCTACCCTCCTCCCTCACCCTACCCCAGTTCCATCTCATGATCTAAGAGGTGAAATTAAGAGCAGACCAGCCAACTTGTAGAATCAAAGATATTTGCCCCAAAATGTAATGCAAACCCAGGACTAAAGAAAGGGAAAACTGTTTTCAACTGAAAAGGCAATAAATAACCCAGCCAAACTGGTTTAACGAGAGAATTTGCAAATTCTAGGTTCTTGCTTCTAGGTTCTACACAGGAGCCTCCAGTTCCTCAAGGCCAGGAAAGCGTTTGCTGAAAATGCTAAATTACAAGATAGAAAGAAAGTTTTTAAAAAAATCATTTTAATTTGAATTTTGATACAACTTCCTCCTCAAATCCTCCAGGATTCTGAACTGCAGAGCCATGCCTGGGGTCTGGAGTATGGCGTTGGCTGGTGCAGCTGAGCGGCCCTCTCCCTGCAAGAAACAGGCCCCTGGAGCCAGTGGCTGGGTGGACCCACAGGACAAAACCAACTTTGTTCGAGTGGAGAGCCTATGTTGGAAGCTGGGAGAGATGGAAAACGAGATAGAGCCACTTTCAATCTTGCTTCCAACTCTTATTATTCCTGTTACACACGTACATGGCAGCGTCCAGCCCAGAAGTGGGCGGAAGGGCCCTGCCTGGTTTGCAACTGTCTGCCAAAGGGCACTCGAGCTTTTCACAGACGTGACTGCACTTTTACAGAAACCTAATATTCTTATGCCCTGGACCAAAAACTCCTCCCGAACTTCGTTCTCCACCTTTTCCCTTTCTTTACCATCTGGCCACAGGTTATCTCTCCAAAATCATGACCCACCAGCCTCACAGTCCCTGTGTGCCTGAGATGCCCCTCCTTCTCTGTCTGTCTAAGACAATCCCACCCATCCTCTGGGTTCAGTTAGAGACTGTCCTCCCTCCCACTGCACCGAGGTTCTCAAAGTGCAATTGCTGGATCAGTAGGATCAATATCAAAATGTTTGCACTTCACCCCTGACCTACTGAATCAGAAACTGCTGAGGGTAGATCAGCAATCTGTGCTTTCATAAGCCCTCCAGGTGCTTGACGCAGCTTGATGCCCACTGCAACAGCCCTAACCAATACTCTATCCCTTTCTGCTTAGCTTAGGAGCTCCACCGGTGTAAGCCTCTCAGAGCCTGGCACAAGCAAGGCAACCTATAAACACCCACTTGTTGAATTAACCGAATGCACCTCTTCCAGAACTGGAAAGGGCAGTGTGAAATCAGCAACTTTACATGCCACTAAACCTCCACCACCAAGTCCAGGCACGTAGCTGCAGCAATACCCGGAATTCTGCAGGATGAATCTGGAATCGGTCAGAATTTCCATGGAGCCAGTGATTTAAGAAAAATTAATGTATGGCTCCCGTTCACAGCCACTGTCTGAAGTAAGATCCCAAAATGCACTGGATGTGTTGAGAATGACACTGGTTTGTGTCTCAGAAGGGGTCTTCACTGGCTCCATGGGGACAGTAAAGTCAAACCACTCCCATGGTCTCCCAAAGGAAGAGAATTCCCTCAGTGTAATTAACGCACAGTATTTGGCGTGATGTCCTCTGGCCTGGCCTCATCAGAGCCACTGATCCCAAATCTCAACCCAGCAAAACTCAGCACACTATCGGTGCCCATGCAACTAGACCCATCCAAGAAAAAAACAAGAGGAAGAAGAAAAGATGGACAAAAAAATCAGAATAAAATTGAATGAAGGTCAAAACAATGTAGCACAAAATTCTAACAAATATATTAAGTTAGTATCACAGGGCTTCTGTCTTGGCCAGGCGCTATGCCAGGGGCTTAAAGTGGGTTCAAGGTGCCACGCACGGTTAAGGCCACAACTCTAAAGCCAGACCACCATTGTTCCCTGCGCCACTACATGAGCTCAGGAGATCCACGTAAAGAACTTTAAAACAGTCCCATTACATAAAATATTAGCAGACAATACAATTACCATTACTAGTCATTGTGGAAAGCTAAAACATTTACCCTAAAGAGATCCCTAAGCCGTAATGAAGGAGGCAGGGAGATTCCACACCGATCTAAGAGGAGGACACACACAGAGAAGGAGGAAGTGATGTGACCACAGAGGCAGAGAGGGAGCGATACAGCCACAAGCCAAGGAATGCTGGCGTAGGATGGCAGAATTCGCCACCCCAAAATATGCCACTTTGGCACAAGGATTATTTTGAGTTAGGGACACTTAAACAGCAGATGCAAGGAGGGCACTCTGACCTTCCTTTTCTTCCCGAAAGCCAGAAATAAAACAATGCAAAACGTGCCTTTCCTGTACCAGGAGGAAAGAAACACTCTTATCACCGAAGACGGAGAGTCGAGGCCAGAGAAATCTGTACAAATAAACCTTGTCAAACTAACCCTTCTCTCCCTCACCACTCCTCCACGATTAACTCCCCAGCCCAAACCCCTTTGTCTTCCATACTTCACTGCACTTGGTCCAAGTGAGTGTGTAGCCTCCTAGCCCTCAATGCTTCCTGAGCCTTCATTTTTCTCATGAGAGCTCCCATGCACATGTAAACAATACTGAGTAAAACTTGCATGCTTTTCTCGTGTTAATCTGTTTTTCGGTAGTCTAATTTACAGGGTCCCAGCTGGAGAACCTAGGATTTGTGCCTCTCTTACTGCAGAAGCCGGGAGAGACAAGGAACGGATTCTCCCCTAGAGCCCCGGGAGGGAGTATGGCCCCGAAGACACCTTGATTTGGAGCCAGCGGGACTGATTTTGGACTTCTGGCCTCAGAGATGGAAAGAATAAATTAGTGTTGTTTTAAGCCGCCAAATCTGTGGCTTAGGTAACTAATACCTTCATTACTCACTTTACTTATTTTTCTCAGTAACAGTGCAAGCTAGGCAGTACTATCCCCATTGTACGGAAAAGGAAACTTAGACTCCCGTGGCGGGGCAGCCCCCTAGCAGTCACGGGGATGGGGCAAAGCCGGGTGCAAACCACAGCAACCTGATCTTGCCAGCACGCGGTGCCAGCTCCAGTGAATCGAAATGCGGGTTCCTAGGCCTTTAGGGATAGCCTGGAAAACAATCGCCCTGGTAACATTTTTATGAAAACCGTACTCCAGATTCCAAATAAAAGACACAAGGAGGTTTAGAACACCACCATTCATGAGAGAGAAGAGTAGGATCATCCCACAAACATGGTTTTCCACTTGGAAATCGAAGCTATGCAATTAACCCATTTGTTGACGGGCCCAAGTTATCCTGGTGACAGACAGGCTGTCCCCAACCCTCTGGAATCAGCATCTGAAGAAAAGCTGTTACTGGCCTTAACCAAGGCTGCCTTCATTCTGTAATAAACCCCAGAGCCTCCTACTTAAAATCCAGAAGAGTAGTCACATGATGTACATGGCCCTACAGTGTCACCAACAGATGGCTGCTAAAGTCCCAATCATCTTGGGTTCCTAAGGAGAAGAATTCTGAGTGGTGGGAATTATTACTAAATACATCACCCATCAGGTGAGTTTGAAATATACCCTCACATTTTGCTGTAACACCAACCTGACGATGATGATGGTTGGTGGAAAATACAGAATATGCTGAACATATCTGTGTATAGACCATGATTACATTCGGGGGGAACAAAACAGATAGAGGCAAAACACTGGAAGAATATACGAACTGTAAAATGCCGACAATGAGCACATGGAAAGATACTCAGTCTTGCCAATCATTAGGGAAGCGAAAATCAAAACCCCCATGAGACGCCACTTCACAGCTGTTAGGACGGCCATCATGAAAACACAGAAGACAGCAGTGTGGGGAGGATGCGGAGAAACTGGAACCCTTGTGCCGTTGCTGGCGGGAACGTAAACAGGTGCAGCCACTGTGGAAAACGGCGCGGTGGTTCCTCAAAAAATTAAACCTAGAATTAGCGTATGACCCAGCAATCCTACTTCTGGGTATACACCCAAAAGAAATGAAAGCAGGGACTTGAAGAGATATTTCCAAACCCATGTTCATAGCAGCATCATTCAAATAGCCCAAAAATGGAAGCGACCCGTGCGTCCACGGACGGATGAATGGGTGAGCAAAACGTCGTCTAGCCTCACAGTGGAATGTTATTCAGCCTTAAAAGGGACGTAAATCCTGACACGGGCTCCACCAGGGATGAACCTTGAAAACATTATGCTAAGTGACATAAGCTGGACACAAAAGAACAAATATTGCATGATTCCACTTTATGAGTAGTCAAACCCATAGAAACAAAAAGCGTAACAGTGGTTACCAGAGCCTTGGGGGGGAGAGAAGGAGTGTTATTATTGAAGGGGTCCAGAGTTTCAGTTTGGGAAAATGCAAAAGTTCTGAAAATGGATGGTGGTGATGGTTGCATTATAAATGTACGTAACAACACTGAAATGGACACTTTAACTCTTTTTTTTTTTTTTTTTTTTTGAGACAGAGTCTCGCTCTGTTGCCCTGGCTAGAGTGCCATGGCATCAGCCTAGCTCACAGCAACCTCAAACTCCTGGGCTTAAGCAATCCTCCTGCCTCAGCCTCCCGAGTAGCTGGGATTACAGGCATGTGCCACCATGCCCAGCTAATTTTTTCTACGTATTCTTGTTTCTAGTTGTCCAGCTAATTTCTTTCTATTTTTAGTAGAGACGGGGTCTCACTCTTGCTCAGGCTGGTCTCGAACTCCTGACCTCGAGCGGTCCTCCCGCCTCAGCCTCCCAGAGTGCTAGGATTACAGGCGTGAGCCACCACGCCCGGCCTGAACCGGACACTTTAAAAATGGTTAAGATGATACATTTTATGTTATACGTATTTTACCACAATAAAAGAAACCATAAATGATAACAATAACTTTAAGAGTAATAGGTTTACGAGTGAGGTTTTATTTTTCTTTTCTTTCAAGTCCTGAAATATCTCTGGACAATAAAAAAGGCATTTTATAGTATAAAATACCAAAAGGAAAGAAATGTGGCTGTCCTAGGCAGGCCAACTCCTTTAGGACCCACTGCTCTGGGGATTAATGGAATTCCCATGGTAATGACCTTTCCCACTTCTGTAATATGAATTATCACAAAGTGAAAATCCAATTCCCTCTCCGTGTTTATGAAAGTCATTCCTTTCGGACAGCTGAAGCAACAAAGCCAGCCAAAAGCACTTCCCAGCCGTCCAATTGGAGATTTATGTTGCATATAAACATAAAGAAGCATTATGTAACCGAAGCTGCGCGCCAGGAGTCTTGGAGTCAGAAGCTGAATTCAAGACTAGCTTCACCCACCGATTCCCGCCACTGGACCAATTAAAAATTCCCCAGGCTGCTGCTGCCTTTTCTGTAAGGTGAAAAAACACCTGCCTCATTAAGTAACAGTAAATCCTGAAAAGGACCCATACCTGACAAATGTCAGGGGTGTAGACACAGCCGGTGAGACAGCACACAGCCTGCCACAGGGCAGGTGCTTAATAAATGCTCAAGGCTTGCTTGCTTTCGTTCCATTCGTACACCCACTCTCGCATCAAGTGGCTTTGTGCTTGCATATTTCTTAACTTCTTAAGAAGGGATAGATTGCTAGATTTACTCATAATTATCTCAACCCTGCCACCTTCTCTAAATAGAAACCCTCATCCTGAAACTCTTAATGAGGTTGGCTTTCTATTTTACGGCCAGATAAATGGAAATGACTGGAGAGTTGGCAAAATACCAAGCTGGAAGGCTTTATTTAAATTAGAAAAAGGTTTCTAGAGTTTCTCTTCAAGACCGTATATTCTAGAGATCCAGAAAACCTAAGGCTCCAGCACTTACTAGTTGTATGATCTTGGGCAAACTACTTACCCTCTCTGAGCCTTGGTTTTCACATCACGAGTGGCATGAAACAGATACATGTATATAATTGAGCCACTTTAAAAAGTAAAAGGAAGTAAAGACTCTAATTATTTAGAAATTATTAATCATGTCCCCACCATGAAATTATTAAATATACTTGTTCCTGGGGTGGGCCTCAGGCTCCCTCCATCAGTAGTGAGTAGGCTGGACCACCAGTTCTCCAAAAGGATGCTTCTAGCATGAACGCTCCCCATTTGAAGGCCCATTTTTTTCAACCTTTGCAAAGCTTTATCCAAATGGGATCACTGGCTATCACACATCAAGGGTCGAAAATAGTGATGACTAGGAAGTTTCTTTTGATTTGACCAATTTAAATAACAAATTAAAGTGCTGTTTTCTCATTCTGATAACTAATACTACCCAGTATCTCAACGTGACAAGTTTTTAAGCTACAACCACAAAATGCCACCATTTAAATTTAGGAGCAATCACTATAATTCAGCGTCCAGCTGTAAAATGAATTTTAGCACATTCTCAATCACTCTCAATGGACTGTCATCATGCACGGCTTTAAATAGCACCCAACACTGTGTTTTTAAGCAGCAGTAACTCCTTTGCAAAACAAAATTTCTCTTTGCAACTTTTCACACCCTACAAAAGGTACATGCAAAGAGAGGTAAATCAAACAAAACACGTTGAGTTATATTTATTTTCCCTTTACAAATGGTATCAAAGAACAGAGCTACAACGTCAAGATACAAAAAGGATGCCTTGAAACTTTACTAGGTGCAATTTTCACTAAATATAGCTTAATAAGCTGAATAGCTAAATAGCTCAATGCCATTGCAGAAAAAGTCCCAAGTAGTGCAATTAAGAGAGGTCTAAAAGAACACAGTGCTTTTATACAAGCAGCAGAAATCTTCTTCCCAGCTGAGGCCAGGTCATATGAACCACTCAATTAAGACTCTTTTAAGAAAGAAGTCTGGACTTTGAAAGTGAGGAGAGAAGACTATTATTTCAAAGCAGCAGCATGAAATAACAGAAGCTCCTGGACCACCCTGGACATGGTCCAAAGTGCTTGCAGACTCCAGCCACCAGTACTAACTGTGTGACTATGGACAAATCTCTTTACGTCCAAACCTAAGTCTGTTCATCAATAAAGTGGGGATAATAACACAAACTCTGCCTACTCTCCAGGCATCATAATTCCCAATGCTCAGATGGAAAAAAAGCTAAGACTCAGGAGCCAATTCCATAGCTAGTGAATTCCAGGACCAGGACTCCAAAGTCTATTCCCTTACTAGATGGGAAAAACCATTTGCTGATGAAGGTTTTGTTCCTGAGGGCTTTGAAATAGGAAAATGGAAAATCTAATGGGACATTAGGAGGAATAATCAAAGTTTATTCTCTGCCAAGGTTATAAGCAAAAAAGGTAGTGTATTGAACACTGCGTGCTAGTGTTTTACATCCATTTTATCATGTAATGCTCCTTTAGCTAGATAATTAGAGCAAAGACTTACATGGCAGTTAGCATGTGCCTTACACAACTCTAAGCTTCTATCATGTGAATCATGTACTATTTACATTCTCATTTTACAAATGAGGCAACTGAGGCAGAGTCAAGGGACTTGCCCAAAGTTACACAGCTAGCAGCGGTGGTCAGAGCTCAAACCCAGGCAGCCTGGTGCCAGAGTCCACGCTATTAACCCCTAGACCAGGGATTCTTATTATTCCCATTTTCCATATGAAAGAACTCAGTGAAACGGTGAGATGTTAAATATCTCACCCAGGTGAGCCCAACTCGCTTTCGACCTGGTCTGGGCACTCACCACCGTGCCATGCTGTTAGGCCCGGAGCTGTTAGGCTCCCACTGGGCCCCTGGGCAGAGGAGCAGCCAAACAGGCTCAGATCTGGGTCCTCGCAGCAGTCGACTGAGGAGGGAAGGACGAGAAGCAAGTGACCGGGGAAGATGGAAGGCAGTGGAGAGTAGGCAGCACAACCAAAAGAGGTCAAAGGCTCAATCGTCTATTTCTGTCAACTCTGATGAATGTGGGCATGGCGGAAACTTCTGGTGACTTCTGGTTTCCGTGACTATTTTGTCACATGCTCAGGGGCTCCATAAGCTGAGTTCATTTAGCAAATTAATGACCTTCTAAACCTTTTACGCCATTCTGAACAGAGAAAGAATTGCTCAGCAAATCCCTTGGAGAGGAAGTCCCACGAGGAAACTCCCCTTTATTCAAAGACAATATGGCAATGTTTCCCCAACTCTCACACGGGACCGCCCATGCGCACAGGAGGACAATGAGTTTGGGGTCACATATATCATGCACTTTGCCTTCATGGCATATCAGTGGGAATCTCAAAAGCCTGTAGCCTCTCTTTCTGGATTTTCCATCAAGCCTCTCAGAACATCCAAGGATGTTCAGGCCACGCACTCAGAAGACACCTGAGCAGCTGGGCTCCCACGCAGAGGCTCGATCTCACACACTCCCCAGGCAACGGCGGGAATCTAGAAGCTCTGCACGCCAACACAGACCCTCCTGCCTCTGTTAACCCAGCAGCCGGGGTGGCCTTCCCTCGCCTTACACCGAAACTCCTCATCCTCGTCACACCCACTAGGACTCACTCATGCTGACACTCCGGCATTTTCTAGAAAGCAAGTTTTGGTAGAGGAAGGGTGGAGAAAACCCAGGTTATGAGAATCTTAGGAGAGGCCCACAGACACAAAAAGACAACATCTATGTGCCTCTCTACTTTGCAGGAAAGTTCTAAAAATAAAGGGTCTTGACTCCAGGCAGGGGGGCATTTAAACTGTCATCTATTACTGAAACAGCAAATGCTTATTGAGTACCTACCAAGATCAAGACAAAGCTGAGTAAGACATTCCTTTTCGCCAGGTCCCCATCTGGCCTGATGGATCACTAAATTCAGAGCTGACCCTCAGTTTTAACCCTTTACTTCTGGCCTGGTGTCAAGACACTCCCTGAGGGAAGAGGTGGAGGCTAAAGTCACCGATCTATCAGCCACTCGTCCCCACCCCATTCCACCCTGCCACTTATCACAGAATCTTAAGATATAGAAAGGATCTTAGAGGTCACCAATTCCAACCCAATACTGGAATCTCAACATCGCCCATCGCCCAGTCTCCCCCTCCTGAGCCACTTGTGGTCAACACTCTCTCAATGGTCAAGTCCCCTGGCCGAGCCCATCATCCCCCTTCAGAAAGAGATTTTCTCCCAAGGACAGGTCTCCTTCGCCTACACAGACAGGAACCGAGTGGGAGCACCATGGCTGCTGCTTCCGACTGGCTGAAAGGCTGTTGTTGGTATAAATGTCACAGCATTAATATATCTGAGATGGGAAGCCCCAAACTGGTGATTCTAAGCTTCCCAGCATACGAGGACGTTGCTGAGACTTCAGTATTTAAACACCAACATCCAGTCACAGAGAGAAATGGACAACCAAGGAGAGTGTTCACCTCCTGGGGGGGCAGGGGGGTGTCCATCAATGAAGATATTTCTTCTTCCAGAGAGTAAGCAGCAATCTCAACGCACTAAGTGACCTCCATTCAAAATAGTTCTCAGGGCACAAATTCAGTTAAATTCATCATGTCCTTTTAGGAAACAGGAAAAGCATGAATTGTGGAAATGAAACGCCCCTTTAATCTTTCAAGTAGATATTTGAGTCCAGTGTGGGGGAAAGTGGAAAAAGAGTCATGAAACCTACCCTCAAAAAGCCCTCAGTTCTCTTGGGTTGGGGGAGAGAAAACTAACGCAGATAAAACAATTAGGAAACAATAACTGGTGTAATTATGGTCTGGTTTGAGTTCCAAGGATAAGATTTCAGAAACAGGAGGAGAATGGTCCGGTCCCAGCTCTTTAATGCCTTCACTAAGCCCAGAGAAGGAAGCAGTAAACCAAACATTCTCTTCTTTATCTCGTTAGGTGTATCTCCTTTATCAGCAGCTCCACTTCCTTCCAGGGAGTTTAAGCCCTTGTGGTCAGGGCTACCTGCCCAGTTCAGGCCAGAAGGAAACAAAGAAACAAATCAGGTCACCCAACCAGCATCGCTCTTCTCCCCAAAATATTTCCTCCTCAAACGCAGACAGCAACTGTCACCGCAAGACAGCCGTGCAGACGCGTGTTTATAAAGTCCATAACTTCCAGCCCGGTGTCATCTCTCCTCCTTGAACTCCAGGGAAAACCTCTCGTGCCCCTTCCCTGTCATGGGAATGTCCACAAAGACCACAGAAGATGCTCCCACAGGGAAGATTCCGCCCTTCTCCGGCCTCCTGTCAGTTTCCCTCGCTTCCAGTGAAGGATCGTGAACGTAACAGCCTTTACTTGGTGCCATCTTTGCATGAGTGAGGACCTGCTTTTAAACCCCCGGCAGACGTTCATTTTCACCAACATGTCGAGAGGCCGTAAGACAACTTGGTGGTTCAAACAGCCATGTCAGGAAACTCAAGGAGGAACTCAGCTCCCTTCGTAGAGCCCAATGTCCCCATCATTCCCCCAGTTCCTGTCCTCTCTCCACGCCACCTCCCTACTCATCCGGTAGGGTCTCCTCTGAACTCACACGGAAAAGGTTTTGAATGTGACCGAGACGTACTTCAAGGATAGCTGACAACGACCCAGCTGAAGTTCACCGCTGAGTCAAGTTCTCTAAACACAACATCTCCCGGACCCTACTGCTGCCATTTTACAGACAAAGAAATTGAGACTAAGAAATTCAGCAACGTGGCCAAGATTGCCCAGAGGCCTGAACAGAGATCTAATTCCAAAAACCCCTGCTCTTCACTGTCAATACTGTTCTGTCTCCCACTACAGCAGTGGAGTTTTTCAAACTGGCAAAGGGAACTGGGCTGAGAGTACTAAAGCACAGGGGTGTGGCTGGGAAGCTTCCAGAAGGAAGCAGGGCCACAAAGGCCAATGAAGACCCACAAACCCATCACCTGTGGGGCACCCTGAGACTGTACGAGCCCTCCCGGTGGACGCACACCTGGAAGCCCTCCTGGTGGAAGCAAAGAGCCTTCTGACCCACACTGAGCAGTCAGCTGTCCCCACCAGCTGGTGAGCTGCACTTCCAGGCCCCAAAACCAACCTCCAAGACCCTGGCCCCCCAGCCTGGAAATGTAAGTAAGCAGGCAAATGTTTTTTGGAGGTTTACACTTTCTTATCTGTTTACCTGTACAGCCAAGCCTTATAAACCCAGAGTACAGCAGGAGTGGCTTCATTCCCAAGTAATAAATTTAGGGGTTAAAAAAAAAAATAAATGATTACTAGCGACTATCAAGAACAAGAAACAGGACTTAACAGTTCTGGCTCCCGGTCAATCACAGCGCCGCTGACTTACGCCCCACAGAGCAGCAACCATGGCTAATTTCTCTCCAGATGGTGGTTTGTACTTTTCCAGGCGGAATCTCATCTCCCCAAGCCTCGCCTCACCTTTCTACGGCTCTTTGTGCTTTCCCAACGTCCTCTCTGTGCACAGAGGGCTTTGCAACACCTCCAAATTTACCACCACCCACAGATTTAATTAACAGACTGTTTACTCCCCCCTTCACTGATTGGAATATCTTAAGTAAAACCAGGCCTCCTCTGAGCCCATGGGTACTCCACCCTGGGCCCCTGTCCAATCAACTCCCTGGTGGAAAACGGCATTTGCCCAGCTCCAGCCCTAGGGCTGGCCCTGGTCCAAGGCAGGTCTGTGCTGCGAGCCAGCCGCCAGGTACCACATAAGGGCTGCTGCCCTGGGGGCTGCCTAGGGAGAGGAGACAGTGTGGAAGGAAGGGCAGAGGTGGTACAATAAAAATAAAAAGTAAAATGACACCCGGGTAAGGCAAGGTCTTGTTGGTAAAAGTCAGGATCCAGGGAGAGGCCAGCTGAACACACGTTTCTCAGGACTTCTCCATGCCATCCATACCTTAAAAGAAAAAGGGGGGAAAAATAGAATAAAACAGAGGAGGGAGTGAGACAGTGAAAGAAATGGACTGAAATGGAGTGAAAGAAAGAGTTGGATGAAAGCAGAACCAGAGGAGGAAGGAGGGCAGGAGAGAAGGGGAGAGAACAATCTGCTTTTTTTTAATTAACCACTAACTACACCAATTAAAAGACACTAAACTAGCTGGGCAAGGTAGCTCGCGCCTGTACGCCCAGCTACGTGGGAGGCTGAGGTGGGAGGATCGCTGGAGCCCAGGAGTTCATGACGAGCCTGAGCAACATAGTGAGACCCCCAATCTCTAAAATCAATAAATAAAAAACAAAAAAGCACTAAACTGAATGTCCATTTTAAGTTCAACAATACAGGAGTTCAAAAGAAGACAAGATCTCTCAACAAGGACTCTGACATCCATCAGGAAAAACAAATCAGTGACCAACAGCCAGGGAAACAAATACGAAAACAACAGCAAGCAACGCAAACAGGCATGAAGTTAATTCTTCTACAGAGCCATTTAATGACGCAGGGACTGATGGGCTATTCTGGCTCCGGAGCAGGAGTGGAGATTATGCAGAAGCATCCCACTGGTCCAGCTAAAGCCAGGCACGGCTTTGGCTGCGCACAGCAACCAGCCCAACGCTCGCCGATGGATGACTGCAGCCATGACAAACCAGCACGTGAACTCTCTCCTTGATAAGCCGAACCTCCCCTCCTGTGCTAGGCTACTGCTTTTATGTCTTTGATTAATTTTTCTAAACTATTTTAGGGTTTTATGATTACTCTTACTTCTTTATTCTTAGGATTTTAAAGAGGAGTCAGGCAATTAAATACTCGGTGCTATTGTTACTCACAATAGGTACTGGTATCATGTCTACCTGATCTTCTCAATTTGCTTAAATTAATTTTGCTGCAAAGAAAATTCTTGTCTTTCCAACAGACTAGTTGTGAAAACTCATTTTTTGGAAGTCGCTTACTCTTCTATTTATTAACCTCCCCACGCCCTGGCTTCAAACGTGCTTGGGGATGAGGGGGAAGGAGGCCCGGATGGGGGAAGGAATTGACGGATTCCAGAAATAAGAGAAATTTGCCCATCCTAGCAGGTTATCCCAGGAAAATACATGACAGCCTTTGTCTAGGTCAGGGCTGTACAACAAAAACATAATTTTGAATTTTCTAGTAGCCACATTTAAAAAGAAAGTTAAAAGATTAAATGCAATTCAGTAACCTATTTTATTCAACCCAGTATATCACAAATGTGATTGTTTTGACATATAATCAACATAAAAAATTATTAATGAGGTAGCTAACATTTTTCTCGTTCTTACTGTCTTTGAAATCTGGTCTGTCGTTTAGGCTGACAGGACTTCCTAGTTCAGACCAGCCACCAGTGGCCACCATAGTGGGCAGTACAGCTACAGACCCTCTGATCGTAATGTGTGGCCAGGAGGGAACAGGTTGGATAAAGAATTTCCTGCATATGAGGGGCTCCGGATCTCCCAAGTGCCCAATTACAGGATGTGCAGAGCTTTCGATTCACACAGCCCCTAGGAGGGACAAACATGTCCTTTGGTCTGTCTGAAACAGCTGCCTGAAATCAAGAGAACCTCTCCAGGGCTCTGAGTTTCAGATCTAAAAACACAGTCGATATAGAAAGAGAACCTCCTAGGTACAAGAAACCATGCTAGGGGCTGAGACCAAACACGTTCAAATTCTCCATTAACACCTAAGCCTAACAGCCTGGCCAGGAAACATTTTCCTTTTGTGGATTTCCATGCCTTATTAAAAAGTCAATTTGTTTCCCTGTATCAAAACATCACATATACCCTATAAAGATATATAACTATTATGTACCCATAATAATTAAAAATAAAAAAAGAGCTTTGAGCACTAACCCTAAAAAAAAATCATTGTACCAATAAATTTAGATATGTATGTATAATGTTATTATCCATACTTAGAGTACCTTGTGTAACTTTAAAATGCTAATTCAGAATGCTTTACAGTATTTTATTCTTGTAATAAACTAGTATTTTATAATATCAAAAAATACAAATAAAAAAGTCATTAAATCTAGTGCTTACACTGAGAGAGCAACCACACATAACAACAGGAAATTGAGCTATCTGGGTTAATATTAATAGCCTGTCTTGTTCCAAATTTCAGGACAAACCAAAGAAGAATCCAAAATCAGCCCTTAAGAATCTTAATCTCGGCCGGGCGCGGTGGCTCACGCCTGTAATCCTAGCACTCTGGGAGGCCGAGGTGGGCGGATCGTTTGAGCTCAGGAGTTCGAGACCAGCCTGAGCAAGAGCGAGACCCCATCTCTACTAAAAATAGAAAGAAATTATATGGACAGCTAAAAATATATATAGAAAAAATTAGCCGGGCATGGTGGTGCATGCCTGTAGTCCCAGCTACTCGGGAGGCTGAGACAGGAGGATCGCTCAAGCTCAGGAGTTTGAGGTTGCTGTGAGCTAGGCTGATGCCACGGCACTCACTCTAGCCTGGGCAACAGAGTGAGACTCTGTCTCAAAAAAAAAAAAAAAAAAAAGGGAATCTTAATCTCTGCCTGCCTGGTCAAAAGTGCTGCCCGTCACTGAGCCTTGACTCTCCCGGGGACCCTAAAAGAATAAACCCTGTGAGGGCATTTGCAGCATTTGACATATTTTCTCAGCATCCTTGTTGTCCTCAGTTGATCCAGAAAGTTCTTGTTACCCCAACCTTTTCTCATATCACCTTAAAACTAAAAGCATATATAAATGATCTCTGACTCTTTAAAATTCATGAAACATACGGACCCCAAGCTTCACAGCGCTCTGTGGGACAACCCAATCGGAAGCACCATGAGGCTGTGAATGAGGGTGGCCCGCCCACCCAAAGACCCACCTGTCAGAACCCCTGAGGCTTTGAGACGGCCACAAGCCCTCCAATGGGTTCTCTAACCTGGTCTTTCTCTCCCTCCATCGTCCTGATCTCTCACGGAGCACAGACAGTCTCCACACCTCCCTGTGGGAACAGAAAAGCCTGCAGGCGGATGTTTTCAGTGACAGGAGAGTCCGGGGTCCAGCCTTGGCACGTCCACCAGGTGACACTCTGGATGACTCTAAACCCCTTACCTGCTCTTTTCCTGAGCAAGTACCAAACTGAATGCCAGTGGGGTGCCAGCGCCAACGCCAGGGACAGGGATGACCTGAATCCAGATGGGACCTGCCCTCCAGAATCAGAGGCATATGAACACATAAATGGAAGACAGCGGTTCCTGTTTCAGCAGAGAAGGTCCCGGAAGGCTTCCTGGAGATGATGGTGTCTCCGCTATGCTTTAAAAGATAAGCAAGAATGGACCAGAAGAGGGGAAAACAGCACAGGCAGAGGTTGGCAGCTAAGACTTCCTAAGTCCTTACCAGGTGCCAGGTCTGTTGGAAGCATCTACAGGAATTAACTCATTTACTCCTCACAACCGCCCCTATGAAGTTGGTGCCATTATTATCCCCATTGGATAGATGAGGAAACTGAGGCATGGAGCAAGGTAATACACCGTTCAAGGTCATTCTGTCAGTAACCAGCTAAGCAATGCGAGCCCAGGCAGTAGGACTCGGGGTGGAGTTTGCAACTTTGGTCTGTGAGACGGCTGCCCTTGACCACTGGGCACCTGTGCCCGCCCACTCGAGGGCAGTTGTGCTTGTGAACTGCAAGCAAACGGTGCACCTGGACTCCCCTGGCAGTCAGAAAGGTAACCTATAAAAATGCGGGAGGCTGGATGAAGCGGGTCTTGAAGGTGAGAGCTCCAAAGTCTTACCCATGCTCTTCAATGCAAACACAGCCTCCCCACTGGCAGCTGCCAGCATGTGTCCCCCGCCCCCAGGAGCTGGGTGAGCAGGGCTGGAGTGGGCAGAGAGGAGGCGGAAGGGGCAGAACAGGGAACGTGCACCAGGCCAGGGCTCAGACTTCATCCCATAAGGAATGGGGAAAGTCTGGCGAGTGACATGCTCAGACACATTTTAGAGGGACGGCTAACCTCCCAGGGACTTCGTAGCAAGGGAGGGTGAGGACGAGAAGGCAGGAAGCAGGGCCCGCGTGAGTTCAGGACAGAGGGCAAGAAGTCTGTATTTGTTTCCTAGGGCTGCCGTAACAAGTAAGTTCTGGACACTAGAAGTCCAAAATCAAGGTGTCGGTGGCAGGCCTGCTCCCTTGGAGACCCTAGGGGAGAATCCTGCCTTGCCTCTTCCAGCTTCTGGTGGCTTCAGGCGGCTTCTTGGCTTGTGGCTGCATCACTCCAATTTCTGCCTCTGTCTTCACTGTGCCTCTGTGTCTCTGTACCTGAACCACTGGACTTGGGGCCACCATAATCCAGTATGGCCTCCTCGTAACTAATTACACTGCCAAGACCCTATTTCTAAATAAGGCCACATTCTGAAGTTCCAGTGACATGAGTTTTGGGGACGCTACTCAACCCTCGACTTAGGGCCTGAACAATGGCACAGGTCTTAGGACTGAAGAGGGGTGGCCAAGGGAAGAAAGATAGCAAGGCGGAGGTCAGTGAAGAAGGTGTGCTATCTTTTGGGGGGGAGAGTGCAAAAATTAGAATACATATAGGTACTTATATGAACCAACACTGCAAGGAATCACAAGAAACCAAGAAAAGTAGTTACCTGAGGAGATAGGAAAATGGGGTATATGGGTGAGGGCAAGACTTCTTCCTGTGCACTTTATTGTACAGCTTTCACCTTGAAACCATGTCAAGGCACTATTTATCCAAACAAATTCAAGAAAAATTAAAAAGTAAGGTTTTGGAGGTGAAAGTTACAAGTGGATGAAACATAATAAACACACATAGTAGTACGTAAAAGAAGCCAGATACGAACAAGTACATCCTGTGTCATTTCATCACTATCAAGTACAAAAATCAACCTCTGGTGTTAGAAATCAGGATTGGGGTTGCCCTTAAGGGGGAGCCGACAGGAAGGTTTCTGGGGTCTCGGTGTGTTCTGTTTCTAGATCTGAGTGCTGGTTACACAGTTGTATCCTGTTTGTAAGAATTCATCAAGCTCTGCGCATACAATAATGTACACTTTTCTGTATCCATGTTATATTTAATTGCAATAACTTTTAAAGAAATATATACACGAATGTTGGTGTATAGCTTCCAATTTGTAAAATGGGGATGATATCACTGTGTTTATAGCAAAGCTCTCCTGCCTAAGGATGTCAGTAATTCCAAGGGAGATGACACAGAATGCTGTCACTTTGCAAGCTTAATGTCATACAATTTTATAGAACAAAGTCCACATAACATGCTTTAAAAGTTCTTCTTTTCTTCCAAAAGAAATGTGGACACGACAATGTTTGCATTAGTGCTGCCTTGGTTTCAAAAGAGATTTTGCACCCCCGCTCCCCACCCCGGGGGCAAAGCCTGAAATTTTAGCTGCAAGCAAGGGGGGAGGGGGCCCTGAAAACATTTTTATGCTTTTCTCACTGAAACAAAAGACCAAAAATGGACTTTCCCCAAGACGTGGCGGGAGGAGGGGCAGCCTGCACATGTCATCCCCCCACGGCCGCTTGTTCCAGCCACCTACTACGCCTGCCCGTAATGGAAACACCAGATTTAAACAGGTGTCGTAACAGCAAAGGGGCCCCGTAAACGGGAAACCAAGGAGGCCTCGCGGAGCTGGACAGCTGGTGCGAGAGTGAGGGTTACAGACCTAAGTGGTCCCCAGACTTCCGGAGTCTGCTCTACTTCACCTCACACGCTCTTAAACATCCATTTGCCTCCGCGGGCGCACACACACCACCTATATAAAATCTCTCAACAGGAAATTTCTGCCATTCTTAAATGGTCTCGCCTAAATAAAATACCTTTGACAGAGTACTCTGCACGATTGGATTGTATTAAATGCGAGAGAAAAAGAGAACGGGTTAGTTACTCTATAATAAACAGTCTGCGCAGTCCAGCAGTCACAGGGACAGCCTGGACTGCTCGGGGGAGGGGTGTGAAACGAGAAGGGGGTGAGGAGTGTGGTGGCCTTGACATTGGCAGGGGTTGGGGGTCCGCAGATCGCAGCCCAATAACCACCCAGGTGCTGTCATCCGCTGATGAGCGGGGATTTTATCACACCCAGGTTGTGTGGCCTCGGTCAGGTCTCTGACCTCTCTGCTTCCCCACTTCCTCACCTATGAAATGCGGTACCAAAACCCACCTTGCGAGGACTTTTCAATGACATGAACATGTGTAAAGTAACAAAAAGGCCCCGTGCGAGAGGGTCGATAAAAGGTGGCCAGTGCAATGGCGATGGTCATAAACACCACTTACAAAGTATGCGTGATTTCCTTGAAAAAAATCACCCCGAGTATAGAACAAAGCACAGCATTTGATCTGAGGTCTCATTAATGAAAAGAAGTAGGAAAGATGGTGGATTCTCTTCCAGTTTTAGTTTACTGGGGATGCCATAACAAAACACCACGCATTGGATGGTGGAAACAACAGAAACACATTCTCTCAGTTCGCAGGCTGGAAGTCCGAGCTCAAGCTGTGGGTAGGTTTGGTTTCTCCTGAGGCCTCTCTCCTTGGCTCCCGGGTGGCTGCCTTCTCCCTGCATCCTCACATGGTCTGGTGCCTTTCTGTGTGTGCAAACTTCCTCTGATTACACGGGCGCCAGCCATGTTGGACTAGGGCCCCACATTTAAGACCTCGTCAATCCTTAACCACTTCTTTGAAGACTCTATCTTCAAGCACAGTCGCATTCTGGAGGACTGGAGTTGGGGGAGGAACACCATTCGGCCCACAACACCTCCCTACACCAAAATCTGAAATGTTGACTTGGGTGTTCCCAGAACTAAAGGACCCATGTCATACAAAGGGCAAGTGAAGGAGTGGAGATGTTTTGCTTGAGAAGAACCACTGGAATGAGGGGCAGAGGCATGGCAGCCCACTGCAAATAGTCACAGGGCAAAGGGGAGCAGACGTCTACGCCACCCCATAGGGCAGTCCTCCATTCCCAGCAAGGAACAACTTTCTTTTTCTTTTTCTTTTTAATAAAAGCAGAGACAGGGTCTCGCTATGGTCCCCAGGCTGGTCTCAAACTCCTGGGCTCAAGCGATGCTTCCACCTCAGCCTTCTGAGTGACTGGGACTACAGGCGCACACCACCATGCCCAGCTGAAACAACTTTCTAACAATTCACTTGCTCAACCAAGGTCAAGGTCAGAGTGCCTTTAGTCCCACAAAGGCCAACGCACGCGTACCTCACATCATGCCCACAACCTGAGAATGGGCACTGCTCCGTCCTGCATCCCTCCACAGGGGCCAGAGGGGACCAGCCTCAGAAAGGGCAAGTGACTTCACCAAAGTTGATCAGCTCATCTGAGTCAGAAATGGAACCGAGACTCTTTGACTCCGGATCTTCCTTCTTCCCTCAGCTCCAGAATGGAAACTGCCACAAAGCCTCAGGTGACATTCCTCAGCCAAGATGTCTAGGGGAAGATACCTGGATTGGAGGGGCATTACCAATCCCAAAATTCCAATCTAAAGCCAATCACAGTAGAAGACCAGGGAAAGGTGAAGAATACTCTCAAGGGTGATGTCAGCCTCTTCAAAACCAACTACAGGACGGGAGCGGTGGCTCATGGCTGTAATCCTAGCACTCTCAGAGGCCGAGGCGCGTGGATCGCTCAAGGTCAGGAGTTCGAGACCAGCCTGAGCAAGAGAGAGACCCCATCTCTACTAAAAAAAATAGAAAGAAATTAGCTGGACAACTAAAAATACATAGAAAAAATTAGCCAGGCATGGTGGCACATGCCTGCAGTCCCAGCTACTCGGGAGGCTGAGGCAGGAAGATAGCTTGAGCCCAGGAGTTTGAGGTTGCTGTGAGCTAGGCCGACGCCACGGCACTCTAGCCCGGGCAACAGAGTGAGACTCTGTCTCAAAAAAAAAAAAAAAAAAAAAACAACTGCAATAGGTCACCTACAACCAGTTCCCCAGCCGCTGCAGAGAATCTCTTAATGTCACATTAAATTTTTGGTTCTTAAAATCAAAGATACAGGCCGTGAGTGGTGGCTCATGCCTATAATCCTAGCAATCTGGGAGGCGAGGCGGGAGGATTGCTTGAGGTCAGGAGTTCAAGATCAGCCTCAGCAAGAGTGAGACCCCCATCTCTACTAAAAAAAAAAAAAAAAAAAATAGAAATTAGCAGGGCAACTAAAAATAGAAAACATTAGCCGGGCATGGTGGTGCATGCCTATAGTCCCAGCTACTCGGAAGGCTGAGGCAAGAGGATCACTTGAGCCCAAGAGTTTGAGGTTGCTGTGAGCTAAGCTGATGCCACAACACTCTAGCCTGAGCTAGAGACTTTGTCTCAAAAAAAAAAAAAAAAAAAAAAAAAGTTTAAAAAAAAAATCAAAGATACAGGACTTTGGAAGCTAGGGAGGACCTCAGAAACAATGTCTCACTGATGAGGAATCCCAAGACAGTTGTTTCTAGTTTTCTTTTATTTGTTTTGCTCTGAGGGATGTTAAAAAGATTTCAGAGATAAGATAATGATGTTGTTTTGTAAAAGCTTAAAACAGTGCTCAAAGTAATAAACAAAAAATGTTCAGTCTACCTGAAAAGTAAAGAGAGGAAGAAAGACAGAGAGAGAGAGAGAGAGAAAGAAAGAGAGATTCAATCAACAGCAACAAAATAAAATTAAATGATGAAGACCCAGGTGCCCATTAGACTGTGGTGAGTCCAAAATACTTACATATTGATAAGCTCATATACTGATATTTATGAGCTAATCCAGACTGATCAAGACTTTTGGAAGGCAATTTCACAATTCCAATCAAGAGCCATTTTTTTAAATGTCATATTTAATACAGATACTACATTCTGGGAATTTACCCTGAGAAAAATATGTTTAGAAAAGAAAGAAAGCAGGCCGGGCATGGTGGCTCATGCCTGTAATCCTAGCACTCTGGGAGGCTGAGGCAGGAGGATCGCTCGAGGTCAGGAGTCCAGACCAGCCTGAGCAAGAGCAAGACCCCGTCTCTACTAAAAAATAGAAAGAAATGATCTGGACAACTAAAATTATATATAGAAAAAAATTAGTTGGGCATGGTGGCATGTGCCTGTAGTCCCAGCTACTCGGGAGGCTGAGGCAGTAGAATTGCTCGAGCCCAGGAGTTGGAGGTTGCTGTGAGCTAGGCTGACGCCACGGCACTCTAGCCCGGGCAATGAAGTGAGACTCTGCCTCAAAAAAATAAATAAATAAATAAATATTCTGTGGTACTTCACTGCCGAATTTTTTCTCTTCATTTGAGAATTAAGCAAGTATTACTGGAGCAAGGTTTTAGAATACATTGTGTGATATACGAAACAAATACAAAAAAAAAAAAAGAAAAGAAAGAAAGAAAAATATACACGAAGAATGTCAAAAGAATCTTAAAATTGTGATAAAAAGAACATAACATAAATATTCAATTACAGTAGAATGGTTAAGTAAATGATCAACTCCCTGGAATGTGTGACCACTATAAGTGACAAGTGTAAGGATGAAGTGGCTACATTGTAGATGTTGATGATACAATGTCACATGAAAAGAAACAAAATACAAAGCAGTATCTATGCAAGAGTTACAAATATGTAAAAGTATGTGAAAAATATGGATAAGAAAGAACAGAGAAAACCAAAAGCTACCAATGTGTTCCTACAGTAAGAATGTAGAGTCTCCTTTTAAGTGGACTTTGTTGTTCTTACAAAAATCAAGCAGTCAATAAAAATACATTTTCAAAGAGTAAGCTGATCAGTGTGCAGCACAAAATCCCTGGAGTTGCTTGCCTAATCCTTCTTGCTGCTCCTTGCCCAGAAAAATAGGCCGGGAATGTCCAGCAAAGTCCTGAACCCTTATCAGATCTCAATTAGCAATTTGCTCACTTTCACTAAAACCAGTCTCCTTCCATTCCTCCCTCTGTGGTCATGCAGATGAATGCTCTGCCCTCTGTCCTTTACCCAACCGCATGCTATCCAGCCACCCTGCCCCCATGAAGATCTCCCTCATTCTTCCACCTAATTGAAAATAGGGACAGTCTTATGGGATAATCTTACCTCCTAGCCAAAGCGTATTCTCCTTGAGGTTAGGAAACTCAGCCTCTCCTTATTTCTACCTATGTGTCCCCCAACCCTCACTACCCCATAAGGATCTTCCATTATTTTCTACCCCCATAGACTTTCAGCATCCAGGAACAAACTCTTCCACAACCACCTGCAGTTAGGTCCCGGGCAGCTCGGCCCCAGGTCCCCATGACCAGTGAGAAAGCCCAGGTCCAGAAGGGCTCACCTTGGAATCAAAGGCATACTGATGCAATGCCCTTGGGTTTTCTTCTTGGTTTTCTGATCTCTGTTTATCTGTTGGTTCCAAACTGCTGCCTGGCTGCAGGACCACACACCAGCTGCCCCCTCCCAGTGCACGCTGGCTAATTTTGGCTTCTGCTGTAGCATCAGATTCACCCTGGCTCGAGACTGCTCACCAGCAACTAAGAGAAACTTTCCTCTCGCCAGTGGGTCCAGAGGGAATGTGCCTGTCTCTAGTCTCTCCCAAGTAAGGACCTTTGTTACCTTGGGCTTCTCACCCCATAGCCATTCACAGCTCATCCTCTTGGCAAGGGCCTGTGCACTGTGCATTCATACTGACTGCTGAGTTACAGACTGGGGGCAAGTTCTTCCCAGTATGAACCAAGTTCCCCCACAGTAGTGCCTCGGGAGGTAGATCTGGCTGAGACTCTGCTGTCTAAGGGTTTGAGGTCTGGGAAGAGTCCACTGAGCCCCAAGCTAGACTACGACAATGCACCTAAAAGAGCCATTAAATGTCATGACAATTCACAAGTATTACAGTCTGAGTTTCGCGCTGAAAAATCATTAATCTGCCATTCTGCTTCTGTAAACCTGTTTGCTCCTGCTTACTCAAGATAGTACCCCCAGCACAGAAATTCCTAAGTGACAACACCACTCATGTTCTGTGTAAAATGATTACAGCCCCCATGTTTTGCGTGAAGCTATTATGACACTCATGTTTTGCGTGAACAAGATACGGCCCAGAGCCCAAACTGTCCAGATCCTGTTACACCAAAGATAAGAAAATGATATCATGCTTACTCAAGGCTTTTTGTACACGTGCTTGCTCTGTCTTAGTAATTGTCCACCCACAAACTTACAATATAAAAACTTTCTGTTTCAAAGGCTGACTGCTGCTTTCTGTGCCGCCTTTGGGCCAGCTAATAAAGACTCCTGATTTGGCTTGGCTCAATTCGGTCTTTAGGTGGTCATTTCTCGCGTCTCAGACCATAACAAAGGGAAGGGATGACTTTAAGTCATGGAGGAAGCAGAACACCAACGAAAACTGTAAGAAGGCAGCTGATTTCAACCAGAACCAGAAAAAGAGGTAGATTTTGACAAGCAGAAATGAGAATGTTCCAGATCTAGAGACAGTGTGAGCAAAAGAATAAGAAAGAATAGGATACATCCCAGAGCAGAAATGACTCCTTTTCCACTGGCTCAAAGCATTTGAACAAGTCCTGCGAACAAGATTGAAAAACAGGGCTGGGACTAGAGGACAGATGGAGTCACTGAAAGTTTAAAACACATGGTGATATATCAGAGCTGAGCTTCAGGAAAATCACATCTCTTAGCATTAAGGACACATCCGTACTCCATTGTCCTTAACTGACTGAATGGAGCGGCTGGGCATTGGCGTGAGCTGAACTGTGGCCCCCGAAAAAGACAGGCCAAAATCCTAACCTGGTGCCTGCGAATGAGAGCTTCTTTGGAAATTGGGTCTTCGCAATGTAATGAAGTTAGAAGGAGGTCAGACTGAATTAGGGTGGGCCCTATGGCCAGTGACTGGTATCTTCATAAGAGAAAGGAGGGGACTTGGAAACACACCAGACACACATGGAGAAGACAGCCACATGGAGTACGCAGAGACTGGAGTGATGTCACAAGCCAAGGAACGGCTCAAGCCACCAAAAGCCAAAAGAGGCAAGAAAAGAATTTTTCCTAGAGCCTTCAGAGGGAGCCTGGCCCAGCTGACACCTTGATTTCAGACTTCTAGCGTCCCGGAATAAATTTCTGCTGTCTTAATTCACCCAGTCTGTGCTACCTTGTTATAGCAGCCCTAGGAAACTAAAGAAAGACATGCATTAAATTTGACTTGGAAATCATCAGTGCTTTAGGACCTTCAGAGAAGATGGGAAGATGGGATAGTTCATGAACCAGGAAGCCACTCTAGAGAAAAACTGAGGTCATGAAGCACGACCATGATTGAAACTGTGGATACACGACCAGTGTCTAAGGAGAAAGCGGGAAAAGAACAATATTGTGATGACTGGGGCGGTGGTTCAATCCTCGCCTAAAAGGACCCATCAGTAGGGCTAATCCTTCCATTGAGACTTAATCACTGGGCTCCATTGCGGCCCCCACGGGCTTTCTCATCTTTGTTCACTCCCAACAGTGTCCACATACTCTCTATTCTGCCCAAGGTCCTCATCTCGGAGTGGAGCACTTTGTGATTAATCCCCATGTGTAAGTGGATTACAAAACAAGAAAATGACTTTGGAGGCCTTAAAGTTCCACTAGTTACCGCTACTCAAAGCTGAATATGTATATTCATATAATGGGATTTTTCTGATTATAAAGGTAACCCCTACTCATTGTAAAATCTTTCAAAGTTAACAGAAAACCATACGGAAGAACAAAAGAGTCACCCTTAATCTCAACAATGGTTTACATTTTTTAAATATACAAAATATTTACAGTGAGTATTCTGGCACACCTAATGTCATGAAGAGAAATAGTTTGTAATTTAAAAAAAAATTTTTTTTTTGATGGAATGCTCCAGAAGAATCACCCAGGCACACGAAGAAAGTCAAAAAAAATTAAAAAAAAAAAAAGAAACCACAGCACGCCTGAGAAAAAAGGAGAAGGTTAGGCTCATGTAATCAAAGGTCATTAACCATTTTAACACCGCTAGAGGTCAGAGAGATTTTATTCATGTCAAAGAAGGAAATTCAAAGATACACATCCAGCAGCATTTACAGTCAGAGTAATAACCTATTAAACCCGACTTGCTCTCTATTCCCGAATTCCACAAAGTAACTTTTCCAAGCTGGAAAAAATCATAGCTTATTATTTCCTTGAGAGATTTCAATTTTTTCCCAAATTAAAGTTCCCTTGCAGCAACCAAAACCATATCTGATATCCTTGAACCCAGTCTCCCCAAGCCCCCGTAGCTCTCGGCTGTGTCGGCTGAGGGGCTGTACCCCAGAATATGTGAGGGGCTGGCCCCCGTGCTGTAATAAAGACAAGGTCCAGGCACTCTCGATTGCTAGTTGCTAGTTGCTAAGAGGCTCATAAATTCACTTTTCCTGACTTGGATGAGATTCAGAACTGCTGTAACACAGGCTGAGAAGACATGGATTATTGCAATTAAAATTCAGAGACTGTCCAAGAGGAATAATTCTAGCCCTTCACACTCTAATAAACTACATCAACTGGGCCTGGTTTAAAGAATGGGCAGTTAACTGGGATCTCTAAAGTCTTTGGCATGAAGACTCCAGGTTCCTAATATTAACCAGCAACTTTTACAAATAAAGACCACCTGGTTTTGACCCCATCTCTTAAAGAAGGAGATGACTATTTGGGTTTTCTTACTTGAAGCAAGCTAAAATTGTGGACACAGGCTCCCACAAACCTTTAAGGTCGTTTGAATTGTTTGATATAATTGGTGAGGGTTCACAGAACCAAGAATGCAGGCAGATTCGATCCTCAAATTAAAGCAATTAACTGTCAGAAAGGGAGAAAAAAGGGGGGGAAAAAGCCAGAGGGTGAATTTTTTATATCTATTTTTAAAAGAATTTGATTGTTAAATTGTTTGGTTAACTGAAAACCATAGTTACAAGGTGTTAATTTTTTTAAATTACCATGAAATGTTAAAGTTCAATTGATATAATTGTAGAATTAAAAGTGTAATTTCTAATCACAGAGATTTCATGATGAGATAATCTTTCTAACACTCAGACAGCTTTTCTAAAATGTCATCGTAGACCTTGCCCTGCAGTTGGAACATTTTCCAAAAATATTTTCAATGCTCAATAAACTGCTCAAGAGGAGTAATACTGGAATGATCACCCAGCAATATTTTTCCTCCCTAATATTAACCACAACAGATCTGAGGGTTAAGCATGAGCCTTTCAGAATAGTTATTAGCAATACCCTGAAGTCATTAACTGGGAGAACTTGTTCAAGCACAGAGAAGCCCAAAATACCTGAACTTATCATCTAGTGCTTAGAAACACTTTCTATTCTAAAAGAGAAAGACACTTTATTAATTTAATTCCAGCTCAAATAATAACCAAAAGCTCATGCCTCAAGAGAGCTCAGTTCCAAATATCTAGAAAACAAGATACTTTTCCTAAGAAATTTAAATATGTGATCTTTAGTAGTATTTGTGTCCTTTAAATGCAGGGTTTCTCTGCCTCAGTGCTATTGACTATGGACCAGATAATTGTCCTGGTGGGCTTTCCTGGCAATGCACCTTTTTTGGCAGCATCCCTGGCCTCTACCCTCTGGAGGCCACTAGAACCTCCCCAGTTGTGACAACCAAAAATGTCTCCAGACACTGCCAAATGTCCCCTAGGGCTGTGGTCCCCAAGCCCCACTACCAGTCCTTGGCCTATGAGAAACCAGGCCATGCATCACCACCTGATCTCCACATGCCACCCCTCCCCCTCCCCCATCCCCATAACTTCCCAATCCCCCAGTGGCTGGGTAAACAAGCGAAGCTTCATCTGTATTTACAGCCGCTCCCCATCGCTGGCATCACCACCTGAGCTCCACCTACCCACCAACCCCCAGTCCATGGAAAAATTGTCTTCCATGAAACCGATCCCTGGTGCCAAAAAGGTTGGGGACCACTGCCCTGGGGGGCCAAATCACCCCCCAGTTGAGAACATCTGTCCTAATAAAACATAAAACACAACAAAAACTACCACCCAGTAAAAGTTTAGCACCCAAAAGCTGATACCCAAAGGTAGTTCATTTCCCAGTTACATTGCAAATATGTCCTCAAGTAGCTTTGGCAAATAAAGAAAATAACCGAGTCATTCACAGAGTTGCTGGTTTTTTTTTTTTGTTTGTTTTTAAGGGTGAAATCTCTGCTTGAAAACAAAATGTTTCCTGTGTTCCTTTTCTCAATCTATAACTTAATTAGTCACGCTAGCAGAAATGAGGAAAACAAAATATAAATCTAGCATATCACCTAGCTATGGAGTGAAAAGGATTGACAAAATCATAACTAAGTAAGCATTTTTTTAATTTTTTTTTGGAGACAGGGTCTCCCTCTGTCACACAGGCTGGAGTGCAGTGGTGTGATCATAGCTCACAGCAACCTCAAATGCCTGGGCTCAAGCCATCCTCCTGCCTCAGCCCCTCAAGTAGCTGGGACTACAGGCACATGCCACCATGCCCAATTAATTCTAAGTAAACATTTTAAATTGATTTTTAGTTTTTAAAAACAAATATGCAAAGAACATCAAGGAAGTAAAATGACAACCCACAGAATGGACAAGATGTTTGCAAATCATATACCTAGTAAGGGACTTGTCTCTAGGATACATAAAGAATTCTTACATCTTAAAAAGACAAAAACCCAACTGAAAAATGAGCAGTGTCTGAATAGACATTTCTCCAAAGAAAATATACAATTAGACATTTCTCCAAAGAAACTATACAATTAGCCAATGAGCACATGAAAAGATGCTCAACATCATTATTTATCAGAGAAATGTAAATCAAAACCACAAGGAGATACCACTTCTCACCCAATAGGATGGCTACAGTCAAAAAGACAGATAATAACAAGTGTTGGCAAAGATGTGGGGAAATTGGATTCCTCATATGTTGTTAGTAGGAACATAAAATGATGCAGCCACTTTGGGAAATAATCCGGCAGTTCCTCAGAAGATTAAATATCGAATTACCATATGACTTAGTAACTCTACTGTTAGGTTTATAACCAAAAAATTAAAACAGATATTCAAAGAAATATTTGTACACTAATGTTCACAGCAGTAACTATTCACAACAGCCAAAAAGTAGAGATAATCCATGTTCATCAACTGATAAATGGATAAACAAAATGTAGTATATCCATACAATGCAATATTATTTAGCCATAAAAAGGAATTAAGTACTGATCCATGCTACAACATGGATGAATCTTGAAAACACTGTGCTAAATGAAAGAAGCCAGTCACAAAAGACCAGAAATCATATGATTCCACTTATATGTAATGTGCAGAATAAGCAAATCTATGGAGACAGAAAATAGAGTAGTGGTTGCCAGAGGCCGGGATTACGGGTAGGAAATAGGAGTGACTGCTAACAGGACAGGGTTTCTTTTGGGGGTGATGAAAATGTTCTAAAATTGAGTGTGGGCTGGGCGCGGTGGCTCATGCCTGTAATCCTAGCACCATGGGGAGGCCAAGGCGGGAGGATCGCTTGAAGTCAGGAGTTCCAGACCAGCCTCAGCAAGAGCGAGACCCCATCTCTACTAAAAATAGAAAAAATTAGCTGGGCATGGTGGCACATGCCTGTACTCTCAGCTACTCGGGAAGTTGAGGCAGGAGGATGGCTTGAGCCCAGGAATTTGAGGTTGTTGTGAGCTAGGCTGACGTCACGGCACTCTAGCCTGGGTGACAGAGCGAGACTCTGTCTCCAAAATAAATAAAATAAAATAAAATAAAAATAAATAAATAAAATTGATTGTGGTAATGGTTGCAGAACTCTATAAATATACCAAAAACCATTATATTGTATATTTCAAAGAGAGGCAAATTATATTTGTATAACACCATTATAAAAACAAAAATGATCTATAGAGAAGGCACAGAAGACTGAATCATGATCACAGAAACACAATGTATCTACACAATGTTACCAACCCTGGCAGCTGACAGAGCTGGGGTGTAGCTGGGAAGAACGGGGAGCACAAAGACACCAGACACCGATCTTCTCATTCTACAATGGGGAGGTGGGGAGAGGGGGTGGTTAAAAGTCACCGTCATTGGTTAACGGACCTAAATTAAAGGGCTATGTAAGTAACATAAAGATTGAAGAATAATTAATTTAAAAACCATACCTAGGCCAGGTGCGGTGGCTCACGCCTGTAATCCTAGCACTCTGGGAGGCCGAGGTGGGCGGATCGTTTGAGCTCAGAAGTTCGAGACCAGCCTGAGCAAGAGCGAGACCCCATCTCTACTAAAAATAGAAAGAAATTATACGGACAGCTAAAAATATATATAGAAAAAAAATTAGCCGGGCATGGTGGTGCATGCCTGTAGTCCCAGCTACTCGGGAGGCTGAGACAGGAGGATCGCTTGAGCTCAGGAGTTTGAGGTTGCTGTGAGCTAGGCTAACGCCACGGCACTCACTCTAGCCTGGACAACAGAGTGAGACTCTGTCTCAAAAAAAAAAAAAACCATACCTATAATTATCAAAAATGTAGAGAATGAAGTAGGCAAGCTAAATTGTCATAGATCGTAAAACGAAGCCAAGAAATAAACGTGGTATATCCATATTATTGAGAGATATAAAAATAACCACTAGAAGAACTAGTGATCATTTGAACAAAATGAACAAAAGTGATTGTTTCTAGACAGCACAGGACTAAATGAGAATATAAAATAGGAGGGAGGCAGAAGACTTACTTTTCATAAGCCCATCTGTTCTATCCGTTTCTTAATACTACACGGAATCATTACTCTGCACGTTGTTTTTGGAATCAAATCAAACTTGGCATTACTTGAGTCAAAGAATCTGCATGAAATAAGAATACACTTTATGTCAGAAAAAAATATTAACCTGGATTATCGTTACTGAGTGAAATTGTGATTTAAGTGTGATTTAAGCGAAACTGACTCAAGTTTGATAGCCAAAGACTGCATCCCCACTAAGAGGGTAGCTGGGAAATGTACGTTGGATCCCTAGGAGAACAGGAAACCTGTACAAAGTCCCTACCACATGGAAGGCCAGACAGTAAGTCATAAGAAGGTCAAAATTTCACCATGGCAAGAACGAACATTCAAAAGTCCTAATAACTTTGGGATTCCAAGAAACTTTCAGATGAAAGAAAGTGCCTGTGGTGCTCCCCCCACACCGCAGACCCCAGTGAGAACACACTTGGAAACCAAAAGGCGTGGGTAGAGGCTGCTCACCACCACAACAGAGCAGAATTTGCCATAGGGAAAGTACTACACACATTTATTTAAAACCCAATCAGGGTTACAGCTGGAACCCTTGGGACTCAGAATTCCAGGAGGCCAAAGTAGGGCACTTTTGAGCACATCAGGTGTAATTACACACCAAGCAACAGGCATAACCAAGAGTGTCCCAGAGTACCCCAGAGAGCCCAAGGCCTTACAAGCATGGAAACAGACTCCTGTGGTTACCAGAACACAAGGAGCCCACACTATGCTAAAGAACTTGCCCTCCACATTATCACTTTCTAAGGATGATGTCGTTGTGCTCTGTGAGGAGACAGAGATGCACATTTTGCAAAGAACAAAAGAACATATGAGCCGGGGCAGACGCATGCCTATAGTCTCAGCTAGTCAGGAGGCTGAAGTGAAAGGATCACTTGAGCTCAGGAGTTCGAGGCTGCAGTGAGCTATGATTGCACCACTGCACTCCAGCCTGGGTGACAAAGCAAGACCCTGTGTCATCTCTAAAAACAAAAACAAACAAACAAACAAAAAAATCTTACACATTACTTCAGTTAGTTGGGTTAGGCTCCTATTAAGTTGCCAACAAACAAAACCCACATAAGAAGGTCACAGTAAGAACGAACCTCAGGGTTCTGAGCCTCTGAAAACATTGCCCAAAGAATGAGTGGGAACTAGCTCATGAGATGATCTAGACTTTCCTGCTAGAAATTGCCATTTGCCTGGAATACTGCCACCCAACCTAGGTGATGTGGTTGGGTGGAAAGAAATCTTGTCCCCAGAATCTGAAGAAGACTTAAGAAGGTCAGGCCTCAGGCTGCGATCTTTCCCCAAAGACTCTGGAGGCCTCCACAGAGCAGGAGGAAGGAGAGGCTCTGCAGGGCAGACCCCTCCTCCAGGCCCCTCGGACTCAACATGCAGATGCCGGGCACAACACCACTACCACTCCAATCTACCAACAGAAATTCCCATGAGGTCCTGACACCTCTGCAGGGAGGAGTCCCAGACCCATGCCTCATCCTGTCCCTCCTCCCCCAGGCCTGACCTGGTGGCTTTCCGGGGCTCATTATCACCTCTGCAGACCCGGGCAGAGGAAACCAGCAGCAAGAACTAGGATTGATCAATGTTTACAAGGTTAACAGCTCTAGGAAGGAGGAGGGAGGGAGAGTGAAAGGGAGGCTTTGCAAAGGCAGGTTTTCTCTGCAGGATATCCTGTCTCCCAGTGGCCACAGGAAAGCATGTTTTGGGTCTTTAAGGAAAAGCAACTGAATCTCCATTGCCTAATCTCCCATCCACTCCCTACCCATTCCAAGCCAAGCTTGGGCACCCAGGCCCACAGTCTCCCAATCTCTTATGACAGGACCGAGTCTCAGAGGGCCTTGGCCCATTCTGAAACTAAGCTTGAGCTCAGCTGAAAGAAACTTCCTCCCACAGAGCTCTTCGATGAATCATCACTCTTTGTTTAACATCCTTTGAATGCAGACAATTGATGGGCTTTCATATCATGCCCGTCTGGTACCCCCACCCCCTCCACTTTTGCTCTCATTTCAAGGAGCTGAGACCCCGCTCCACCGCCCTGCAGCAGACGGCAAGGTTTCTCAGCTCTGCCTCAGCCCTGTGGGGGAAGAACCTCTTCACCTAGCAAAGGAGCTTCAAGGTCTTCTAGAAGAATCTCACACAAGCACTGGAGGAATCTCTGCGGCTTCCCATGCCCACCGTCTAGGCCCTTATGAATTTCTTAATGAGGTCCCTGGAGACCACAGGCACAGGGAAAGTCTTATACTGGAGGGTGTGGAGGAAGGTGCCGGAGGTTGAGAAGAGGATGGAGGGGGAAAACTCCGCCTAACTATTAATATCTTGTACCCTTTTACACTAGAACACTGTTTTTACACTCTGTTCCTTACTGAGTGCCGCTTTATTTCTAAGTATCTCTCTTTTTTTTCAAAATAAGTGATTTGGCCTACAATAATGATGAGAGAGATTTTTTATTTTTGACATAAGTTAGAACTTACATAAAACAGAATATTTAACGATGAAAAGCCCTGAAGTTTGGAATCGTGAAAAACAGAAACAGTTTGCTAGAGCCTTGCAAATCTGATTTTTCTCATTCTGTATTGAGGAAAACACAAAAAGAGAAACATACTCAGAAACATACCTCTACCTATTTGCTTAACTTAGAAAGGAAAATGTATATGCATATACAGATGTGTGTATACAGTGTATTTACACACAGACACACACACATCACCAGCGAAACTGTTCTTGATACAGGAGACCAAATGACCAGAGACGGGGAAAATAAGGATCTTTCTTAACCACAAGCCTGAGTCTTCCATGTTCAGGAATCTCCCAGGAATCTGTATATAAAAACCAAATTCTTCTGGCTTCTCCCCTCACCCTCCTCAATCAGGCAGAGGCCCGTCTGCCATCACTGATTTCTAGGTAAGGCTTCTGTGTGATTCCTGCGCTCTCACCTGCATTCCTCCTTTGGGAAGTCACAGGCTTGTATTACACATCGATGAAAGTACTGTCTCACAAAAAAATGTTTCTCCTTACAGAAAAGGAAAGTGAGAAAGTGTTGGCATGCACACCTAGTAGGCCCTCAGCTTTCCAGGAGGAATTCCTGCCCAGAAGTTCCAGAATGCCTGGGGTTCAGTTAGCACATCAGAACGGCAGGAATTATAGGGAGGGGGTTGGGGGGGAGACAGGACCAGCTCAGCTTTGGCTTTCGGGTTCAGAGGGGGAAGGGAGGAGAAAGAGCAGGGAGCACTGCAAAGGGAAGGGAGAGGAAGTCTTTGTCCCAGCTCTTTGGATGAGCATTAGAGTGGAGTTAAATTGTCAGCTAATGAGATTTCCTAACCACGTGCTTCCTTTTAAGTCTAGGCCCCCAACTGACTAGATCCCCACACAGCAGCAGGGGGGAAAGAGGCCGTCAGCATCTCTAAGGGCCAGAGAATTCCCAAAACGAGTACAGGAAGGATTGGAATGATTTCTGGGAGCAGAACTTTAAATAGGTTAGCTGTTAGCACATGTATTCATTGGTATCGAAGTATGTGAGGGCTCACAGGAGTTGGCCTCCACTCCGGGCGACTGAGGCAGGCCCTGGGGAACAGAGGAGACTGGGAGCTGTCCTGTGGGCTTCTGCAATCACTGGACAGACAGGTTGCTTGCCTGGTTTTTGTTTGTTTGTTTGCTTGTTTTGGCTGGTAAAGGCCCCTGGGATCTGCATTCAAAGGATGTAATTTGTCCCAACAGGCAAGAGGGTGTTAAAACAGGAAGCACACCTTAGTCTGTCACCAAACCTAAGCTCATCTTTTTAAACTATTTATCTGATTATGGGCTGTTATTATTTTGTTTTTTCCTGTATGAAACTGGTTTCTCTTTTTGCCTAAAGAAAATTAGCAGAACAGAGCTAGCGGAGGAAAGGAAAAACAAGTCAAAACACATTGACAGCATTTTGAAGATACTCAGTGAAATCAATTCTCCTCTTCTACCTTCCCTGCTTAGTCAACAGCCTCCTCCAGAACTTTTATTTCTCCTCTATTCAAAGATAATCACTTAGCAACTTCCATGCTTACAACTCAAAGGCTTCCCCCCTCCTCTAGCACAGCTTTTTACCTAGAGGCACAAAAGAGCACATTCTGGAAACCAGCAATTTACAAAACTTCCCCAGCTACAAGGCATAGCTTAAATTTCACCTCTCCTAGGAAGAGTTCACTCCCAGCCTCCAGATCTCTCTTTGTTCAAACCTCCCTCCTTCCCGGCGCCAATCACTTTGCACAGCAGCCATTGGTTCACCGGCAACAGCTTTACACCTGGGAGGGTGTTTCCCTCTCCAAACCCTGGTCTAGGCCCCAGCACAGTCTTCAGGAAGAAGGAAGAAGAAACAACTAAAACCAAATGGAAACTCAAACACATAAAAAAAGAGCCGCAAGCGATTAGATAAGTATAATTAAATCTAAGGCCAAGTAAAACAAGTCCTGTTCGAAGCTGAAAGCAGCAGTCCTTCGTGCCTTTTAAAAGAAAATGGGGGCCGGGGGAGTGAAGAACACAGAAAAGGGAAGCGACATGGGGCCTTCCTCTGTAACAGATATCCTCTAACAGTGAATCAACTTGACTCCATTTTTCATGTGTGGCCGTCCCCGTGCAGTGCAATTAATTTACACTGTCGGTTAAGCCTCTGCCACCCGCATCAGGATATTCATTATGCCCAGTTTACAGACGCGCAAACTGAGACGCAGGGAGATGAAGTAGCTCCGCCAGGATCACCCAGCTTGTGAGTGACACTGGGGAGGTACTGGAACCCGGGCTTGTTTGACCTCAGCGCACAGGCTCCCAACCTCTGCTCCAACTCAAACAAAGTGTGCGCCAAGTCAGCACGCACGGGTAAGCCGATCCCGACCGCTCCGACTCAAGGATGCCCCACAGCTGCTCCGCGGGGCCGCGTGAGTACCACCGAAGCGGGCACAGATTGCAAAGTGTCCCCAAGGGCTCTCGCGCGTCCTTCAAGACCTGCCAACACGCTGGAAAAGGTAGGCTCAGAGTCAACCTGAGCTGAATCAGGGGCTAGACCAGAGGATGCGACTGGAAGGGGGTGAGCGTGGCCGGGTCATTGCCCCGAAGGCCGCCAATCTGACGGCGCCGGGACACGGGCGCCTCAGGGTGCAGGGGGCCTGGGGGCGCCGTGCGCAGCAGGGGCTGGGCGCGAAAGCACAGAGACGGCATCTTTTCCCTACAGCATCTCGCCCCGAGGCCGGAGGAGGGGGCGTCACCTGACAGCGCGCATCAACTTCGGGTTCGGAGGGGAAACGCGGCAGCGGCCGGGGCTGGGGGAGCACCGCGCGCGGCTCTCGCCCAATGGCGAGGTCTGTAAACAAAAGCGGGCCCCACGCGGGTCCTCAGCCGGGTGGCGAGAGGCGCGGCCAGCGGCAGAGCAGGAGAGAGGGCGAGGCGGGGACAGGACCCGGCGCGGGGACCCAGCGCACAGCCCCTGGGACCTCCGCCATCCGGACGAGTCATTCATTGTCTGCGCACCCGCAGGATTCCGCTTTAAATGCCCCCTCCCAGGCCTCCCGTGGGTCCCCCACCCCGAGTGCCAGCCCCCGGGCTCTCCGCCGGTGCGCCCGGCCCCGAGCGCGGCACTGATAGCCAAGGTGAGCGCCCAGGCAGCGTCGCCGAACAGCCAAGCCCGGAGGTGTCCAAGTCAGAGACCGAGACACAAACATAGGCACAGGCACGCACACGCACGCCCTCCCCGAAGTTGATAAAAATCAGCCGATAAAATACAAAGTGCCTCCGGCGCTGCCGATCAGCACTGACCTCCTGCTGCCGGGAAGACCGAATGCCAGTGTTTGGCCACTGTCATTTCCATTCGGCGCCGGGTACCTGGGCGCCGCTGTCTCATCTCCCTCCCGGCCGCTGCTTCGCGCGAGGGATGTCTCCTCTGGCCTCCCCTCCCCAGATCACCCCACCTCCCAAGTGTGTGAGCACGAAAACAATACGAGTGAAACCCAATCGGGGGGAGCTAGGACCCGCCGGGAGCCCCAGTGTGCGGGAGACGGGGTCAGAACGTGCCCGTCACGGGCAGAGGGGTCCGGGCATCTTCATCGCCGTTCCTCGGGGCGGCTGCGGCCAGCCAACCCGCGCCCCCCGGCCCGCGGTACTCACCCGCGACACTCGTACGGGCTCTCCGCGACCCGGCCGGGCACAATGCGGGGCAGCCGAGTCCCTGGGGCTGCGGGCGCCGAGACGATCGCGGCGCTGCAGAGCTGCGCGCCCGACGGCGGCGGCGCTGCTCTGCCAGCCGCGCTCGGACCCGCTCGCGGTCTGCCAATGGGAGCTGTCAGGGCGCCTCCGCCGGCGACTTCGGGGGCCGGGCCGCGGCGGCCCGTGGGAAACCGAGCTCCGATTGGGCCTCCTGACAATCGCTCCGCCTCCGGCCGGCCAATGAGACGCGGTGGATACGGGAGCGGGGCGTTCGGAGTTGGGCTGGAGAGCGGCTGCCGGCGCACGCCGGGTACCCGCGCCGCATCCCGGCCCCGGGCGCGCGGCTGGGGGGACCGGGGCGGCGCGCGCTCCGGGGACGCCTTCCCGCGAGGCTCCGGCGGCGCGGCACGGGGCGATCGCGGGCAGGCAGCGGCGCCGCGGAGGGCCGGGGAACGGCGGGGAGCCCCTAACAAAGCAGCTTTGGGAGGGCCGAGCGGCCCCCGCCTCCTCCCACAATAGGTCCGCGCAGCTGCCTGTCACCCTGCATAGGTGGAGGTGGCCAATGACGCGCACAGACGGAGCTCGAGTTGGCGCGCGCGCGCGCGACTCGGCATCGGTGGGATTGGTCGGAGGTGAAGGATTTTCCTGCCACCTAAGGCGGAGAGGAAGGGGGAACCGAACGGGGGAGGCGAAGAGCCAAAAAACGTTGTACCTGCGACACGTGGTCTAGCTCGGGAGGCGTGTGCCTGGCTCTAGGGGGAAACGGGAACTTTTTTACGAGAGAGAAAAAAATGCTAATGCAATCCTCTCCCGTGGATGCCGGAAGACGGCAGACACTAGCCAGGCTCCAGGTAGGGCACGGTGGCCTTCACTGAATCCTGGGCCGGCTCTCCTTGCCCAGCAAGTGAACTTGGCAATCACAGCGTGGCTGTGAACGGGTGGGCCTCACGTTCCCCTACAGGGCAGAGTAAGGGACTCCAGCAAGGTTCACACAGACCTCCTGGTCTCCCTAAAATCCGGAAACGATCGTTGCAGTTTGCCTTTCGCGAGGTTGTGAGGGACGCGGAAAACAAGATGCTGACGGTCGAGCCTCTAAGCGACACTTCTTCCCTACACCAGGCCAGGGCCTCTTCCTCGCCGTAAGAGCTCTAGACATCACCGTTAGCAAAGGCTGGGGTGAATGTTCCTCACACCCTGATCGTGTAGGCATGTTCGCCCCAGAGCGCAGGAAGGTCTGCACTCCTAAGGTTATCTTGGTGAAAGCCAAAAGAACCACAGAAGGGATTGCCCGGGCTGTGGAAGGTAAACCTAAACCGAAAAATTAAAAATCATCCTTGACTCCTTCTCCCACCTATTCTTCTTACCCTCCCAAATCCATCCCTTCCTCCCGTCCTCTCACCTGGACCTCAGCAAAGGGCTCCCACCGTCTTTCCATGCCAAGCCTTGCCTCCTGGAATCTGTTCACTTTGTAGAATGATCCTTCTCAACAGAAAAACCTCATTTTGCGCTTTCAACTCTGGGTCCCTTTTTTGTGCCCAGAACACATCCACCCCCAAGCCCTCCCTTCACTTGACTGATTCCTGCCCTCCTTTGGGTCCCAGCTTGGCGGCCAGTGTATCCATACAGTAGGCTCTTGCTCGCATAGACCCTGGGACGCCTCCTGCACCCAGTCAAGGTTAGATGCCCACGTCCCCACCCTCAGTGCCTCCGCCCTTGTACCTGCCTCCTGGCCCGTATCACGTGGTGCTGAAATTGCCATCCTCTGGCAGCACAGCACTCCATGCTGGCTGGAATCTTACCCTTCTTCACTGCTGGGTCCCAGGGCCTATGACAGTATTCGGCACATTTGACGCACTCAGAAGTATTTAGTTAATGACTTACAGAGGAGCTACAATTATAGGCAAGAGCTTTAAAAATTTGAAATACCTCTAAAATCCTCAGTTTGAGAAAAATGGTCAGAGTGTTAGATCTCAAGGTTATACGTCCATCAAGTACCATGACAGGTGTTACAGGGAGGTTTTAGAGTCAAGTTTGAGGGATTTTTCAAAAGACATCCCTCCCCAAACCAGCTTCATCTCAGCCAATACCTTGCCCAAGTTTCTCAGTGGAGACTCATTCCTTTGTGAAGCTTTTCATCCCAGGAGAAAGAGCAATTTCTTGACCAGTTACAAGACACCATCTTGGAAGGAGACATGCATGTGTGTACACATACATGCACACATATAAACCCACATATATGTGGAATACATGTTAATATATTTGAAAATGAACAGAGAGTTTTTCCCTAAGGATGTTCAGAAGTGCATATGGCCATGCCTAAAAGCACAGACGCTGGAGCAAGGCTGCCTGGTTCCAAGCCCTATCACTTTCGACTATAACCTAGGGCAAGTTACTTCAGACCTCTGTGCCTCAGTTTCCCCATCTACATAACTGAGATGGTAATAGTGCCCACCACATAGGGTTGGTATGAGGATGAATGAATTAACATTAGCAATGTGCTGAGAAAAGTGCCTGGCACATAGTAGCATTTAATAATGTTTACTGGGGACAGTGTGTGGTGGGACCTGCAGAGTCCCCATGAGTCGATGGCAGGCTACTGGAGGCTCTCCTGAAAGTGACTAATTGGCTCTCTCTTCCCTGCCTCATCCGAGGGCTGCTGCCACAGGGCCCTCCGTCCGATTGCCTGGCCCCCAAGAAATCTGGAAAGCAGTTGAGGTACAGAATCCTGGAGTTAGCGGCTGGTTTGGATCCAGGCTCCACTGTCTACCAGCTCCATAGCCTTGAGCAGGTTACTTAATCTCAGTTTCTCATTCTCCAGAATAGGGGTAATACACCTAACCCATGAGGATGCTGAGAGAATTACAAAGAGGTCACTCACGGCACATAGTAGGAACACATAAAAGTTAGCTATTGGGTTTAGCTAAGCGAGCAAAACTCTCTGAACCAGTTTCATCATCTTATAAAATGGGATAACATTTCATTAAATGGTTGAGAAACCTGAATGGGATGATATAAGAGAAATGCCTAGCCCAGCTCATAAATTGGAAATGGATACATAGGAAACCACCGTTTGGGCTATTTCCCTCGTTCACTTGCTCCCTGAACTCCACCAGCCTCAACACACAGGACTTTACCTCTCAGAATCTGCTCATAGCTGACTACGGGAGGCTTTGTTCCCCTGGTTGTGGTGCTGCCACTGAGCTTAACAGAATTAAGCCCGTCCAGCCTTTGGTAGTTTCTTGACCTTGCAAACCTGCAGGCTACTGCAGGCTTCTGTGCCATTTCTCATCTCTGCTCCACACGGTGTGTTGCTGCTTCACACTGTAGCAAAGAGAATGGGGCATTTTAATTAAAACACAGACAAATGCCATCTGGCACAGTATTCTGGCATCTTATCTCCTGAGGGCACTGTTGACATCTAAAGAGAACATGGAATTGGCATTAAAGGAAAAAAAATGGAGTGGTCAAAGGCAGAATTAAGGGTTTAGGGCAGGAGAATGAGCAGAAATTACATTTCAAGTATATGACCCCAACATCGCCTATGAGTCAACATTTTCTCCCCCACCACTTACTAAAAGGCTGACTAAATACAGTCACAGCTAAGTCACAACAAAGGGTTCTCCCTAGTATGGCGACAGCATGGAGATGAGCCCACACCTGCAGTCTAGGCAGCCCTGCCGTACCTCTGCTCCAGAGCTGCCCTTCCATCCTAACAGATGGTGGGGGCTTGGTCTCTGATTTGCAGCTGTATCCAAGTGTCTAGAACAGTACCTGGCACATAGTAAGTGCTCAATAAATATTTATGGGCTGAATGAAGTTTAGCCTCATGCACTGTTTACGAGAAGTCTGGCATTTAATTATTTATTATTATTTATTTATTCTTTCATGTCATCTATTTGTGGATGCCGTCTTTGAAGCATGGACAAGAGGCAGCTTATAAAAAATAGATCTCAAACCAGGGGTGATGGCACGCATCTATAATCCCAGCTATTTAGGAGGCTGAGGCAGGAACATTGCCTGAACCTCAGGAGTTCAAGACCAGCCTGGGCAACATAGTGAGACTACTCTGTCTCAAAGGAAAAAAAAAAAAAAAAGATTTCTCTAGCAGGGCTTCACTCATGGTTGAAAGGACAGGAGTAGTATAGTTTTGTCTCCAACTAGATTTTACCCTCCTAGAATTGCCAGAGCACTTACTGGTTGAGTTATCATTTTCTTGGGGACCTACCAGGAGACAGGGAAGAGTTTGGTTTTCCAAGGCATCTGTTGATGAATTTTCTGTTCCTTCCTTAAACTCTTGCCAAGACCCTTTCACTGCCTTAATCTCCCCAAGGATCGGTAGAGAGAGTCCTAAACTCTAGAATGAGAAAGTTCTAGTTAGTCAAATGTTATTGGCAAGGACCTCTGGTTTGTTTTTGTTTTTGTTTTTTAGCTTTCTGAGATTTTCTCTACCCAACTTGCCAGGTCACTAATGAAAACCCAGGCCCTAACAATGGCCCAGACAATAGGTTTAGAGAAGGTGGAAGCCCCCACCTGGGGATTCCCGTATGCCTTGTTGGAATGGTTTTCCTCTGAGGTACACTCCTCTAGATCTTTGCTATGTATTCTGAAAAACAGCGGGAGACCGCTTCAAAGCCAGACCTGGCCAGAGTGTTTCCAAGAGGCACCCCCTTGGCCTGCCACGCCCCACCCCGTCCACAGAGAGGACAGACAGGACCGGCCTCATGGGTGTGTGACCAGTACAGTCTCATAGGATTGCAATCTCAGAAGGGCCCTGGGCTTGGTTTAATGCTCTGCTATTGCTGTCTTGAAAATCTTAATTTTCAAATTGGGGACCTCACATTTTGCTCTGGGCTCCACAAATTAGGTGACCTGGCCTTCTCACATCCTTTCCATTCCAAGATATCTTGTCCTTGGTCCTCCCTGACATCCAGTTTGTATCTTTCACACAGATGGCATTCAATATATGTACATCAAGGAGTTCAACCTAAGTGTAAAGAATTTTTTGTCCTTTGTATGCCAGAGTTGATGCAGACCCAGGCATTATATGGAGAGATGCCCTTGAGCAACGAACATTCACCTCAAGAGGGAACACACCTAGATCTTCTCACAAAAGATAAAAAAAAAAAAGTCAAGCAGGGTCAACCCAGGGGCTGTGAAGACCCCAGGAGAGGACAAGCATTCCCTGAATTGGTATACTGAGTAAGCAGATTGCCCTCCCCAATGTGGGTGAGCCTCATCCCATCATTTGAGGGCTGCATAGAACAAAAAGGCTTACTCCTGTGAGTAAGAGGAAATTCCTCCTGCCTAGCAGTCATTGAGCTGGGACATTAGTCTTTCTTTTCCTACTTTTGGATTTGAACTGAAACATCAGCTTTTGTTGGGTCTTGAGCCTGCCAGTTTTTGGATTGGAACTTACACCATCGGTTCTCCTGAGTCACTAGCTTGCCACCTGCAGATCTTGGGACTTCTCAGCCTCTGTGACCATGTGAGCCAATTTCTTATAATAAATCTCCTCATACATAGGTTGATAACCTACAGGTCACATCTGACAGTTTACTTTAAAAGTAAATAGGCTTCCAAATTAACCCCCTTTGGGAAGGTCTTGTGATTCATAGTGACATCCTGTCCCGGAGTAAAGAATTTTATAAGTTCCTTAAATTGTTGATGTACCAGCTAACGCATACGCTACTGACACTGAAAAGACTGCTGATTTATCTCTGAATCATAAAGTTCTACTGATCATCTTGCACATAGGATATTTTAGCACGGTATGTTGCAATCTGCATCCAATGATTGTAACATCTGTATTGTATCCACCAATGGACACTCTGGTATGGTATGAGAAGTCTCCCTCCCTTCTCCTAAACTTTCCTATAACAGCCTTCAAACTTATAACAGATTCCAGAACACTCCCAACTTTGTTGATGTGTCTTCCTGGGTCAGTCCTTATATTCGACTTCCAATAAAGCTTTATCAAATTATCTCTGCCTCAACACTGTTAATTTCGGTCAAATACATATGTGTGTGTGCCTGTGTATCTCCCGTTGGTTCTGTTTTTCTGGAGAACCTTGACTAACACTCATCCCGATGAGTGTTAGTCTTCCCCACAACCATTCAATAGTCCTCTGTAGCCTTGCTACTCAAAGTGTGGTCTGCGGACCAGCAGCAATTGCATCTCCTGGTGTCAGAAAGGCACAGTCTCAAGCCCATTCCAGACACACTGGATCTAGATCCACATCTGAACAAGATCTTCAGGTGATTCATCAGCATAGCAAGTTTGAGCAGCACATCATCCCCTCTTTGAAAATGCAAAACCACCAGGGAAGAATAACGATATTAAAATAACTGTTTAGTAAAGGAATTGGTTTAACCAAGGCCTTATTCCCTGAGGACAGACACTAGGAGTGGGGTGGGAGGGGGCCTAAGAAAAGAAGAAAAGACCAAGGCAGGCTCAGTGTGCGAACAAACACATTTGAATAATACAAATAAAGCCAAGGTCAGAGAGGCAGGCCAGCCAGATCGGCCCGTCACATTCTCGAGCTTAGCAGTGCCTCCTCTTTGTAATTTGCTTTATTGCATTTTATTTTCTGTGTTTTCACTGAGATGGCAGTTTGTGGAGAAACTCTCCCACTTGGCTGCGAACAGGCTCTGAGCAACAGCAACACTTCTGCAGAGTTGGCAGGGACAGCACTGAGGAATATTTCAGAAACTTCAAGGCAAAGGGACAAACAAACAACCAGAAGAAAAAAAAAAAAAAAACCAAAACTTCGAAATGTGTTTGAAGAGGAAAGAGCTTTTACTGGGAATGTACCCATGGGTCTCCAAAAGAAACCCAATTTGATTTCATTTTTTCTGCCTCTGCTCACTGCAGCCTGATTATTAATTCATCTACATGGGAAAGAACAAAGCTCCTCTTAAAATGTAAGTACTGCACGGTTGTGAGTTTCTGCGGTGATTTAGCAGATCTTGGCCTGATGGGTTTTCTCTTCACTGACACGCAAGGTTCAAGGTTCCTGCCGGCCCAGCGGGGTGCAGGGAAAGAGCCTCCTTCCCTGGTCCCCCGGCACCTGGGCAGGGCACGTGCCTGCAGCCCCACCTGCCTCAGACCACATGTTTGTTCTCTGTTCTGTAGAAGCGTCATCTGTCCCCAGTCTAACAAAATGGCCCGGGAACGTTGGAACGTAGCCACGCTGCCTCAGCACAACGATCTCTAGGCTTAGGGACGCTGCTCTTCACGGGAAGGCAGCCTGGTTCAGGGGCCACAAAAATCAGCCTCTCTTCCTGGGAAAAAGTGACAGCCCATTTTATCTCTGTCCATATGGAGTTATTGCCACCTCTCTCTCTCTCTTTCCCCCTCTCTAAAGAGGCAATAAAGGCAAAGAGGCTGGTGACTAAAGCAAAGACTCTGCCCTGGATCAGACTTTTCTTCTGTCCCTTACCAGCTGTGTGACCTTTGGCAAGTTACTAACATCTCTGTGCCTCATTGCCCTCATTTGCAAAATGAGGCTCATAACAGTGCCCTTCTCATAGGGGTGTGAAGGGGATAGGATGAGTTGATGCAGTGAAGGACTTAGTCCCTGGCCCGTGTTAGGGACACTGTGGATCCCTGACTCTTCTACAAAGAACCAGACTCACTTTTGAAAGGCTTACTAGGTTATATACAAAAGGAAACAGACCCCAAAAGTCTTGTGAACCCAGCGTGTCCATAGACTCATAGTATCTACCCCGCCACATTCCTCAAACAAGGACAAAGCCCACCGTTCTCTTCGTTTCCCAGGCAGCTCTTGGCCTTACCGTCCAGGGAGGCATCACCCAGACTGGAAAGAGGGGAGGCAGCTTTTATTAACACTTAGCCTCTCGTTTACCCCTCATCTAATGAACGCCCAGGCCAGATCCGGATCTCCTTTCCGAAGGCCCGGCCCCCACCCCTGCACAGCCCCTGCTCCTGCCGGGGGCTTCCTTAGGACTCAGGGAACACGCACTGCGGAGAGGCACGCGCTGATTGACCAAACATTCAAGACCGCCTGCTCTGTGCAAGGCAGCGCGCGGGGCTGCAGGAAGGGAGCCATGCGGGACGCCCTGCAGACGTGCACAGTGCGGTAGAAACGGGCCCACGGGCAGCGAGAAGCGAAACACGGGCGGCCGGGGCAGGCGGAGTGGAGCTGCGCGTGGCTGGCGTGGTGGGTGCCCGCAGTGGCGGGAAACTGCAGCTGGCACCCGCACACCGGCGGCGTCCTCTCGGCAGCGGTGCCCAGCAGGGGTGGGAGGGGTTGCAGCTGGAATTGGCTTTTTGAGTCGTGCATTGGTTTGCTCAGGCGGCCATAACAAAACACCACAGACGGAGGGGCTTAAACAACAGAAGTCATCCTCTCACAGTTCTGGAGGCTGCAAGTCCAAGATCAAAGGCATCAGCAGGTTTGGTTTCTCCGGAGGCCTGTTTTTTGGGCCGGCACGCAGCCGCCTTCTCACCGTGTCCTCACACGGTGGGTGTCTCTGTGCGCTGGAACTTCCTCTTGTGGTAAGGACACCAGTCCCATTGGACTAGGGCCCACCCGAATGGCCTCATTTTCACTTATTCGCCTCTCTGAAGGGCCTATCTCCAAACGGAGCTGTGTTCTGAGGTACCAAGCGTTAGGGCTTCAACAAGTGAATTTTGAGGGGGCACGATTCAAACCCGTAGCAAGTCCCCGCCACCCCACACGTCATCCACATGCTGTAAAGAACAAACACGCATCAGCTGAGCCTGTGGAAGTCGTGTGGCTACCATTTCCCCTGTGTGTGTGTCAGCTTGCTTAGCTGACCACGCGTGGAATAACTGTGGAATTGAACCCTTTTGTTAGTTAGCGAAAGATCAAGGAAAAAGTATCCTCTCTCCTCGTCCTTTTAAAAAGGACAGGTGAAATGCATGATTGAGATTTCTAAGTGTTTCTTTTAAATGCCTGCAAGTGAAGGAAAACAATGGTTCTGAAGCTTCAGTATCAAAGAAGCCAAGGGCCCAGGGCAGGGTGCAAGCGCAGACCGCCTCAGCGCCCACTGCTCTGCGCACGTTCTGCCTCAGTCCACGGCTGTGGTTCAGCTCCCGTCTATAGGTGGCCTTCAATGGCCACGTTCTTCATCCCTCTCGGCATGTAAGCTCATTTTTCCCCCCTCTAAAACAAGTGTTGCTTTTATCCTTTCAAAACTCGTGGTATGTAAGAAGCAACAGTCCAGGCCCTGCTATTGCAAATGATTTGCTTTGATTGGTCAAGCCCTAATTTTCGAACATTTTAAACTGGTAACTAAAACCGTAGTAAACCACGTAGTAAACCACAGCAACCCGGGTGTTTTTTTTTTTTCCTGTATTTCCTTATTACCCCTATGTAATTTCTTTGTCCAGCTGATAAAAATATAAAAGGCTAGCAACTATCTTTTTTCCTCATTCTCCATGCCAAGATAATTCCTGACTGGAAATGAAGAGCTTGGACATTATTGTAATTCATTTTTAATAGCCAGATAATACAAGACAAAATAATCCCTCCTGTTCCAAAAAAATTAAAACTGTTCATGTGGTAAACACTGGCTCTAATCCTAAGAGAAAATGCACACAAAACAGGACTAACAGGTGTTTCTTGAAAGTGGGTCACCTGGCACCGAATAGCTGAGCATAGGACCGTACACTTATCTTGATGGTCTGATAAAAGCATTTTAAAACTAAAAATAAGAAGTGTTGGCCGGGCGTGGTGGCTCACACCTGTAATCCTAGCACTCTGGGAGGCCGAGGGGGGGTGGATCGCTGGAGCTCAGGAGTTCGAGACCAGCCTGAGCAAGAGCAAGTCCCCGTCTCTACTAAAAATAGAAAGAAATTATATGGACAGCTAAAAATATATATAGAAAAAATTAGCCGGGCATGGTGGTGCATGCCTGTAGTCTCAGCTACTCAGGAGGCTGAGGCAGGAGGATTGCTTGAGCCCAGGAGTTTGAGGTTGCTGTGAGCTAGGCTGACGCCATGGCACTCACTCTAGTCCGGGCAACAGACCGAGACTCTGTCTAAAAAAAAAAAAAAAAAAGAAGAGTTTCATAAGTGCGTTTTGTTTCCACCTGACTGATCTACTGTATTAGTTTCCTATTGCTACTGTAACAAATGACTACAAACTTAGTGGCTTAAAACAACACAAATTTATCATCTTAAAGTTTTGGAAGTCAGAAGTCTAATATCTGTTTCTCTGGGCTAAAATCAGGTTGTCAGCAGGGCTGCATTCCTCTGGAGACTCTCAGGGAGAATCCATTTCCTTGCCTTTTCTGGTAGCTGGAGGCAGCCGGCATTCCTCAATTCATGGCCCCTTCCTCCAGCTTCCAAGCCAGCAATGGCCAGCTATGTCCTTCTCACACTGCGTCACCCTGACCCTGACTCTCCTACCTCCCTCTTTCATTTATAAGGACCCTTGTGATTATACTGTGCCCACCCAGATAATCCAGAATCTCCCCATTTCTTTTTTTTTTTTCATTCTTTTTACCTTTATCAACTTTTTGTTATAAAGGTAATACATGCATATAATATTTCAACAAAATATAAGTAAACAAGGTAGAACAGGCCAGGCGCGGTGGCTCACGCCTGTAATCCTAGCACTCTGGGAGGCCGAGGCGGGTGGATCGCTTGAGGTCAGGAGTTCGAGACCAATCTGAGCAAGAGCGAGACCCCGTCTCTACTAAAAATAGAAAGAAATTATATGGACAACTAAAATATATATATACAAAAAATTAGCTGGGCATGGTGGTGCATGCCTGTAGTCCCAGCTACTCGGGAGGCTGAGGCAGGAGGATCGCTTGAGCCCAGGAGTTTGAGGTTGCTGTGAGCTAGGCTGACGCCACGGCATTCACTCTAGCCCGGGCAACAGAGTGAGACTCTGTCTCAAAAAAAAAAAAAAAAAAAACAAGGTGGAACATAGCTCCCTACACTAAGTGCTACCCTAGGACACAGCAACATAATGTACAGTCTCCCGTTTCTGAGTCAGTTGATTAGCAATCTTAACTCCATCTGCTACCTTAATTTGCCCTTACCCCATAATGTAACATGTTCTTATTACTATGTGCACAAATGATGGAAATAAGACTTCAGGAGCTATGTGTGCATTTTTGATAGGTGTGTGTGAAGAGGGGCTTTTTTCAAACTACATCTCTTGAAGAAAATCTTCTTCGATGTGATGAGGAAAATGTCCCCATCAAATATTGCTACTAGGTTGGCCTTGCTCATGACATTACACTTCCTTGGGACATAGAATGGACGCTGAGAGAGAAGCCAAGTGTCACAGATCTTGTTCCAGGGGAGACAGAAGCTCAGATGGAGATGAGCATGGAGAGAAGGGAGGGGAGGGGATGAGAGGAGAGGAGGGAGGGCAGAGGGAGAAACTGGGCTGCAATGTCATCTCAACAAAGGCCTCAGCCAACTCCATGGGGAGCGCCAGAGAGGCCCCAGGAAATGTGTCCTTGTGGACTTGCTCCCTTTCTTCCATGGTCCTCCTTGACCTCACCTCTCATAAGAGGGGCTTCTACTGAGGTTGAACGGTGGCAGCCCTCTGCCTGAATCAGGCCCATAAATCTGTTTTGGTTTGGCCCTCAGCGTTTTAAAATTTTGACATTTTGTTGCTAATACTTAAAAAATTGGGAGAGTCCCCATGATATTCCAGATTTCTGGTCTTTCTTGAAAAATCAGTAGATCTGGCCACACTTGGCCTACATCCCTTCAAGTCTGTGGTCATCAGACATGGTACAGCCCATCAGGGTGCAAAGATCCCACCCAGCCTCCAGTCCCTGTGAGCATCTTCTTGGGCAACAGATAAATGTTGAATAATATTCCACGATTTGAACACAGCTTCTAAGTTAATCCTCCTTTGTTTTTAATCTCAACAAATCAGGTAACCTTTTATTCAACCAAAAATAAACTAATTTCTCAATTACACACACTCTGATAAGTAGTGCATATGAATTTGAAAATGAGGAGAAACCAATGCAATATACCATGTCCAGCACAACCACTGTGTAACTGGTGCTGGTGACCACCAGTAACACTTTGATTTGAAAAGAAACCAACCTCAGCAACGTTTGTGACACGTTACAGAGTAATTGCATGTTTGCTATGGATCCAAGTCTTTAATATGAACCAACCGTAAGAAATGTCATTTAAAAATACTCTTTTTGCTAGAAAGCACTATATCTGAAAACCCAAGCTGTTCAAGTTAAGTCACAAGTAGGAGTTTCCATGCATTCCCTGGTGATTTGTGTTGAAATATGGTTTATTTCAAATCTTAACAGTCGATTTTATTCAGGCATATGAACCAATCATCGATACGAATCCGTCAGCGTTGTCTGTCTCCTCCGTGCAAAGGCTCACCATTCGACCGGAACTCCTGATATAGGTCAGCGGTTGTGAAAAACATACTTGATGGCTTCATCCTTTCTTCCACGCTAATGGAACATGGGTTTTGCTCAGGTGGTAAGGTGCCCAATCCAGGAACATCCACAAGGGATGAATTGCAACTGGGCTAAATCTGTCATGAGTGTTGCATTCCAGTTTGATATACAGTCACACTCCCAGCTTCCCTTGCAGCTACATTGGCTAAATGAACTAGTCTCTTTACTAAGACAGGCAATAACTACCGGGATGTGATGTGGAAAATGTCCCCATCAAATATTGCTACTAGGTTGGCCTTGCTCATGACATTACACTTCCTTGGGACATAGAATGGATGCTGAGAGAGAAGCCAAGTGTCACAGATCTTGTTCCAGGGGAGGCAGAAGCTCAGATGGAGATGAGTATGCAGAGAAGGGAGGGGAGGGGGTGGGAGGAGAGGAGGGAGGGCAGAGGGAGAAACTGGGCTGCAATGTCATCTCAACAAAGGCCTCAGCCAACTCCATGGGGAGCTCCAGGGCTGGACTGATACCATTTATTTTTCCTTGATAAAAAGGGACCAGTGCAAGAGCAGAGCTTGCTGGTGCTGCCTTTCCTCTCTCTGCTCGAGCCGTGGTGGCCATCCTGAAACTCTGAGGTGACAGTTACGAAGGCAAAAACAGCCTCTAACCATGAAGTAAAATATAGAGTCTGGATCCTGAATGACATGGTTGGTCACCAGAACCATCCCTGGAAATGCCTACTTCCAGCCTTTTTTGAGAGAGAAAGATAAGAAATATACATATTATCTAAACTGGTTTTAGTTAGATTTTCTATTATAAGAAGCTGAAAACATTCCTAATTGATACAGGATTTTAGGGAACAAAATCCACTTAATGTAATAAGAAAAAAGAGACTTCCCTACAATTTAGAAAAGATCTTTCCTGTGTTAATAATAATCTCTTCAATAGAGCTGGCAGCTTATTTTGAACTTTGGTCCATTCAGTGCATCTTTCAACCCAAATCATATTTAACATATACTTCCTAGTTTCTCTGAACTGTAGCAGAGACTTAGGACTTACTATTTATTTATGCTGAAAGTTGAGGACTTCCTCACACTCATTTTTAACCTAATGACTAGACAGTGCACTGTTCTGGAATTTCTTATAATACGGTAGAGCAGAAAGCACAGTCCATTATGCCAAAGCATGGACAAAGGCTTCACCATTTGTCATTGCTGATAATGCATTTCTCCCCTTTATTTCATTTCTTTGTGCCCTTTCTTCACTCCCTCCTCATTCTACTATCAATTTCTAACACCTCCTGAAACGGCTTCCTTGAAAGTCACCAAAGTCATTTGAGGCAAATCCAAGGGTCTTACCCACCTTCTCTCCACTTCAGTGCCTCTATTCAATCCTTACCATGGGTTCACCAGAGCCCACCCTCTTTCCTAGACTCCTGTCTCAGGAACCTTGGTCCCTCAGAGAACCAATCCATGCTTAGGGCTTCAGACATCCCCTCTTCATTATAGGGGGTAGGAAAGCAGTGGTCAGAGCACCTGAATTGAAGACCAACCTTTACCTCTTGCTGGCCATGAGGCCTTGCATGAGTCATTGAACTCACATAGGGCCAATCTGAGCTTTAACCTATTAACTTGTGAAATAGCTCCTCTACCTATCCATAAGGGGCATGTTTTGAGGTGCCTGCCAGCCCACATCTCCTCCTTTGAGACCTAATTCCCCCATCCACCCTTGGCCTGGGCAACCATGACCCTGATGGACAGATTATTGGCTTAATGGGGACTGCCCAAGGAGAGCCAATACATTGATTGGTCAATGACCAAAAGTATTCTCTCTTTCTCAAAGACCTGGGCAAAGAGACTCAGGGCATGTGATCTAATGGTGGGCACTGGACGTAAAAGGTGATGACACCAGGCTGGGCAGTCATCTTTCCTGCAGAGTATATTAATGAGTAAGCAGACAATAGCAGCCTGCTCAGAAAAGCAGGAGAACAGGATAGACACAGAGCAGTCAAGGACAGGAGACCATCCTGAGTCTGAGCCTCATTCTGGTCTCTGACTGTTCAGATTCTCCTGAGGCTCAGCTGTTCTTTGGTTCTATTAGTCATTTCAGTCTACCCCTTTTATTTGTACTAACTTGTCTATCTGATCCTGCCAACTAAAAAGCCTTGACCAGCAGAGTCTCACATAAGAAGGATGAAAACAGGTAGGTAGAATACAGCCAACCAGTTTCAATCAATAAGAGATCTGCCATCTTCAGGAAACCTCTTCAGTGTTCCAACGGCCCCCAGAAAAGTCCCTAAAGAACTTTCTGAGCACTTATTGTGGACTCAGCCTTGAAGGCCTGGTGGCATTTGGGAGAGGGGAAGGAGGGATGTGATTAGAGCTAGACCAAGACTTCAAGGCAGATGTAAGCAGATGGGAGGCAGAGAAGGGACAAGAAACAAGACAGAGAAGGTATAGTAACCCAGAGTTGTCATTTTTCAGCTGCTTGACACATACCTCCTCCCTTTCTTCTAGTACTAGGAGCCCTCTTTCCCACAGAGAACCCATTCCCTGTGATTTGGCTAGAGTCCTACCAACACCACCACGTGGGTGAGCACAGGACCCACACCAGGCCAATCAGAGTGCATTCCATTCTCCCAGTCACTGTGATTGGTTGAGGGGTGGGCTCCTAAGATGTGAGTCGTAACCTGGCTGAGCCAATCAGAATCACCCTTCCAGTTTTGTTATGGCACTTTTGGGGGAAATGACATTTTCTTTAGAGCATAAGCCATTAAGACAGCATGAGCTGAGCGCTGTCAGGGGTGATCTTGGCCTCCATGTGGAGCAGTCTGGCTGAAGAATATGCTCCAAAGGAAAGCAGGGATCACAGAGAAGAGGGAGCAGCAAAGAGGTCCAGATGGCCTCATTTGGACTCCTGAATCCAACTCTGCCAGAAGCCATTCCCGCCCTTTACTTGTGTTGCCCAGTTATGAGGAACTAATACATCTCCTTTCTTCCTTACAGTGGTTCCAACTGAGTTTTTATCACTGGCAACAAAAGGAGCTTTGACGGATGGAAGGTAAAGGAGAAAGATGGAGACATGGTTGGACAGCATGCGTGGTCTCTGAGGGCTCTGAAAGCCAGGCAGCGACGTTTGCCCGACAGTGATGGGTAAATCCCCCCTGGAAGGAGGGGAGAGTTGCTGTTATCCACCTTTAGTTCTGGTTTTTCCCATGATGTGCTGAGGGGCACTAAGCTGATTCTTTCTTTTAATCAGAAGGAGAAGGTGACAGCAACATTTCACTCCAAACCATTAATCTAATAAGTTCAGACAGAACAGATTATTAGACTCAAAAAGCACTGCTTTCGTTATTGCTGAAATGTGCTCTCTTTCTGCTTTCTGCTGTGTTCTGTTCTTCCCTCCCTGGATGCCCAGATGCAAACTCGAGAACGAAGCAATGCCCAGAGCAGAGCTGTAACACCTGTCATTATTTCACCAGCAGTTTTGTATAACTGACCATCCTCTAAACTGTGAATATTTGATAAAGTAATCAGGCTCTTCTCATAATTAAAAGCCCAGAAGAGAACTAAGAAAACACAGAGAACATTATTGCAGGGATTTATAAAACTGGGTTGGAGAAAAGCTCATATGGGCCACAGGTGGAAGAGAAAGGGCGAGCAGGAAGGGAAAATACAAGATGCAAATGAGAAGAACTGGCAGTGATAAGGGGTGCAGTAGGAGATGGGAGAAGAGAGCGAGCAGAGGTGGACAGAGGAGGCAAAGAGAAAAGGAGGGAAGGAGGGGAACGTTTCCATCGAGACCCTTCTCTTCTCTGGACTTCCACTTCCTCCTCTGGGGCGTCCATAGGCAGCACCAGCTACGTGATTTGCAGGGCTTAGTACAAAATCAAAAGGCGGAGCCCCTTGTTCAAAATTGATTAGGAATTTCAAGACAGCAACAGCACAGCATTAAAACAACTGTGGGGTCCTGGGAGACCATGCAGGTCACATGCCCATGAAGCTAGCCCTGTCTGTAGGGGAAGATGAACTAGATCAGGATTTTCAAAGGGTGTTCTGTAAGCTCCACATATTCCAAGAACAAAAGATTCCTTAATCCTGTAACTGGGAATCAGGGCGCATTGGCACATTCCCCACCGCTTCCTTGAAGATTCACGATGCACGTGAACAGCTCCAAGAAGCCCTGCTGAAAGGAAAGAAACTTGTATACTTTCATTTAAACCAGCATTTCTCACATTCATTTGACCATAAAAACATTTTCCCCCAATTCTCCATTATTAATACAACACAGAACCCATTTTGCAAAATGCTTGATGGCAATGAGCTTGAGGTTCCTGGAGCTGGAAGGGGAGTTAGCCGTCTCCCACAGAAACCTCTCCTGCCCAGAGATTTGACGCTCAGAGAAGCTGCTTGGTTTGGCCTTGGTAATGACAGTGATCTCTTTGTGCCAGATTTAATGGGGGTGGGGTGGGAGTGGAGATTATTGGGACTGCAAAACCTGCAGGAGGTTCTCAAAGATGACACATCAACTGCCCTAAATGCCCCTTCACTCAGGCATCAAAAAAATGCCTTTGTTTTAATCTAAATACATTCAAAATGTTACCTCTTCACTAATTTCTAACCTCCCCAGAAAATTTTCAAAGGGGGTTTGATAGCATGTGTAGGACAGGACTCCTTGGTTATTATAAATAAATACAATGTTTGTACAACTCTTGCATCTCAGATCATTGTATCCAAACTGTATGATTGTATTGGGGTGGATTTATGCCCAGAACTATCGATATCCCAGCACGTTTGATCAGGAACCCAGGAATCCCTAAAATGTAGACCATTAACTCCTGCAAAGATTAGTTAACTTGCAATCTTGTTGAGAAGCACAAAGTTTGATGCAAAAGAAAACCCAGGTGCAGTTTTTCTCCTTGTCCACAAGCAGTAGGATAAGCAGCGAGGCATTTTAAGTAGAAGCTCAAGGTCGAATCTCATCTCTGTCCCCCACTATTTTTGTTGCACTGGACAAATCACGACACTCTCTTCTCCATGCCTGTTTTCTCATCTGTAAAATGGAATAATAGTAGTATTAATAGTAAAGATGCCTCTAGCAATAAAATAATACATGAGAAAGCTGTCCAAAAACTGAACTGCCGCAAGCATTGCTAAAGCTTCTCTTACCTATTACAGATGTAAGGAGTCCAATTTACACACTGAGGCATGGACAAAGGATTTTAAAATCACAAAGACAACGACAGAGTTATAAAAATACTTAGTGAGATTCTCCCTCACTGGTCATTTTGATTGGGGGTTCAAACTATAATCAAATGCTTTGGAGACTCTTGAAGTGTCTTTGCACGAATCCTTTTGAAATGTACTTATGGTCCTTGGTGAGGAATCCCTCCTGCTGGGCCTCTCAGAGCGCGCTGGTGACGCCTGCTGGCTGGGAGTGGTATGACACGTGTGCTCTAGGCAGACAAAGGAAGGTGGTCTGGAACCCCTTGGGTGGGGAACCTAGGAAACAGAGGCTGGAGAGAAATCCTGACCTGGAGCCTTGATACTCAAAGTGTGGTCCTAGGGATAGCAGTGTCAGCATCACCGGCAGCTTGTTGGAAATGTGGAATCAGACTCTGCATTTTAATGAGTCCTCTGGGTGGTTCATATGTGTTTTAGTGTTCAAGGAACAGCTTCTAGAGGTCTTAATTTAGTGACCAGGTGTCCAAGGGAGGCTTTAAGGAGGACTACATTAAAGAAAATTTTTTTTAACTCCAGGTAGGGCTAGCAACTCACAGAAAGCTTAGCACTTGCGCTGTTTCTGGTTCAAGCCTTTTGTTACACCAATGTATAAACGGAGACCCATCCCCCCACAACACTGCTTTTCTTTCACTTTTATCCTCTTTCCTACTTATTCTATTGAAGACTTTTTTTCCTCCCAGAGGAACATTTCTACGAGTTTATAATGAAATGACGGAAAACATGATTCCCATTACAGAAAATTTGCTTTAAGATCTTATTTTCTGAAATACTCACAGAGGCTTCTTAGAAGTGTTTTTCTTTTATGTTCTGTGCACTGGTCACACCTATAAATAACAAATAACAACAATAATGACAGCCCAAGGGAAACAATGATGGTGCCTGCCTCTTCCCACAGATATTCCTCCGCAAACACAGCTGACACATTCATTTCTGCTGCCTTGTTCAACAGAAATGAATTCTGGGAAGTTGAAGCAAAAATAAACAAATGAAATTTATCAGATGTATATGGTGGTAGCTTGTGGAATAAAAAGCTGAACGACATTTCAGAAAGGACAGGAAGCAGGGGGACGTCAGGTGTCCAGGAAGCTGGTGTTTCCAGGGCGACACCTTTGGGACAATTGTTTTCAGCCCTGCCTGTGTCACTGATCAATACAGAAATTCTCAAGAAAGAGAGTCTGTTTGGCCTTGCTTGGTTTATGGCCAGACTTTGGATAAAGAAGGGCAGGACATTTTGATTTCAAGATTCATCAAAAGCTCATCTATTTGGCCCTGGAGAAGTATGGATCCACCAAGGAAAACTGAGGTTTTATGGCTGAAAGGATAATAGGAGGCAAAACCAATAGCGTTCTCTCCGCAGCTCTCTCTTGTGAAATAGACATGCACCAAGGTATTGACGGATGAGAATATTGATAACATATTTACTCTAAAACCTATGTCTCTTTTCTTCCACTTTATGCACGTTATTGGAACATTCAGTGAGAGTTTGAGGATCCTTGGTTCCTCAAGGCAAATCTACTTTCTACCACATCATCAGATAAAAACAGAATTTAGACAGTCGAAAGGGCCTCCCCCTCCCGAGACCTCTGGTGTCCGTCCCCCTTCTAATATGCTAATGTATTCCTAGGAGAGGTTATACAAATGGCGGGAGTCTTTTATTTCTTTTTAAGATAAGAGATAAAGAAGAAAGACTGCGTAACTATGAAAAATACACTCTGTCACCAGAGCCACGTAAGAGATCTGTAGGAAAACACTGTGGAGGCATAAATAGCTGCGGTCTCATAGCAACATTCAGTGGAACAATGCTCAGAGCCGAAAGATGTTCTTCAGCTAGAAATTCATGCCCACGGAAGGATGCCACCCAGGAAGTTACTCACCGTTAATTACGGGTGCCCAAGTCAGTCCACAGCCAGTGGAGCCGAGACTCAGTCATGCAATTGGCTTCCTTGGAATTTTGCTAGGACTGGAAATGTCCTTGGAAAGCTAAAGTGAATGAACCAGCGAATCACGGAGAGGGCTCAGGGACCATACCAGTAACCTCACAGAGGCTTCTTAGAAGTGTTTTCTTTTATGTTCTGTGCACTGGTCACGCCTGCAAATAACCAATAATAATAACAGCACAAGGGGAACAATGGTGGTACCTCCCCCCCCCCACCCCCTCTGCTTCCCCCAAACATACCTTCACAAACACAGCTGACACCGTCATGAAGCCTAACTGAAGGCTTATTTCTCTGCTTAAAATCTATTCTATAAAGTAAACTAATCTATTTTTGTACCGTCCAAGGGACCTGGTATCCATGACCTAAGTAGCTAGTAATGCATGTTTCTTTGAATCCTCCTATTTCAACTTTAAAATCCAAGTGAATTTTGCATTCTCTGCCGTAATCTACCCCTAGGTATTTTTTCTTTTTTATTTATTTCAACGTATTACAGGGTTACAAATGTTTTTGGTTACATGTATCGATTTTGTTATGCTTGAGTCAGGGTTATAAGTGTGCCCATCCCCCAGATAATGTTCATTGTACCTGTTAGGTAGGTTTTCACCCTGTGTGGTTTCAGAAGAAACTAATGGCTCTCCCCCAACTCTGGAGGCACAGGGCTGTCTAGGAAGTGGTGGCAGGTATATGGCCATGGTCACCTGCCTGATATGGCTCAGTGTGGAGCTGGGAAGCCGGGGTCCCTGTCCTGGCTCTGCCACCTTGTTCCAGAGTGGATTAGGCCAGGAACCTGACTTTGTCACTCCTCAGTTTCCCCATTTGAACAATTAGGTGGCTGATTTCTGTTTACTCCTAATGCAGCTCTGAAAGTGTATCTTTGCTGTGGACTCCAACGGTAAAAAAAAAGGGAGTCAAAAGAAGTAACCATGAAGCCATCTCTTCCAGGTGGAATATATCTGGGCCCTCTCAGAAACTCACATTTGAAATGTTCCTTTAGATCCTCCATCTGTGGCCCACGGACTTTGGGAAGCAGGTCTAGGAAATGCGTCCTTGTATTGGAAGCCAGAAGTATAAGAAATATGGATCTGGGAATTTATCCTTTAAATACCAAATCCGTGCTTGGGCCTCTCCCACCATCTGCTCTTTCTTTATGTGAACAAAGCAGCGGTTGTCAGCACCCAGGCGCTTGTCTGCAGTGCCTGCCTGCTCCTGTCCACGTTGTCACCGCTGAATGCCGAGATGGTGACCTTTGATGAGCTTGGGGGGATAAACGCTCTCCTGGGGAGGTTGAATTAAGATCGGCAAATATCTTGACAGGCTAGAATAATGAATGAAATTGAACATTTGAGATTTAACCATGATAAACGTAAAAGTCTGGTCCACCGGTTCAGAATACCAAGTGCTTACAAATAGCTGATTTCGTGAAAAAGGTCCAGAATGTTCAGTTTCCTACAATCTCAACCTGTGCCAACAGGATGACTTGTCCACTCTACCCACCCCAAAGTTATCATGGCATGGGTTTCAAGAAACAAAGCTGATTAAAGCAAGAGGAGAAAAATCCCCACTGTCCTTTGTTTGGGCCACATCTGTGTCACCAGCATGACTCAAGCACTGGGGAGGAAATCCAGGCAAGGCCAAGAGAGAAAGACAGACTCCAACCAGGCAAGCGGTGGCCCTGCTGGACAGGGAGGCCGTGAGAAGAATCCAGAACTCAACCAGGGCCTGAAAAGGTGAGTAAAGATGGTGGCAACCTTGATGCAGAGTCTCAGCCACCTAAATCGGCTGGTAAAATTAGAAGAGGCTGAGAAAGAATCACATAAGAATGTGAAAGATTTGGTGGAATGGAAATGTCAGATGGCAAGGCATTAAGATGCCTTAAAAGAGCTAAAAGAAAAGCAACCGAACAGACAAGGACATTCTATACAGCTTTAAAGGAGGTTGTGAGTTAAATTAGGGGTGGAAATCATGGGGTGGAGTGACCAAGACCCAGGAGACAGGGACATAATGTATTCGCATCAGGGGGATAGGCTTGGTGTCCCTTGTTGTGTTGACAATAAAGAGGATTCAGGCCGGGCGCGGTGGCTCACGCCTGTAATCCTAGCACTCTGAGAGGCCGAGGTGGGCGGATCGTTTGAGCTCAGGAGTTCGAGACCAGCCTGAGCAAGAGCGAGACCCCTGTCTCTACTAAAAATAGAAAGAAATTATATGGACAGCTAAAAATATATATAGAAAAAATTAGCCGGGCATGGTGGCGCATGCCTGTAGTCCCAGCTACTCGGGAGGCTGAGACAGTAGGATCGCTCAAGCCCAGGAGTTTGAGGTTGCTGTGAGCTAGGCTGACGCCACGGCACTCACTCTAGCCTGGGCAACAGAGTGAGACTCTGTCTCAAAAAAAAAAAAAAAAAAAGAGGGTTCAGTGAATTCTCCAGAAGCACAGGAAGACCTGCTTCTTAGAATGTGTGTGGCTTATCTTCATGCCCAAGACCTGCCACCGCGCCCGGCCTCTTTCTGTTTGTTATTTAGGTTGACTGTCGTAAGGGTGGAGCCCTCATGAATGGGATTAGCGTCCTATAAAATAGGCCCAAGGGAGCTCGTTCGCCCCTTTCACTGTGTGAGGACGCAGCAAAATGACAGCTGTTCATGAACCAGAAAGGGAACCCCATAAGAAACCAAATCTGAGGCCGGGCGCGGTGGCTCACGCCTGTAATCCTAGCACTCTGGGAGGCCGAGGCGGGTGGATCGCTCAAGGTCAGGAGTTCGATACCAGCCTGAGCAAGAGTGAGACCCCGTCTCTACTAAAAATAGAAAGAAATTATATGGACAACTAAAATATATATAGAAAAAATTAGGCCGGGCGCGGTGGCTCACGCCTGTAATCCTAGCACTCTGGGAGGCCGAGGTGGGCGGATCGTTTGAGCTCAGGAGTTCGAGACCAGCCTGAGCAAGAGCGAGACCCCATCTCTACTAAAAATAGAAAGAAATTATATGGACAGCTAAAAATATATATAGAAAAAATTAGCCGGGCATGGTGGTGCATGCCTGTAGTCCCAACCACTTGGGAGGCTGAGACAGGAGGATTGCTTGAGCTCAGGAGTTTGAGGTTGCTGTGAGCTAGGCTGACGCCATGGCACTCACTCTAGCCTGGGCAACAGAGTGAGACTCTGTCTCAAAAAAAAAAAAAAAGAAAGAAAAAATTAGCCGGGCATGGTGGCGCATGCCTGTAGTCCTAGCTACTCGGGAGGCTGAGGCAGTAGGATCTCTTGAGCCCAGGAGTTTGAGGTTGCTGTGAGCTAGGCTGACGCCATGGCACTCACTCTAGCCCAGGCAACAAAGTGAGACTCTGTCTCAAAAAAAAAAAAAGAAAGAAAAGAAACCAAATCTGCCAGCACCTTGATCCTGGGCTTCCCAGCTTCAGAACTGTGAGCAATAAATGCCTGTTGTTAACAAGCCACCCAGTTTACGGTATTTTGTTATAGCATCCAGAACAGACTGAGACAGATGCCAAGGAGAGACCAGCCACCTTATTCCCCACCGGTTCAGGAGGCCAGGCACAGGTCGCAGAGAAGGTAGGGCTGAGACATGGTAGGACAGAAAGAAAAGAGAAAGGAAGATTACTGGGAGGCAGGATAAGGAGCAGAGAGACCCCCACGTCCCCTGCCCCCTTCCGTATGACTGTTGGCCATCACCCCCTGCCCTGCAGGGGACTGGAGGCCTGTGCCACACTATGTCAGCAATTCCAGGAGCAATGGTCAGTTGTGCCGGTGGCATCATACTTAGAATAGAGTCACCCAATGAAGGCCACAGACGGGTTGGCTAGACATTTAACATTAGTGCGCTTTACTCTGTGTAAGTTATGCTTCAACAAAAAAGTAAATACAGAACTCTTGGGTGGGTGGGGGTGGTGGGAAGACCCAGGACACAAGAAATCTAGGTTGCAACACAGGAAGTCCTAAGGTGGAGGTTATTGTGCAGTCAGCTTGACGAACAACCGTTCCTGACTGAGCAGGAGGATGGGGCAGGAAAAAGTAGGGCACCAGTAACAAAGTTGGTATAGTTGGCCATATGGAAAATAGCATTCAGAGGAATTTTACAATTCAGTTGGAGGGTTTGGCAAGAATTAGTGATAGTGATATAGAAAACTAAGGTTGAAGGTTTGGATACGGTTTAAGCTGCTATAAAAAAAAAGAGGCTCTAAAATTCAAGAATTTAGTAAGAAAGAGTTTTATTTCTGTCTTGATGAAGCCGTCCAGAGGCAGGTGGTCTGATTGCTGTCCTCCACCGGGCTGCTAGGGAGCCAGGCGGGCAGGCTGGCTGTGCCACTCTCCACAGCTGGTTCCGTCTCAGGACCCAAGGAAGGTGCAAAAGTTGTTGGCCTTTCCCAGACTGTGGGAAAGAGGAAGAAGAGAAAGGGAACAAACACACAATCAGTTTGGAGGACAAGATCCAGCAGTTAAACCCAGCTTTCTGTTGACATGCCATAATTGGCAAGAACTTGGTCACGTGGCCACACCTACTGCCAGTGTGGCTGGGGGTGGGGCTCTGGCTGGCAGCCACATACTAAAACTCTGGGTAGAGGAATTTCTATCATGACAAGGGAGAAGAGGAAGACAGATGCTGGGGGACAATTGTGAGTCCCTGCCACGTTTGGCAGGTGAAAAAGAGGTACCTAACGAACTTCATGATGAGCAAAATGTTGTACAAGGAAGGAAATGTAGCCATAGTGTATTACTTAGCTCACAAATGATTAATATTTGGTATAATAATAAGTATAAACTCTGAAATACTGATTTAGCCAAAAATCATCATATAACTATTAGAAGGATGAGAGGGAGGAATTGGTGGGCATGGTATGGTACCAAGGCGCCAACCGTCATCTTGTACACTAGGACCCCAGTAAGCAATGTCCAAAGGGCTGAATAAAGAAGCAGCTATATTTCAAGCATTTATAGATGAAGTAATGTGACGTCTTGGATCCAGTGGTGGAGAGAAAGAGAAGGGGTTCTGTGTGGAATTATGTGTCTAGGAGCGCCTGATTCAGTCAGAGTGAGTCAGAGAGGCCTCCCTGGAGGAGGCAGCATCAGAGTTAGATCGGTAGAAGGGTTTGCCGCAAAGAGGAAACAGCTGGAGGAAAGACAAAACAGTTGGTGAGTGGATCTTATTGAGACTTTGAGAAGATGGTATAATGATGGCAGAGGATGAGGGGACAGAGAAGTAGGTATGAGTCTGGAGATGGTGAAGGGTCTGAGAGGACCTTCTGTGAGATTTGGGGTTAATCCTGTAGGAGCTGGGCTTGGTGTGTGCAAAGAGGAAACAACCGTTTCTTTGCACATGAACATGATGCCATCTACCAAGGCACGCTCGCTTCAGTTGTTTTCCCAAGGGAGGTCATTTGCTCTCAGAAAGGTACATGGAGAACGGAGTGAGCTAGAACGCGAATTCCTAGCAACCTAATCACCTGATCAAACCCACTCTTTATGATGAGGTAACAGCCTCGGAGAGAAGTGACCCAACTAGTTAATTGTGCAGCTGGGATTTATAAAAACGAGGTCTCCTGACTTTTTTGCCAAATTGCTTTATTAAACAGGGATTCCAGGTTGTATAAATACAACTGAGGCAGGGGTGGGGGGTGGGGGGGAAACTTCTCATTGTATATGTTAGAAATTGAGACCAAGAAAAATTTAAAACACAAGAATACATAACTACACATTCACTGGCTGTCAGGACAAAAATGTCATCACACATTGGACAACCTCTGGAAAATTCCACCATACACTTCTGAGTGAGCAAGAGTGAAAAGGGGAAATAAGATCTCACTGTTGTTACACAGTGTTTGGACCATGAGATAGAAGGTCAGGGGCCACCCATCTCCATGGAATGAAATGCAAATGGACCTCCTAGGGTCATGCGGTGGCCCTGTGCCCAAATACAGCACGCCAGTCATCCTCCAGGTGTGATCCTAAGGGCACATTTTTGAGACTGACCCGGGTGGGTAATGTAGGCTGTGATTGTAAAAAGATGGTTTCTCTGTAAATAGCTGAGTGACCCCCGTGGGATTCAGCCCCTAGATCCTGGCTTCATCACTCTACTCTAAAGATTTCATGCCGCTGATGAAGACTCTGAGAAGGGAGGTGTCACGTGTCCCTTAGAGGCTGAGTGACCAACAATGCCGTCCAGTTTGCTGAAGCAAAGTCTCCCCGTGGCCCTGCTGTCATTCTCCACGCTACAGACAAATGCTTTTCTCTGACTCTTGACTCAGTATTGTGGAAACGGAACACAACAATCAGCTTCGGGAGCCTCACCGTTGCCATGGGTTACATGCATTCAAAACTAAGGATGGAACCAAAACAGGCCCTTAAATACCAGCCCTCGAGTGGGAGGCTGAAGGCAGTGCTGTAACACCTTAGAGGAAAACAGGAGACACGTGGCAAGCGGCGGGTGCCGCCGCAGCAGAATGGATGGCTGCTGCCTGCAGCGTGGATTTGTTAACAGCTGCTAAAAATATTCTCTCTGCAGAGGGCTTGCTAGTCGTGGCAAACACCCAGAGGAAAGGGAATGAATGTCTGAAACTTTAGACCTGTGCTGTCCAATAGGGTGGCCGCTAGCCACATGTGGCCACTGTGCACTCGAAATGTAACTTGTCTGAATTAAGATGTGCCGTAAGCATAAAATACACACCGGATTGCAAATACCTAGTATGAAAAAGCATAAAATATCAATTAATAATTTTAGGTTATTCTGTACAGTAGTCACTATATTGGGTTATATAAAATATATCATGAAGTGGGTTATAATACTGAGTTAAATAAATTGGGTTAAATAAAATATATTGTTAAAATTAACTTGCCTGGTCTCTTTTTGCTTTTTTAATGTGGCTACTAGAAAATTTTAAATTATGTATGTAGCTCAAGTTTGTGAATTGCGTTATATCTCTGCTGGGCTCCTCCACTCTGGAACTGTGGGTAGATGCTTCCAGAGGCTTGTCCTAATCTCTCTCTTACCCCATCCTGATCCACCCCAATTTTCCCTCCCACTCAAATCCTTTCCTTTCTCTTTTCGTTTCTACATTTCTCTTTTATTCTCACATTTTATATTCTTTCAATAGGAAAAATGGCTCCCTTGTACCATTAGATGGGAAGACTAATAGGTAACAGTTTTTTGGTTTTTTTTTTTTTTTTTTTTTTGAGACAGAGTCTCACTCTTTTGCCCTGGCTAGAGTGCCGTGGCGTCAGCCTAGCTCACAGCAACCTCAAACTCCTGGGCTCAAGCGATCCTCCTGCCTCAGCCTTCCAAGTAGCTGGGACTACAGGCATGCGCCACCATGCCCGGCTAATTCTTTCTACATATAGTTTTAGCTATCCATATGATTTCTTTCTATTTTTAGTTGAGACAGGGTCTCGCTCTTGCTCAGGCTGGTCTCGAACTCCTGAGCTCAAACAATTCACCTGCCTCGGCCTCCCAGAGTGCTAGGATTACAGGCATGAAGGTAACGGTTTTTATTAATAAAAGGCTCTCTAAGGGCCAACGCTTTACCTGCTCTATGGCACATGACTCCCCCATCTGCCCTACAAGGTAGGTACAGTCATTGGCACGGAGAGGTTAAGCTGTGCCCAAGGTCATACAATGAGTTAGTAGAGAAACTAGGATTCGAACCCCAGGAAATCTGTCTCCCAAGCCCTCGCTCACTACTCTACATTGTATAAGAGAAATGAGAAATTGGGGGATTTTAGTAGTCACCCCTTTTGAACAATTGACTGTGTTTTTCCCATTCACACTGCCGGTTGGCCCCAGGTAAGATGTTGGTGAAGCTTAAAAGCTGGGGGGGGGGGGCCTCCTAAAATGTGTCCACTGGTGCTGTGGTCTGGACTGTGCCCCCCAATCCATACGTTGAAGCCCTTGCCCCCAGTGTGATGGTATTTGGAGATGGGACCTCTGGGAGGTGATTAGGTTCAGTTGAGGTCATGAGGGTGGGGCCTTCATGGTGGGTTAGTGCCCTTATCAGAAAAAATACCAGAGGTTTGTGCTCTCCGTCCCCACGCACACGCACTGAGGAAAGGCCCTGTGAACTCCCAGCAGGCCAGGAAGAGGCCCTCACCAGAACTGGCCATGCTGGCACCCTGACCCCAGACGCCCAGCCTCCAGCACAGTGAGCAAACACACTTGTGTCGTGTAAGCCAGCCAGCCTGTGGTGTTTTGTTATGGCACCTTGAGCAGACAAAGACCATCGGACCCCTGAGTTTGGTCACTGTGGCTGACACAGCGGATCTCTGAGAACTTCTCACACACAAAGAACCTCTTGAGGCCCTGAGCCTTGGGAGATACCAACAAGCAGGGAAGAGTCAATACAAGGGCTGGAGAAACTCCAGGTGGCAGAGAACAAAGGAATGATCCAGGTGGGAGGGGACAGGAATGCTGGGCTGAAAATGGGTGAATAGAAGGAGATTAGAAGAACACTGCCTGTGATAAAAGATCTGCAGCAAAATATGTCAGATGTGTGAACAACAAAACAACCAATATAGGGAGAGTTGCAAGTGGGATTTGGAGAAAGAGAATTTACCTGTTGACCTGGCGGGTCTACCGTATCCAACTATTGTAAGCTATGGGCTCAAACCACGGTGCCTCCACCAGGGACAAAGGACGCTGCTCAGGATTATTAGGAAAAATTTGTAAACACCAGTGTGGCAAAGGATCTGCTTATATATTTTAGTGTGAATTGCAACGTTGTCCCAGTAATGACTTCCTGTCCCCACTTGTGTCCTTGAGGGCTTCAGGGGATGGGAGAGACAAGGAAGGGACTGGTGTCAGCTCCACGGCACGTCCCTGGAGCTCCCTTGTCTATGTCACAGCCTATAACCTGGGCCCCCAAAGACAGCGTGCTGTGTATGGGACCACATCTGTCCTCTGTGTCTTGGCAGAAATGAAGTTTGAGAACAAATGGTTAAAGGACGACAACAGAGAACCAAAGAGCATCAAGGGGACGAAGAAGCAAGCTGATGGTTACATGGTGATCACAAGGGGAAAGAAGACGACATGCAAGGGGAACCCAGCAGCCCTGGGGATTTTAGTGCCACGGGGCAGCAACACGGATAGAGAAGTGCCCTGAACTCAGGTGGCTCGAGCGCAGATCTCAGAGCTGGCACTTAGAAGCCGTGGAGTCACTGAACCCTTCTGAGTCTGAGTTACCTTCTATTTGAACAAGGGTCATGGCAGAGGAATTGTCCAAAGGTGACCTCGGCAATATCTCCCATCCACATGCCCTTCTCATAACAAAACTCTAACTCTCCTCCTATAGAGAGGTGAACTTGAATCTCAGCAAGAGTAGAAGGGACACCATGTGACATCCACATCTATAAAGGCAATACAGCTACACCTGGCTCCCTTTCCTGGGACTCTGGCCCTTGGAGCTTGCCATGCCGTGAGGAAGCCCAGGCCTGGTGAAGAGGCATCATGTGGGACTACCGCTCATGTCCCCGGGGGCAGCCTGCAGGGGGCAGCAGCTGTCAGGTGTGGGGGTGATGAGCCTTCAGAAGATTCTGGCTCCAGCCTGGGGCCTCCCCAGCGCTCTGAGTCTTCCCAGCTCAGACATCATGGAGCAGCGACAAGCCTCTTCCAAACCTGACCCAGAGAATCTGTGGGCACAGTAAAGTGGCCATGGTTCTACACCACTATGGTTGGGTTGTGTATTATATAGCCATAGATGAATGCAACGAGTGTAATAAAAACCACCAAGAGGTGTAAAGACCAGAAATAACATGAAAACCACCTAATTTGGTGCCTGACTTACAACCAAATCGCAGATATGATGAGTATTATCATCCTTGCTGAGAAGCGAGAGGATCATATCAACAGGCTCTATTTATCTCGTCCCTTCCCACTCCCCGCTGCACCCCACACTCCCAGGAGGCCTCAGAATCAACCCAGTGTAGCAAACCAGCCTCCTCCACAAGCTCCAACCACGTTCTTCTACCTGGAGGCAATCAGGGCATCTTTAGGTGTCAGCAGAGGGCAAGGGTGGCCCACATCTGACGCAGCTGTATGTTATACCAATTGGCCAAAGCCCTTAGCCCACCGCTTGGCCTCATGGAGCTCAAATGTCTTTATTCTCTTGCCTTTTGGAAGCCGCCATCCCCTTTGATCTGGGCCTGTCCCTAAAATTATTCTGCAGGCTCTGTTGACCCAGGCCCATCAGAACCCGCCCAGGGAGGGAGGCCGGGAAGGAGCCAGCACAGCCTCTGCTGGGAATGTAAATCGCTCACTCTGTCAACTCTCTCTGCCCTCGGTCTGCCACGGCCAGTGGAACCCTGCCACAGAGTCACGTCACTCTTCTGCATTCTGACATGCCACAGAGGCAGGGAACAAAGTTCTCCACTCTCTTCTTGGAGCTCTTAGGTAGACAAGGTCCCACCCACCCACTCTATGGTGTGTCTCCACCAAGGTGTGTCTCCTGCAAAGCAGCTCTAATGTTTTTTCCTCTCCAAATTGAGTTTCGAAACAAATGCAGTACCAGAAACCTGGAGTCCAAGATCAAACAACCCAAAGCAAAGTTCGTAACCATGGAAATAGAAAAATAGAAAGAAATGATCTGGACAGCTAAAAATATATATAGAAAAAAATTAGCCAGGCATGGTGGCGCATGCCTGTAGTCCCAGCTACTCAGGAGGCTGAGGCAGAAGGATTGCTTGAGCCCAGGAGTTTGAGGTTGCTGTGAGCTAGGCTGACGCCACGGCACTCTAGCCAGGGTGACAGAGTGAGACTCTGTCTCTAAATAAATAAATAAATAAATAAGAAAGGGACTGTGAGTTGGGGAAGCCAGGAAAGCCTTCTGGGCTCTCCAGCTCCTTCGCATCTCTGCAGGGACCCCGGGCGCGCTGGCGCAGCCGAATTCCACAGGCCCGGTGCGGTGTGTTTTCCAGAAGGGTGGGTATGGGGTGCGCGAGCAGCCCCGTGGCCCGTGTGTGTCGGGTGAGGCTCTGAGCCGGGATGTGGGTGGACAGATGGCTGGCCTGGAGGTGGGAGGCTGATTTCTCTTCCCCTCCTTCTGGGCCCCTACAGGTTCCCAGGTATGAAACTGCCGAAAAAAGCCTGAGAAACATTAGGATTAAAAAAAGACACCGGATTTACACAGCGGGCCTTGAGGCGCCTGAAGGAAAATTGGACGGTCGGTGGAAGGGAGAGTAGCAGAGGTCAGCGGACACCAGGCACCGTAATTGGATTTAAGAATCGTCCCCGTTGAATACAGCTGAGCCCCTCGGCAAGGCGAATAAAGCACAGGGGGAGAACGGGAGGCTAAAGATGGGCTAGGAGGTAAATATAAACTCTGTTTCATAATATCTGTAACTAGGTATAATATTTTATGCATCGTTTATGTATTTATAGTATTATGATGTTCGTAACTATCTTTTTTTCCCTTAGAGTAGATTTGATTGGGCTGGGTGCTGTGACTCACACCTGTAATCCCAGCACTTTGAGAGGCCAAGGCGAGAGGATGGCTTGAGGCCAGGAGTTCAAGACCAGCCTGGGCAACAAAGTGAGACCCAGTCTCTACAAAAAACTTAAAAAAAAAATCAGCCAGGCATCGAGGCACATGCCTATAGTTCTAGTGACTTGGGAGGCTGAGGTGGGAGAATTGCTTGAGCACAGGATTTGGAGGCTGCAGTGAGCTAGGATTGCACCACTGCACACCAGCCTGGGTGATAGAGTGAGACCCTGTCTCAAAAACAAACAAACAAACAAACAACAACAAGAATGTTGATAGATAATTAACAAATGCTAGGTACAACTCTATAAGAAACATATTTAAACTTTCAATTTTCTATTTCCTGAAAATTCAACTTTTTGATGAATACCAATCAAATCTCATGACAGCGCATGAAGGATTCAGGAGGTTTTAGCCTAAAATTGTCTGAAAGATTTTACAACTGTGATTATGAAATCAGTCTTGTTAATCTTTGAGGAACCATGGAGAAAGAAAAATGCATTGAAAGGTCAGAGTTGTTCAAAGGTTTGCCCCAATTATACATACAGCATGGTTCCATTCATACAAAGTTTAAAAGTTCAACTATGTGACTCAGGAATGCACACAAAAGTGCTGTAACTATGAAGAAAAGCAGTGGAATGAATACAAATAAAGTCTGGAAAGTGATTACCTGCGGGGGAAGGGGAGGGTTGATCTTGGGAAGAGACACGTCCATGGGTTTCTGGAATTGTCGCCACATTCAACTTGTCGATTGTGGGATATTTCCAGGGATGTTTGGGTCATAGTTAGTAATTCAAACGTATTTACATTTTAACTTTTCTCCATGTGTGTTATAGTACACAAAGATCTAAAAAATAGTTTGTACTAACTTTCAAAAGAGGACAAAAAAGGAGGCTTCCAGAAATTACAAACCACAAAATAATCCTTGGGGAACAAAAAGTCTAGAATAAAATATTCAATGGATAGTTTGAACACTGGGAAAAGAAAGTGGTGCTGTTAGGAGGTAGCCTGGGTACATTCAGAACAAGTTGAGCCAAAAATGTCTCAATTTTGTTCTTGCATAGAATTACTAGGCTACTGGGGCATGGATTGCAGAAAGCATTTGACAAGATCTCCCATGATATCCTTGGGGACCAAACAGAAATGTGGGCTGGACAAAAGAGAGTTTATCTGGATGACGCTCAAGGTGGTTTATTGTGGCAGATTTAAAACAAGGCTGCCAATTTTTTGATACTCTTCCTATAGAGAGGTGAGGTCTATACAGTGTTGTACCAGTCAATGTTTAACAACCAGCTCTCTAACAGAAAAGGTCCTGATTTGTACTGTTTGCCAATTTCTGTGGTATTAATACTCCCACTCTGGCCAATTTCAAGGATAGTTGTTTAACAACTGGCTTGCAAAATTTTTGAAAATTTAATAGTTGGCTCTAGCTGGCCAGTATAAGCTGGCTCTACTATACCACTGGGTCTGTCTCCTCTTTTTGGACCTAGGCAGGTTTGTGACTTCTTTGATCAGTAAAAGTGACTCTCTATGATTCCAAAAGCCAGTCCTAAAGGCTATGCAACTTCTACTCTGATGCTAGAACATTCACCCTGGGAGCCCCAAGCTGCCATGTAAGAAGTTTGAAGTCCGGAGAGCACCATGCTGGACAGGACATGTATAGACACTCCAGATGACAGTCCTAGCTGGACTCAACCTGCCAGTTCTCCCTACAAATGTGCTGGATATGTGAATGAAGCCGCTTTGAACTCTCTGGATTTCGCTACCAAATGACTTCTATCAACTCAAAACCATGACTAACAAAAACATCACCCAGCTGGCTGGGCGCAGTAGTTCACACCTGTAATCCTAGCACTTTGGGAGGCCAAGGCAGGAGGATTGCTTGAGGCCAGGAGCTCGAGACCAGCCTGAGCAACATAGTGAGACTCTGCCTTTACAAAAAATGCAAAAATTAGCTGGGCATGGTGGCACATGCCTGTAGTCCCAGCTACTCAGAGGCTGAGGCAGGAGGATCACTTAAGTCCAGGAGTTTGAGGTTGCAGTGAGTTATGATGACACCACTGCACTCTAGCCACAGCAACTGAGCAAGACCCTGTCTCCACAAAAAAGAAAGAAAGAAAGAAAGAAAGAAGGAAAGAGAGAGAAAGAAAATTGCCCAGCTGAGCCCTGTCTGACTCCCAAAGTCATGAGATATAATAAAATATTTGTTGTAAGCCACTATGCTTTGATTTGCAGCAATAGATCATTGAAATACTTCCCACATCCCATTTCAACTCCTTTCTCCCTTGTCTTTCTCAGTTATGGAGACTAGAAAGTAAAACACTAATTCCAAGCTTCCCTTGCAGCTAGGTATGACCACATGAGGTTGCTTTGACATGAAGGCAATGAGATGTCAGCAGAAATCCCTGGAAAAGTTTTCTCTTCCTGAATAAAAAGGCAAATGCTGAAGAGAAGACTTTTATGCCTCATTCTTCCTACCTGGAATGTGGATACCATGGTTTGAGGTACTGCAGCTATCTTGTGTCAGGAGGAGAAAGCTGGATGCCAAAGAGTAGGAACCGAAAAGAGAAGGTGTCTTTCCGCAGCACCAGTCCTCGATTACCTGCCTCTGGATTGCTTGCTGCATGCTTAAGCTGTTGTTTGTTGGGTTTCCTGTTACTCACAGCCAGACACAATTCCAGCAAACATATTTTAGATGGATCAATTTGTAGCAGGCTAAATGACTGAAAGTAAAAAGGTTTAATCAGGGCTGTCACACAGTGCCCCACACTCAGAAGGGCACATGTTGGTTCAATGTTCTGCTGTCTCCACTTTGAAATTCTAAATAATTTTTGAGCCAAGGGGCCCTGGGTTTTCATTTTGCACTAGTGGGCCCTGTAAATTATGTGGCTAGTCCTGGGTTTAATGAATCAGTATGATGCTAAATGAAATATGTAAACGATCAATAAGCTTTGTCCTCAAACTTAGCCACTCAACATTTTTCTTGAAGTCACAGAAGAGGACACAGAAGATACTATCAAACTGTAAACAGCACAAAATTTGATAAATGGCCAATTAGATGGCAGATTTAATATTTTAAAAAAATCTAAATAGTTATGGATCCCAAATCAAAAAGAAGAATTTAACAAGAATAAATGAGAACCCCTGTATTTGGATTTTTTTTTTCAAACACACAAGGGCAGAGCAGTTCATGTGGTAGGAGCTTTGTCGTAAGGTCAGGGGATTGGGGTTTTGCCATTGCAAAATTGCATATCCCAGGTCAATCACCACTTGTTTGGGTCACAGTGTCTTCATCTGCATCGTAAGGGGTTTAGCTGGGTAGTACAGGATCAAAGTAATGATTCTAAGTGAGTCATTGCGCTGGGCTTGGAAATCTTCTTGCCATATAGTGATATTTGGTAATAGTATTCATCTGGGAAGGAGTGAAATCTCTCTGTATCTCCTTAAACCCTGGAGCTGGTGTGGTAGCAGGTGAGTGGGTTAGGATTGGTAGCTGGTGGCCCTGCCCAATCTCCTTTACCCCAGTAATTCACACACACACACACACACACACACTCACAATAACATATGTGCATATAACGGTTAAAAATGAAAATATATATACTAGTTATTAATCATTTGATTTTTATAACATTTTATTACAGTCGCCCAGAATAAACCACATTATCCACTAAAGGCTTGTAAATAATAAACTCCTAATGAGAAAAATTGATGTAATGTTTCACCAACATTTATTGTTTAAAATCGATGTAATATTTTACTAACATTCCAAAACCTTTTGGGATTTTACCTGTTTTATTACCCAATTGGGGACATCACAAATTGCCCTATGTGTTACAATTGCTAATAATGTTAATACTACACAGGGCTGGGAAAGATTGGTTGTACAGAAATACAAGGAAAACATTAATCATTCATTTTCTCCTCCTCACATTACTCCCGTCCCCCAGAAAATCAAGCCTCAATTGTCACAGAACTATTGCTTAGTGACCAGCAGTGAAAGAGTAAAACAATAAACAGAATCCAGGTGCCTTAGGCCTTTGCTACTATCATCCAAACAGAACTTGCCTCCTTTTCTTACTGTGAGGGTTAAATGAGATGATCCAAGCATGGTGCTCAGTAGACAGAAAGCAACTGAGTTCTTATAATAGTATTATATATTCTTCACCTATTCATAGCCAAAACTACAAACTAAAATTCTCTTTGGCATCAAAGAAATGAAATTCAAGGAAACCAAATCAATTACAGCCGGACATGGAGGCTCCCATCTTTGGTCCAAAAGAACAGAAACAAGGCCAGGGTGGGGAGAGTCACCTACAAAATGGAATTCTCCCAAAGTCGGTGGCAGCGCTCGGTAAGAAGACAACTATGAGGTGGTGATGCCACCTGCTGGTCACTTTGCAATAATTCTGTGCCATTGGAGGCCTGATTTCTGGAGGGGTGTGAGAGGGAGCAAATGAAGGATGAACATTTTTTCTTGTATTTTTGTAGAACCAATCTTTCCCAGCCCTTGTGTGCTCAGCAGGTAGTATTAACATTATTAGCAATTGTAGTGCACAAAGCAATTTCTGATATTCACAAATGGGTAATTACAGGGAAAACACACAAATCTTGTTTTCACAGGACAGGGAGGTTGGAAGAAAATGAATTTTGAAGTTGGTCCTCAGAGCTCTAATCCCAGAGCAGCTACTTGCTTGGTGGTCTTGGGTAGATTGTTTATCGACTCTTAGCCTCATTTTTCTCTCTGTAAAATAGAGCTCCTAACAGGATCTTCCAGCAGGGTCTGGGTACATTTGGGGGTGGTGGAGAGTGTCTTGAAGACTTTCCAAAGGGTCTGAAGGTAGATCCTCACTATACACGTGCTCCGTCTCTAAAACGGATCTGCCTGACGACGACTTGTGGGGTTGAGGTGTCAAGCTGGGTTTTAGGCCCTTCCCCACTTCATGACCCTCCCATTTCACAGAAGGAAGCCATCCATCTGGTCACCTGCCTTGAGTCCTAGTAAAGTGCACTGTCTCCCTGTGGCGGGCACCCCAACAAAGGGACAGTGTGAATGACTGGTGACTAGATAACAAGTCCTGATAAGTAAGGTCATTTCCCAATCATTTCTTTTTCTTTTTTCTTTCTTTCTTTCTTCCTTTTTTTTTTTTTTTTTTTTTTAGAGTTTTATTAGCACAGAGAAAACCCATGAAACAGAAACTGGAGATAAGGAGGTTTTAGTGTTTGTACGTGTGACTTTTAGAACCTCCCCTCTCCCTCTCCTTTTGCCTCTGCCCTGGCTGGGGTTAGTGGGGTGGGGACAGCGGGGTGGCAGAGGGCAGCCTGACACTGATGGTTTCAGACCATCTGCACTCTGCTCCTACCAAGGCCAGGGCAGGACTGGGGTCAATGCCAAACCAGAAGGCCATTAACAGGAGGAGCCTGGGGAGGAGGATGACTCCAGCCTCCTTTGCCGGTGATGGCTCAGACCTGAAGGGGCCTAAGGGGCAGGGTGTGCACCTGAGCAGCAGGTGCTTTCTGCTTCGGTTAACTAAGCACCCTCAGTGCTGGCCGGTGGCCCCAGCCTGAGGACAGTGGGTACCATGAGTCTCAGAGCCCTCTGCACTCCCTCCCTGGGCACTTCCATTCACACCCGGAGCAGATACTTCCTCGGAGCCTAAGACCCAAAATTCCATCTTGACATCTCCATGTGGATGAGTCAAACTCAACACATCCAAACCAAACCCTGGTGTGTCCCCCACCTGCCCCTACCGACTCCCCTCCCAGCACTCAAGAAAGGACCCTCCGTACTCTGGTTTCTCTCCAAAGTGAATACTAAAGATTTCCGTGGAGAGGCACAGTTATGAGTTGGCAACCAAATTTTTTGAGGTCTTGCTTAGGCAAGGCTAAGTATATTAAAAAAAAAAAAAAAAGAAAGAAAGAAAGAAAGAGAGAGAGAGAGAGAGAGAGGGAGGGAGGACCCTCCAACACTCCAGTGCAGAAACCAGAAACCTGGAAGTCACCTGTGTCTGCTCTGAGACACCTCCCTCACCCTCAGCCCCTATAGCAGACACTGCTGGTGCCCAGCCCATGTCCTCGCAGGACCAGCCGTGTCGGTGGCATTGGCACACTTCCAACCACCAGGACCTGCATGAGGAAGCCAGGGAAGGCCATTTTTCCTAGGCCAGGCAGGCTGGAAGTGCCCCCCAATCATTTCTTGTTTAAACAGAACTGAAAAAAGACCTAATTAGGAGTTACCCATTATTTAAAATATTAAAAATTATTTCGTTAAATGATTTCTGACACATAATGCTGAAGGAATTCAAAGAATTGAAAGACACTGCTGTAATAAAACTCTTTCCAGACCACGTACTGATTTATAAGAGGCCAGTTCTCAGAGCATACATTTTTTAAAAATTATCATTAAATAAGCAGAGATTCACAGGAAGTTGCAAAGATGATAGAGAGGACTGATACCCTTCACCTAGTTTTCCAGAATGACTAATCTTATGTAGCTATAGGTGAATATCAAAACCAAAAAATCGACACTGGTACGTGTGTGTAGTTCTGTCATTTGATCACGTGTACAGATTACCATGACAAGATACAGAACCAGGCCGGGTGTGGTGGCTCACACCTGTAATCCTAGCACTCTGGGAGATTGAGGCGGGAGAATCACTCGAGGTCAGGAGTTCGAGACCAGCCTCAGCAAAAGCGAGACCCCGTCTCTACTAAAAATACAAACAAATTATATGGATAGCTAAAAAGATATATATAGAAAAATAATTAGCCGGGCATGGTGGTGCATGCCTGTAGTCCCAGCTACTTGGGAGGCTGAGGCAGGAGAATCGCTTGAGCCCAGGAGTTGGAGGTTGCTATGAGCTAGGCTGACACCACAGCACTCTAGCCCAGGCAACAGAGTGAGGCTCTGTCTCAAAAAAAAAAAAAAAAAACCAAGTTAAAAAGATACAGAATGATTCCTTCACCACAAACATCTCCCTCATGCGGTCTCTTTATTGCCACAGCCATGCCACGCCCCACCACCCCTAACCTCTGACTACCACTGATTTGCTCTCCATCCCTGTAATTTTGTCACTTTCAGAATGTTACATAAATGGAATTATACAATACGTGACTTTTTGATGTTGACTTTTTTCAGTCATCATAATGCCCTGGAGATCCATTCAAGTTGTTACATGTATCAGTGGTTCTTTTTTTTGTAATTGCTGAATAGTTTCCCACGGGGCATACGTCTTTATGTATGAAAAATGAGGATAGAATTGGTGCTGAAGATTGTTTCATTCTAGCAGCAAATAATTTGTTACCAACAAGACAAACTCATCATTGAAAAATCATCTTTCTCACAAAGAGATGTATTTCTAATAAAATTACTTTTTATGTTTATTAATTGTCAAAATTGTAATATATTTTTGCTGTTTTAATCAACTCTATACTAGTGATTATAATTATAAATTAACCCAAATTAAAGAAACTTATAACCTTATAATCACAGGAAATTGAAAATATTTAAAATGATTTATCTTCTATATAAATATAATATAAATGTATATTTACATGTAATTTTGTTGCAGAGAAATGACGGGTGAACAACAATCTTCAAGCATCTATTAGCATAAAATTCTGTAAGCGATTCAGACCAGAAATACAAGTTGAAGCAGAAAAAAAAAAGAGGCAAATTTTCGGACTGTTAAAGAGTTTGCTCACTATTTAGTGAAAGGAGAATGATGAGTTTCAAATCACTGGGGTATTTAGGTTCTGCCAGACACGTATAAAAATGATCTAAGAGTTTTATTTGAAAATGTCAATATCTACAATATGGAAGAAATTACATCTTTTGCAGCTACTTAAACTTAGGGGGAAGAATGGCTTATAAAATGTTAAAACCTTACAAAGCATATGGGAGGAAGATAGTATTTTTGAAACTCTTCTAGGACAGATGTGAACAAAAACTTTCAGTCACCACCATTATCAAGAAGGTATCTGGGAAACTGGTTCTGAAAGTGACCTCCACGAATAGGGTGGTCCTGTTACATTATAGTTTTCCCACATATGTTCATTTGCATCCTATTAAGAAATCAATCTGTTTTCGTCATGATAATTTCCGTGTGAGTAACCAAAATCTGACTCACACCAGATTAAGCAGAAAAGAGAATTTATTGGCCTATTAACTGGAAAAGGTAGAGTGGCTGGATCCATACGGTTAGTTGTAATCTTCAGGAATCCATTTTTCTCCAGCTCTGACTCAACTTTCCTTTTTTATTTTCACTTTCCTCAGACTTTTCCTCATGGTGGCAAGATGGCTGCTAGTAGCCCTGGTGGTGACCAGCCTCCCAGCTTAGCAAACTCAGTGGGGAGAGAACTACTCTCTCTCAATGACTTGAGTGAAACAGCAGGAATTGGGTCTCATTGGCTTGGCTGGGATCATGTGCCCATCCCTGAGCCAATAACTGTGGCCATGGAAATGAAATGCCCTGATTGGCTAGGTCTGGGGAAGGGTCAGCCCCACTGAAACCATGTGAACTGAGAGTGGAGGAGGGGTGATTCCTTCAAGGAAAATCAGGAAATCTAACAGAAGAGAAAATGGCTGAGTGGAGGTGCCAAAGTGACAGCAGGCTGCTGTATAGTCCACAAGTCAGCAAGGATTCATTGAGCGCTAGGGGTTGGGAAGATATACAAGTCACGGATCTTGTTCATTATTTAACGTGTGTTTTCTGGATGAATTCATGTAGTTAGAGTACTTTGAATGGCATCTAGTAACAGAGCAAGTACATGTTAGCTGGTGTCTTAGGTCAGGTTCCCTAAAAGCAGAGCCTGAGAGAGGGATTGTTTCTCAAGTTATTTACTCCTGGGAGGCTCCAGGAGGGGGGTGAGGGAAACAGTTAAATAAGCAAGGGTGTGGTTTTTGCTGGTGACTGATTCAGGCTGAGCCCAGGGGGATCCCTGGGGGTGAAATGCACCACAGAGCTGGGCCCACTTAGAGGCAAGGGGGCTGGCCTTTTGTGCGCCTTCGTCAGCCTGTCACCAGCTGTGGCTCCTGTCCTGCAGAGCAAGTTTCTGGAGAAGGGCAGTTGGGAGCTGCAGCCCAAGCAACCAAGTCCAGGGAGTCCAGGCAGGGCATGGACAGCCTATAGCATCATATGCAGCTCATATCATTATTTTCTATCCAGGGCAAGGAACGAAGAGAGACGAGGAGGAGTGCCTATAGGAAGGCATGTAGAAAGCTGATTTTCACTTGGGCAGAATAAAAGGAGCAAATGACACAATTACTGACTATTGTCCCATGGGGTGCTCCTGATCAACAAAGCAGAAAGGCTCAGAGAGGGGAGGGCCCAGCAGGCCACCTTGGAGGCCTGGAGAAGGTTCTGGATAAAATAGCACTTGGAGTGGCACTTGAAGAGTTGGGGAAGCTCTGGATGACTGGGGGGAGGCAAGGTGGGGTGGGGGCGGGTGATGAAGAGAGGCAAAGAATGTGTGATGGAGTCAGTGTCGCCTGGGGGCTTACCCTTGACTGGTGGACCTCTGACAGGACAGGGGACAGAGGAGGGGCCCATGCCTATAGAGAGACCATGGTGAGTAGAAAGAAGGGTCTCCAGAGAGGAAGATTGGAACATGGGACACAGCCACCCTCAACTTCCTGACAGTGATCCTATGAGACATATTTGTTACCCACTACATCACAGACAAGAACATTGAGGCACAGAGAGGTTAAATTATTGGCCAAGGTTGCACAGCTGGTAAGTGGTGGAGCAGGATATGGGCCAGGCCATCGGCCCAGGATTGCACTCTGAGCCTCCATGTTCCCACTGCCACCACTCTAGAGGGTGGCCAGGGCCATGGAAGAGAAGCATGGCCAGGCACGGGGGCCCCGGGCTGTGGGCAACAGTGTCAGGTGAGCCGCCAGGAGCTGAGCTGGGGCCATGCAAGCCCTGACTCGCAGGGTGCAGCCTAAAACAGCTCCTGCCTTCACCCTAGGACTAGGCATTGCCAAAACTTCAGCCAAGCCTTCTTCAGCCCTGCTGCAGCCTGAGGACTGAAAAGCGGGGTTGGGCAGCTGGGTTGGTGGAGGACAGGAGCGAGGGCAGGGAGGAGGGAAGCCTGGCAGGACAGAGCTGGGGAGCAAGGAGGAGCCTGGGTGCTGGGAGGGCGAAAGAATGCAGGGCTTCAGAGGAGTGGTGTGATCCAACATCACAGAGGTCCCAGGTAGAGGCCCCACATGGGGACAGAGACGACCAATCTGGGGCTGCTTCTGCCCTGAGGACAGACCCTGGCTGTGCATCCCTATTGGAAGCAGCCGTGGAGGTTTGGTTTTGTTTTATTTTTTTTAAGTATTGTGGTAAAATACAAGTAACATAAAATTTACCATTTTAACTATTTTTAAGTATTCAGTTCAGTGGCATCAAGTACATTCACGCTGGTGTGCGACCGTCACCACTATCCAGCTCCAAAACGTTTCCATCATCCCAGACTAAAACTCCACACCTGTTAGACAATCATGCCCCACTTTCCTGCTCCCCCAGCCCCTGGAAACTTCTGTTCTACTGCCCGTGTCTATGAATTTGCCTACTCTAGGTGCCTCATATTGGGCATATCTGGCAAAGTCACAGCTTCTTAGGTGCTGGCTTTTCCAGGTTCACAGTTACAGATGGCAGCCCACTTTAGCCAGAATTTACTGGGGAGCAGCTGCTTCCTAAGACACCAGTTACAAGGGCTTTGAGTGCCTGAGCATGTGAATCACATCACATTGCTGAGCTGGTTATTCTCTGGCCCCTCTTCACCCTTTCTTGGCCCTTCTCGGCCCTGCTCTGTGTGGGTGGTGGTGGTGGTGGCGGGGGGTGTTTACTGGGGTTTACTGTGGACAGAGGGCAGGAAGAGGGAGGCCACGGTCTTTCATCCTGGCACCTTCCAACTTCTCCAGGAAGTGCCGCCAGCGGCTCTGGCTCCTCCTCCCCAGCTACAGCCCTTGCAGGCTCAGACTCGCTCTTTCCTCTCTCACTTCTCCTATTGTCTGGTGTCTAGGGGCTCCACTGTCCCTTGTTGCAAACATTGGCCCTGCACATGACTCTGTAAACAGATGCTTTGCTAAATTCTTTCCAGAATTCCATTTGAATGCACCTTTAATTCCCTGCTGGGACCAGGGTCTGGATGTCTGCAGACATCTGGCATTATAACCACATGAGGAAGCTCTGCCTATGAGCAAGGGCAGAAAAGGGTCGCAGAATTATGGGGTGAATTCTCTGCCTTCAATTAACTACTTATATGTTGTAATATTGCTGATGTCAGTAAGCTCCAGGATGGAAAACGGAGCCCCGAGGACATGACAGGGGCCTGGCTCTGCCTGTGATCTACACCACGCGTTCATTCCTCTCTGTCTGCTGGGCACATCGGGAAGATGGACTTAGAGAAGGATGGTGAATAGGGAGGAGAAATCTGTTAACATGATAAATTCCTCCAATCCAGGGGCAAAGGTGAAATCCACCTTTTTATTTGTTGGTGAGAGTTCCTGACTCGATGCTGTAACAGAGGGAATGGCCTGGAAAAAAAATGTCAAAAATATTTGCTGTCTCTTTAAAACATCCTCCACTCCTTTTTGAGACTAAAACCTGCGTCCCTGCCTCAGGCCAGTGGTTGGGAGGATCAGGTTAAGTCTTTTATTCTTTGTGTTACAGGAGACAGCTCAGCCATCCCAGGCTGGCACCAGTTCCCCAGGTGGGGCTTTGTCTTTGGCAGAGATGGGATGGTTAGAATAGTTAACCACACTAGCCTAGAACTGAGGGCCCTTCCTTTAAAAGCTCTGTATGTCTGCTTAAGTGCAGGAAATTTGGATTTTGAGACAATAAGTTCGACCATTTTTCCTCCTTTGCCAGCAAAGTAATAAACTTCTCTTTCCTTCTCTTCAACCCATTTGTTCGCAGTCTTCTGACACAGACTCAAGGACAGCTGCCGAGCTTTCGGTAACAATGCCACCACTGTGGGATGCTGGTGACCCAGAAGTTCTGGCCAGGCTGTCCTCCACAAGGTCAGCAAACATTTAATGCCCAATCTGATCAGCATTCTGCTAGGCTGAGATGATAATTACAAATAGAATATAGATTTCCTCCTACATTTTTGGTTTTTAAAAGGATCAAGTTTGTTTAATAGAGTGGATTGTGGGATTTCTCAGCAGCTTCCTGCACTAGGGTGACCCCGTGGACGATGGCCTGAGAAGGCTCCCTGGGCCTCTGTTGCCTGGTGGAAGCTCCTTCTGGGGAGGTTCTGCACAGCCTCTGTGAGGAAGTGCTCACCAGACATCATGTCCTTTGGTTCTGTTGGTTTAGAATTGTCCTTGGAACCTGGTCTTTAAATTCCACTTCTATTCTCACTTCTAAAGGTGCAGCTGTTGTCCATGGAGACTTCCAAGGGTATGTCTTGATAACTCTAAGAGAAAGCAGTTGGTGTTTTTCTTCCATCATTTGAATTTTAGTTTTGTATGTAAAACAGAAATGACTGCTTTTCTTTTATTTTGGTGACAAATAAAAAAGAATGAAATCAACAAGGGAATTATTTGGGCTTTTGTTGGTTCATTGGATTCCCAACATAGCCACAGTAATGGTTAATTTTGACCAATTAAAATTGATGTGTCAATTTGGCTAGGCCATGATACCCAGTTGTGGGGTCAAGCACCAATCTAGATGTTGCTGTGAAGGTATTTTTAAAATGTGATTTTTTTTTTTTTTTTGAGACAGAGTCTCACTTTGTTGCCCAGGCTAGAGTGAGTGCCGTGGCGTCAGCTTAGCTCACAGCAACCTCAGACTCCTCGGCTTAAGCGATCCTACTGCCTCAGCCTCCCGAATAGCTGGGACTACAGGCATGCGCCACTATGCCCGGCTAATTTTTCTATATATATTTTTAGTTGTCCATATAATTTCTTTCTATTTTTAGTAGAGACGGGGGTCTCGCTCTTGCTCAGGCTGGTCTCGAACTCCTGACCTTGCGCGATCCACCCGCCTCAGCCTCCCAGAGTGCTAGGATTACAGGCGTGAGCCACCGCGCCCGGCCTAAAATGTGATTAATATTTAAATACCTGTAGTAGACTTTGAGTAAAGAAGATTATCCTCCATAACTTAGATATGCCTTATCCAATCAATTGAACGCCTTAAGAGAAAAGACCGATGGTCCCTTGAAGAGGAAGGAATTCTGCCTCCAGCCTACCTTTGGACTTAACACTGCAACCTCAACTCTTCCCTGGGTCTCCAGCCTCCTGGCCTGCCCTGCAGGTTTTGGACTTGCAGCCCCCACAATTACATGAGCCAATTCCCTAAAATAAATCTCTCCCCCCCATATGTATAGATGGATGGATATATAGATAGATACAAACATTTATAGTCTTGAGGTGTTCAATCTATGATCAAGAATGAGCACATTTTTAAATCTAAAGGAATAAAAATGTATTCCACACCTGCTATGGTTAAGGTGCTGCACTGTCAAAGGTGAATAATATGTGGTTACTCTGTTTGAGGAATAGAGTCTAGTGGGAAAATTAAGGCACATGTAGTACCTAGACCCATATTTTGGTGTCTAAATCCCATTCCCAACTACAAGGAGTCCAGATGTCTTTGAGAAAGACCAAGTTCCAGGTCTTTGGCAAGGGATGTATGAGATGAGCCTGTGGCAGAAAGCAAGATAGTTATCAAGGACCAGTGGTGTCCTGTCAAAAAAGAAAATTCAGGACCAACTAGAAGGGACCCTACTGGCACAAGTTCAGACAATTTGAACATCAAAAAGAATAATGAACAACCCAAATGTCTATTCACGGCTGAATGGATAAACAAAAGATGGTATATACATGCAATGGAATATTATTTAGCTTTAAAAAGGAAAGAAATTCTCGCACATGCTGCAACATGGATGAACCTTGAGAACATTATGCTAAATGAAATAATCCAGCCACACACACGAAAATACAGTATGATTCCACTTATATGAGGTACCTACAACAGTCACATTCATAGAGACAGAAAGTAGAATGGTGGTTGGCAGGGGCTGAAAGAGGGGTAATGGGAAGTTATCAATAAATGGGTGCATAGTTTCAGTTTGGGAAGATGAGAAAGTCCTGGAGATGGATAGTGGTGACGGCTGCACAAAAATGTGACTACTTAATGCCACGAACTGTACACTTAAAAATGGTTAAAATGGTAAATGTATGGTATGTATATTTTACCACAATAAAAAAAAGGATCCTTGGAAATGAAATGGTTATAGCCACTAAAGATGTTTCCTTAAGCTAATAAATGCACTGTAAGAGGATAGAAGAGAATAATGACAACAATTGATTGAAATAAATGGATTATGTAAAAAAAAAACACCAACCAAAGGAAACATGAGTGGGTGAAAGGTCTATGCACATCTGCTCACTTCCACCGGAGGCAGAGAGAGGATATGGAATCTTCGAGAAGTTGTGGAGTGAGCCACTCTGTGTGGGGGGAAGAGGGCTTGAGGGGGAGCAGGATGCCGGGGCGAGAAGCAGCACTAAAGCCGGCGTGGCCAGGGGCAAGAAGGAGCAGGTTAGAGGGGCAGAGATGGGGGCAGACAGCTGGAAAATGCGGGTTCCTATCGGCCTGTTATTACCGTGGACTTACTGCTGAGTGAGTCGTGATGCCACTGATGCTGCAGAGCAAAAAAGAGATGTTACAAATTTAAAAAATGAAAATACAGTGTCAGTGAGGATGCAGAGGGAATCACAAACTCTCATGCTCACCTGGTGTGCAACCGAGTTCAGGCGGCCTGGAGAGAAGGGCCTTAGACACAGAGAAACTGTGTGCGTCTGTCATGGGGCAAGTTCGCTTTTGTACAAGGGCACAAAGAAGTAAGCACAAGAAGGTCCATCTTGGTAGCTAAGTATTGGCAGCAACTTAGGTGCTGACCATGTGGGGAATTTATATTTTAATCATAGTAGATGAAGTGTTAACCAATTGAAAGTAAAGAAATTATTTCATATAGCAACCTGGATAAAACTGAAAACTGTAATGATGAGTTAAAAGGTAAAAATAAATAAATAAATAAATAAACCTATCTTTATGTGAGACCCTAGAATGAGATCTAAAAAATCCTTCCAAAACAAAAAATCAAAAACCACGAACTCATTATGACACTCTGCAATAAGAGAAAATTCCTCCCCACAAAACAATGCATTTGTCACCATTAAAGTAGCTATTACACCGACTCCTTACTCTGAAAATTGGTCATTGAAGAGAAATACCAAACATTTATCTTGCCTTTCCTGTAAGAACTGTATTTCAGGCTGACCAAATAGACCCGAGTGACGAGAAAAGGCTCAGATTTGCAGAAGGATGCCAGCTAACGAATGTGGAAAAGTCATTGTATACATTCACCATTTTGCAAACTCTCATTATTTCATTAGATGAAATAATGGATCCAGGCGACATTCGTAACAGGTGTGCAAGCCTTTAGGTCAAATACTGGTAGGGAACAGGCTGCCAAGTGTCATGCCAGAGATTGCTTCCTGGTTGAAAGAGGGAAACACAGTTCTGCCCAGGAGGGATCAGGCTGTCATCAGTGGAACTCACTAAATCTTAGCGCTGTTAGTACTGTGGCAGCTGGAGATTCTGTGCGTGCTGGTGTGTTGAAATATTAAGCCCAAGACCTTACCTTTGAAATATTCTTACCAAAATTGTTTAATTTTTTTGTTAAATCTAAGCAAGATTTTAGATATAAATTCCAGGTGACAGGAAACATAGGGAGCAAGTTAAATCACTCCATGAGGAAAGAACAAGACAATTCCAGAATGGGGGACGTTCTGCACAAAACTGATTTGGTTTTCTCAATAAGACAATGGCATTAGGTTGGGTGGTGGCTCATGTCTGTAATCCCAGATTTTGAGAGGCTGAGGCAGGAGAATTGCTTGAGCTCAGGAGTTCAAGACCAGCCTGGGCAACACAGCAAGACCTCATCTTTACAAAAAAGTTTTTTAAAAAATTAGCTGGGTGTGGTGGCACAGACCTGTAGTCCCAGCTACTTGAGTGGCTGAGGTGGGAGGATTGCTTGAGCCCAGGAGTTTGAGATTGCAGTGAGCTATGATCATGCCACTGCACTCCAGCCTGGGCAACAGAGCAAGATCCTGTCGTTAAAAATAATAATAATGCTAATCATAAAATTTAGAAAGCAATGGCATTAAACAAAGGAAAAGTAGGGAATTGTTCTACACTAACTCAAACCAACTGTAAAAAAATTTTTAAGGCAACTGGGGGAATTTGAATATGGGCTGTGAGCAAGATGATATTAAGGAATTAATTTTCTTGTATGTGACAAAGGAATTACGGTTATAGAAGAAACTGTCTTTGTTAATTAGGGTTGAGATGCTATGATGCTCATAATTTGCTTTAAAATACTTGAGCAAGGCCGGGCGTGGTGGCTCACGCCTGTAATCCTAGCACTCTGGGAGGCCGAGGCGGGCAGATGGCTTGAGGTCAGGAGTTCCAGATCAGCCTGAGCAAAAGTGAGACCCCCATCTCTACTAAAAATAGAAAGAAATGATTTGGACAGCTAAAAATGTATATAGAAAAAAATTAGCCGGGCATGGTGGCTATGCCTGTAGTCCCAGCTACTGGGGAGGCCGAGGCAGGAGGATCACTTGAGCCCAGGAGTTTGAGGTTGCTGTGAGCTAGACTGACGCCACGGCACTCACTCTAGCCAGGGCAACAGAGCAAGACTCTGTCTCAAAAATAAATAAATAAATAAAATAAAATACTTGAGCAAGTTATACAAAACAAAATATGAAGCCAAACTGGCAAAATGTTAGAAATAGTTAAATGTAGATGAAGAGCTCCTTAAATTCTTTTCTGTACTTTTCTCAACATTTCAATATTTTCATATATAAAGGTAAAGGGGGGTTTTGAGTTTCCTGGGAAGGACAAAGTCAGGGGTTTTACGAATCACTTCAGGCTGAAATATCACATCTCAGCAGAAATTGATGGGTATGGTTGTTACTGACATATTTGCCTAGGCATTAAGCCTGTGTGGGAAAGATTGTCCTCTCAATCTAGTAAGATACCGTAATTCTGAGTCATAAAATTATAAAACTGGCCAAGCCCATGGGTTCTGTAGCAGCTCAGGAAGTCCAGGCTGCAGACCAGAAGCCTTGGATTCTAACCCTGGGCTCTCAATTGTATTTTCTAACCTGAGCCTGAGTTTTCCTGCTTGCAAATGGGGATTTGCATTAGTTTAACCAGCACCCATTTCTCAATCACGTGCAATATTCCATCACTGCGTTAGGTGCTGATAGGATCAAAAATGTCCCTGAGGAGCTTTGCATCAGTGCCAAGACAGACAGGTGAAGCCCAGATGCCTGCACCAGCCAGGCGCAGATCGGGCTAGGAAGGCAGAACAAACAAAACAGCCACCCAATAAAAAGGGAAGGACTGGTCCGGACCAAGTCTTGAAGAACAGTATGCTTCCTTTTGAGGCAGAAGAGAGGGAACATGGTATTCCAGCACAGGAGTGCGGGGGCAGCTGGGTGAGGCGGAAGGAGATGCAGCGACCAGAACCTCAGATGAGCAACTCGGCATCAGACTGTGCCAAACTCTGAAGGAATTTCATTTATCCTGGAGCCTGTTGGGGCTCAGAAAATGATTCCCCAAAGTGAAGGTTTCAGAAGCAGCTCAGAAGCAAAGTTTCTTTCTGACCCTCTCCTGCCCTTCTGCATCTCCTCCCTCATTCTCCCCTGATGAACGCCATGGAAACTAGAACCCCTTTTCCCTAAGGTGGGGCATAGGAATCAGAACCCCTTTCCCCCAAAACCAGCCATAAAACCTAAAAATATTACTCTAACTTTTCCTTCCACCTTTCAGTGTGAGAACTGGCCACGAAGAAACTCTCTGACCTACCTTGTTTGACTGTAGTTCATAAGACTCTCATTCCAGAAAGTGTCTGCCCCACAGCCTGGGTGAAAGAATGCTACGCAGAGAGGCGGGAAGAATTTGGACAGACAGGCATTGCTGTGGTTCCCCACTTGGTCCATTCCGGTCTTACCACTTCTGTTCAATCAGAGCTCTACACTGCTATCCACACTTCATTGCATCTGAGCACAAAAATGGATAGTTTTTCCCTGTATCTTTGGGTCTTCATTCTGAAAGCTCTCATATCATGTAAAACTTTGATTAAATAAATTTATTACGCTTTTCTTTTGTTAACAGGATGTCAGTCGTGACCCTTACGATGGGCAGGAAAGTGATCATTCCCTTTTCCACCTTTAACGCCCAAACCAACTAATGTTTAAGTGCCAAGGAGGAAAACGGGGAGAGCCCATGTTTTTAAAAGATGACTCGGGAAAACTGAAGAGACTCAGCTGGAGAGGAGAGAGGACAGAAAGAGGTTGTTAACCTTTTTGGGTGCCGTGGACTCAGGATAATGTGTTTACACGCACAAACTAGAATGCATGGGATTGCAAAGGAAACGCAGGTGAAATTTTCCTGCCAATATATATTTAGAACTTATGATATGTAATACATGTACTTCTTTATTAATGCATTAAATAACAAGATCTAGTGGTAAGTCAATAACTACCCTAATTGCAAAGGAGTGAGGAGCGTAAATAATACTCTGCATCTGCTGTAATATGATATGAAAACATCTGGGATTTTGCTGGTGACACAGTTATAGGTATTGCTACGGTTTGCTCCTCCTTCATAATTGAAGGAAATGCTCAATTTCAGTTAGCAGTTGGTGGAAAAATGGCATAATTGCTTTCCCAGACAAGTTTAAGACCCCCTGAATTCCATTCAAGGGGATATCAGTTGGAGAACTCCTGAGCTGTCCTGCCTACCCTGAAATTTGATACAGTACCATGTGGACATATTTTTAGAATTATGCCAAGTTCACGATAGAGTCTATTTTCTTTAAAAGGTCCAAGTTCCTTAATTGGTTCTTTGGAGTGAGTTTGGGAGCAGAATATTCACATAGGCTCACAGTATCTCCCCACAGAGGACTTATTAATTATACAGAGGAAAAGGTACCTTGACGGTAAAGAACTACGCCAGACACTGTCACATTAAAGATCACAGCAGATGCCAACATTCACAACACTAGTAATAGGACAAACTGACAGCACGTCACTACAGAAACACTGAGAAGGAAGAAACACCACTTTTGTGGTAATTACCCAAAATACACAACCAAAACAATATTGTTTCATGAAGAAGCAATAATCAAGGGGCCCGCTAGAAACTCTGTGCCTGTCCTCTTCAAAAATGTCCATGTCGTGACAAAGAATGGCTGAGAAGCTGTTCCAGACTGTTCTTAGAAGATATACTCTGGGCCGGGCACGGTGGTTCACATCTGTAATCCTAGCACTCTGGGAGGCTGAGGTGGGCGGATCGTTTGAGCTCAGGAGTTCGAGACCAGCCTGAGCAAGAGCGAGACCCCATCTCTACTAAAAATAGAAAGAAATTATATGGACAGCTAAAATATATATATAGAAAAATTAGCCGGGCATGGTGGCGCATGCCTACAGTCCCAGGAGGATCGGTTGAGCCCAGGAGTTTGAGGTTGCTGTGAGCTAGGCTGACGCCACAGCACTCTAGCCCGGGCAATAGAGTGAGACTCTGTCTCACAAAAAAAAAAAAAAAGATATACTCTGAATAATTTAGGTGTGAAGGTTACATATTAGTTCAGCAAAAGTAAGTTTCTCTCCATATAGTAGACACACACACACACCTACATACATGTATATATGGAGAGAAAGATAGTGTGTAAGCAAATATGACAAAAATGTTAACAACTGGCAAATCTGTATGAAAAGTATAAAGAAGTTCATTGTCCTATTGCAATTTTTTGTAGGTTTGACTTTTTTCCAAAATATAAAGTCAAAAAATATTCAAAAACCTACCCTCCAGAGTTAATTATTACAGTGCTCCAGCTACTTTAATCTCTGATCAACAACAGAGGCTTTTTAAATTAGCTAACATGTTAGAAACTAGTTTTCGTTTGTGAAATCAGAGGTGTCCAAGATGTGGAGGCTGGCCAGGAACACTGTGCACCCAGCACGAGCACAGCATGAGGACTGAGCCAGGTCACGGCCTGTACCCGTCGGAATGGCAGTCAGGCCTTAGGGTTCTGAGCCAACCGCACACGCACATGCTCACCAGAAGCTGTTGTTCTTGCATTCTGAGTGCTGCCTCCAGGATGGTGATCATCATGTTTGCCCTGAGTCAACCTTTCAGGGAAGGTGCCATGGAAAGCCAATAGGCCAGAAAGCTAGGACTTTGCCAAGCTGACAAAAGAGGTGTCTGACTGTTGTGACTGTTGTGACTGTTGTGCTTGCTTATTCATGAACATTTGTATGCGTGGCAGAATTTGGTCTGTGATGTGGCTTTTTAAAAAGATTTTGTTTTCCCCCTCCTCATTATTTATGCCTTTATTGAGGTATACTTTACATATAAAATCTACCCAGTTTTAGCATAGGGTTCAATGAATTATGTAAAAGGACAGTCATGCGAACACCATATGAGTTTTAGAACTCATCCATCTCCCCCAGAAGTTCCCTTCTGCTTCTTGGTTTTCAGCTGCTTTCTGTCCTTCTAGCCTTGCCTTTTCTAGAATTTCCTATGAATGGAATCATCCAGGATGTAGTCTTCATGCCTGGCTTCTTTCATGATGCATAATGTCTTTGAGATTCATCCATGTTGCATGTTTCAGTGGTTTGTTTCATTTTTACTACTGAGTGGTATTCTGTTGTATGGATATACCACAATTTACCTGCTCTTGGACATTGGGGTTGTTTCCTTTTTTTTTTTTTGCTATTTTGAATAAAGCTGCTATGAAATTATATTTCAAGAATCTCATAGTTCTCTTTTATCTTTATTAAATGTAATGCTGAAATTTCTTGTGATAAAGCAAGGGTATTCCAAATCCAATTTTAAAATGTTTATATCAAGTATATCAGAATAATGATTAAACCCTAATCTGCAGAATCCGCACAGATCCTCAGAGCAGTCACCTTGCAGGTAGACGATGGAAGACCATGGTTGTGACAACTGCCTCTTTGAACTCCCTTTCCCTCGTTCCTCAGTGCGGAGGGTGTTATCTGTCTGCCCACTGCAGGGATTGGGATGAACGGGGAAGAGCTGTGTGAATTGTCCAGCTCCATGCAAATGCCATCGTTTCGCACTAGGGTAGTGTATTGAGTGCCCTTTCACTCCTACGCTCGTTTGATAATGACAACGTTGGCATGAAGATCCTGTTTTCACAATTTGACTAACCTCATCTCTGTCTAGACAGGGAGAGAGGAGAGGTAGGAGCTGAAAAATAAGTACCTGGAGTCTGAGGCTCGTGAACACTCGGGGGAGTTGAAAAGCAGAGAGCAAGAGGGATGGCCACACGCAAAGATTACAGAAGCCACACTGCATACCAGGCTCTGTGCACGTATTGTTTTAGTAAATTGTCAAAATAACCCAGTGAGGTAGATACTATTAATATTGTTGTTCTATTTTGTGGATGAGAAAACTGAAGCAAAAACAGGTTAAGTCTCTTGCCAAGGACCACATAACTAATTGGTGATAAGGATGAGATTCAGTCTCAGGCAGTGACAATTTAGAGCCTAAAAAAATTTTGTGGGAAAATACACATAACATAAAATGTAGCATCTTAACCATTTTTAAGTGTACAGTTCAGTAGTGTTAAGTATATTCACGTTGTTGTACAACCAATGTCCAGAACTTTTTCATCCCGCAACAATAAAACTCTATATGCATTAAACAACTCCCCATTTCTCTCTCCCCCAGCCCTTGGCAACCACCATTCTACTTTCTGTCTCTGCAGGTTTGACTATTTTAGTTATCTCAAGCAAGTGGAATCATGCAGTAGTTGTCCTTTTGTGACTAGTTTACTTCACTTAGCATAATGTCCTCAACGTTCATCCATGTTGTAGCATGTGCCAGAATTTTCTTCCTTTTAATGCTGAATGATATTCCATTGTATGTATCATTTTTGTTTATCTATTCATCTGTTGATGAATGCTTGGGTTGCTTCCACCTTTTGGCTACTGTGAATAATGCTGCTATGAATATGGGTGTATAAAATCTGTTAAGTCCCTGCTTTCAATTCCTTTGTTTACCCAGAAGCGGAATTGCTAGATCACATGGTAATTCTATTTGTAATTTTTTGAAGGACTGCCATATTGTCTTCCACAGTGGCTGCACCAATTTACATTCTCACCAACAGTGCACAAGGGTTCTAATCACTCCACATCCATACAACATTTATTTTCTGCTTTTTTTTTAAAAAAAAAATAGTCATCCTAATGGGTGTGAAGTTGTATCTCATCGTGGTTTTGATTTGCATCTCCCTAGTGATTAGTGATGTTGAGTGTCTTTTCATGTGCTTATTGGCCATTTGTACATCTTCTTTGGCAAACTGTCTATTCAAGTCCTTTGTGAATTTTTTAATCAGGTTGTTTGTTTTTGCTGTTGTTGAGTTGTAAGATTTCTTTATTTATTCTTCTAAGATACATATAAATTGTGAAAATTTTCTCTCATTCTATTGGTTGCCTTTTCACTCTGTTGATAATATCCTTTGATGCAAAAAAGTTTTAATTTTGAAGCAGTCTTTTTTTTTTTTTTACCATCTTAACCATTTTTAAGTGTACAGCTTAGTGCATCAAGTACATTCACATTGTTTTTGCAGTTATCACCACCATCTGTCTTCAGAACTCTTTTTGTCTTGCAAAACTGGAGCTCTGTACCCATTAAACAATAACCCCCATTCTCCTGTCCCCTCAGCCCCTGGCAACTACCATTCTACTTTTTGTCCCTATAATTTGAAGTACTCATATAAGTGGAATCATACATCATATGTCCTTTTCTGACTGGCTTATTTCACTTGGCATAACGTCCTCAAGGTCCTTCCATGTGGTAGCATGTGCCAGAATTTCCTTCCTTTTTAAGACTGAATATATTCTATTGTATTAATATGTACATATCACATTTTGTTTATCCATTCATCCCTTGATGGACACTGGGTTATTTCCACCTTTTGGCTACTGAGAATTGTGCTGCTCTGAACATGGGTGTCATCTCTCTTTCTTTTAACATCATATCCCATTAGTCCCCAGATTCGGGTAGAGGATCCCTCCCCCCGACCCCTGCCTTGCACTGTGGGGCTCAGCCCCTGATCATCTCTTGCCTGGATTCTTGCAGAAGCCTCCTAACTAATCACCTTTGAAGCAGTCTTTTTATATCTCAAACAGCTCCTTGGCCTTTCTTTGCCTTATTGAGGAGAGAAAGATAGGATTATAGAGCAAGAGCAAGATACAGGTTTACAGAGCAAGATACATACACCACTGATGACAACTGGACCCATCGCTGTAGCAAAAGAGAGCTTGGTTATGATCTGGGTCTTGTTCTATAGTGTCTGGATAGGGACCTCCCTGTGGTTCAGAGGCCATCATGGAACCACTTTGGACAGTTGGGAGTTATATGACTTGAGTCTTACTATGCATGTTGGATCTCCCACGAGTCTCTCTGAAAGCCGGTTGCTCTAGGTCACTTTCCAGACTCTACTTTACATACGCTTCTTGGTCGGTGGACTAGAGAGTCCTCTGCATACTTTTGCAGTTGGTGCGCTAAGTTCTGATTGGCAGATCCATGGGGTGTTCTTCCCTCCTCCCCCAGGTGTGGCAGTCGCCTGTCTCAACCCCAGGAGGGGCCGGAGGTCCCTAAATGTCTACCTAACAGTACTATGACCAAATCTCCACCCTCAATCACATGTGTCTAACACACGGTGTCTATCTGGCATGGCCCAAGGCCTCCGGGTAAACAAAAGACTTTTATCAGGCAGGACAACCTAAGAGTTTAGAGATTACCTCTCAGGAGCTGAGGGCAAAGGCCAGATCTCTCCTTGGGCAAGCTCCAAATCCTTGCAATGCCCGTTCCCTGTAGTAAGTGGGGTGCCCTGTTGGCCCTCAGAGGAAGAGCTCCGTCTCTGCACCCACATAACCGTATGAAGGGCAATCCTAGCGCACTGAAAACCAGGGTTGGAAAGAGAGACTGAACATTCCAGAAGGGAAAAGCGCATAGGTGAATTTAATGATGGCTAGTCTGCAAGACAAAGTACAGTAGATTCTTGTTATTGAGAATTCACATCCAATATCTTCTTTACTCATCACATGTGGAGGAAAAGTGTTTGTGGGAGCCCACTTGTCGCGTGATTAGGCCCGGCTTGCCTGAGTATCTTGCTCTGATGGATGGCACAGAGGACCCCTAGGTGGCGCCAATTTCCAGTTTGGGTGGTAAATAAAATAAAAGAAATCTGAAAAATCAACAAACCTCTTTCATCTATCAAATTACCTTTCCCAGTGAGGTAAAGTTACCCTAAAAATTGGCTTGCAATGTGTGCAATAGGTGTAATTCACCTCTTTATTTGATTTTTTTATCCTCAGCCATAGAACTTGTTGGCAGTCGGAAAGATACTCGACTATCATAGGACAAAGTTCAACGGGGAGGAGGCCAAGGCCACTATTTAGAAAGGGAGGAGTGGAAAGGAAGGCAAATGTGGGGTGAGGGTGGCACAGAACAAATACAGGGATTTCACCAGGGGGCAGGGCTTTGCGCAGAACCAGCGACTGAGTCTAGTGGGAAAGAGGGGCTGAGGGAGAGCCCAGGTGGGGTAGGGAAAGGGTGAGGCCTGAGGGAGAGCCCAGGTGGGGTAGGGAAAGGGTGGGGGGGCCTGAGGGAGAGCCCAGGTGGGGTAGGGAAAGGGTGGGGGGGCCTGAGGGAGAGCCCAGGTGGGGTAGGGAAAGGGTGGGGGGGCCTGAGGGAGACCCCAGGTGGGGTAGGGAAAGGGTGGGGGGGGCCTGAGGGAGACCCCAGGTGGGGTAGGGAAAGGGTGGGGGGGCCTGAGGGAGAGCCCAGGTGGGGTAGGGAAAGGGTGGGGGGGGCCTGAGGGAGACCCCAGGTGGGGTAGGGAAAGGGTGGGGGGGCCTGAGGGAGACCCCAGGTGGGGTAGGGAAAGGGTGGGGGGGCCTGAGGGAGACCCCAGGTGGGGTAGGGAAAGGGTGGGGGGGCCTGAGGGAGACCCCAGGTGGGGTAGGGAAAGGGTGGGGGGAGGTGGAGGTCGGGCAGCAGCGTGGAGAGGGCGGGTTAGGGGAGCTGGGAGTGAGGAGGAAAAGCTTTTTCACTGTACCCCATCCTGCCTTCTCTACACGAGGAGGAGGGGACATGTTTCTCTTTTCTCTGGTTTCCCTCGACTACCTCGGCTGTCCTTCCGGGATTTTCACTCTCCTCCGGCTCTCTTGGACAGGAAGCCAGGGCTACAAGCAGCTGTTTTATTTTTATTTATTTATTTATTTACTTTAGAGACAGGGTTTTGCCCTGTCACCCAGGCTGGAGTGCAGTAGCGCGATCATAGCTCAGTGCAGCTGCAAACTCCTGGGATCAAGAGATCCTCCTGCCTCAGCGTTCGGGGAAGCCGAGACTACAGGCGTGTGCCACTATGCCCCGCTAATTTTTCTCATTTTTTATACAGACGGGGTCTCGCTATGTTGCCCAGGCTGCTCTCAAACTCCTGGTGTCAAGGATCCTCCCACCTTGGCCTCTCAAAGCACTGGGATTACAGGCGAGAGCCAATGCGCCTGGACTGTTTTATTTCTTTATTCCATGGACAAAAGCTAAATAAGCCCTAAACCCAAAATTTGAACTAGCAAAGCCTTGAGAGGTTTTACTGTAGGCATAAGAGTGAAATAAAGAGAAGTGTATCATTGGTGGGCAATAATGGGAGATACAGATGATAAAAATAAGCCAACGGGAAAATACCCAGTGGACCACCGCTTACAGAGAAGTGAAATTGAGTGTTCCAGAGCCGGATAAGTAGGTGCACATTTTTAGTTGGGACAGGAATGATCTCTTTAAGAAGGTGGCATTTAAATAAAGACCTGAAAGACAAGAATGAGCCAGTAATGTTAAGAGCTTCTGCGGGGAAATTAAAGGGAAAAAAGTCTTGAAATGACTAAGGAAGTCCTGACTTGCTGCAGAAAATGTGGAATCATCTAAAACTAACCAAAATGGCTGGGATGTAGCTTCTACATCCAGTGGAATGAGTGTTTGAAGGTGTAAGGTTTAAGACTGGAGACCATGGGAGGGGCGGCACAGCCGAAAGTCAAAGCACCCTCCGGGGTTTCGGCACCAAATGTAAGGTTTTTTGGAGTGGCCGGTGCCAGAGAAAGAAAGACGAGCAGAGTTGAAAGGGATAAGTAAAGAGGCTTTATTGGGGTGTTCCCAGGTGGGGGTAACGAGTCCCAAGAGAGGGACCCGGGCGAGCTTCATGGTTCCACGAGTGGACCAGAGAAGTCGCCCCACCCAGAAGTCTGAGTGGGCTTATATATGTTTTTTAGGGCTGGGGGATGGGAGTTTCTCCGGAGGGAAGGTTTCGGAGGGAAGAGTGAGGAATTTCTTTGTTTCAGCTTTGGGGCGGGTATTGAGGAATAGGAGGGGCTGCTTCTTTTTTCATTAGGGAAGGGAGGGGTGCCTGCCACCAGCCTTACAGAAGGAGACATGAATTTCAGTTATAGGAAAATTAAGAAGACAACAATCCTCACCATCAAAGAAAAGAGTGGCAAAAGAACTGGGTCCTGGGCTGCTCTACTGAAACCTACCAGAAAGGTTCCAGAAACTTCCTCATTTTCAGTATAGTGGGGTGGTAACAAGTATGGACTCTGGCTTCAGAGAGACAAAGCACTGAATTCTAGGTGTATAACCTAAGGCAGATACTTGATGAATTGGAGCCTCAGTTTCCTCGTCCGTAAAAGGGCCATAAGAACCCTCCCGTGCAGGGAGGTGTGAGGGTTAAATGTGACGACATGTGCAGAGCACCCCCACAGTGGGGCAGGAAGGACCCCCGAGGGCTCTGTGCAGCCAGGGCTGCTCAGTGGGCAGACGAGGTGCTTTCTGCCTGCAGGGTTCCCTATAGTGGCCCCCGGGATCAGAAGGGAGGAAGCAATCAATGCCTTTATTATTATATCTGGAGGGCTTTTTCCAGCAAACTCCTTCTTGCAAAGGCCAAACAGCATTATCTCCTGCAGCTGTTGCATAACAGGTTACATAAATGCTTAAGGAAAAGCATAACTCTACTGAGGGCTAAGACTTAACAGAATCATCTGTAATTGTTTTTAAAATAAATAATTTTTTCACATCAACACGGAAATAGTCAGCATAAGAAACAACAGACAATGCAGGTGGCTTATCACCATCCACGGGGTTCTGATTTCTAGTTGGTGGTCAACATAGACAGAGAAAAAGGCAAGAGTAAGTCCATCTTGTTTTGGGAAGCAGGAGATCAGAATTCTAGTCCCAGCTGGGCAGCCTTGGGCAAGTCACTTAACTTTCCATACTCAACATGTGGTACCTGGGCGAGTGCCACTGGCATCACCTGGGAGCTTGTTGGAAATGCAGAACTTCCAGGCACACCCCAGATTTACTGAATCAGAGCCTGCACTCCTAACAAGATCTCCAGGTGATTTTACACATGTCGAAGTGTGAAAAGTGTTAACATCTCTGAGCCTTTCTTAAACGAGGGGCCAAAGTGGCTTTTAAACAAATTGAATATAACTAGCCTCTTAAAAAATTACAAAAGTAATACATATACATAGTTAAGGAAAAAATTTAAGCAGAACAGAGAGCAAAAGGGAAACAGAGGCTGGGTGCGGTGGCTCCTGCCTGTAATCCTAGCACTCTGGGAGGCCAAGGCAGGAGGATCGCTTGAGGTCCAGAGTTTGAGATCAGCCTGAGCTACAGCGAGACCCTGTCTCTACCAAAAATAGAAAAAATTAGCCAGGTGTGGTGAGGCGTGCCTGTAGTCCCAGCTACTCGGAGGCTGACACAGGAGGATCGCTTGAGCCCAGGGGTTTGAGGTGGCATGAGCCATGATGACACCACAGCACTTTACCCAGGGCAATAGAGTGAGACTGTCTCAAAAAAAAAAAAGTGAAGTGGAAAAGTCCACCCCACAATTCCCCTTCCCAGTCTTGCCTTCTATTAACCACCTCCTGGACCTGCTCAAGCTGGGCCTCAGCATCCAGGCTTTCTCCCTGCCTGGCAGGCAATGCCCACACTCCAGGTGGGCTTCCTTCAAAGCAGAGTTACCTGCCTTGAGTTAGAGGGGTGGGGTGGAAAATCACTCCTTCCCCTCAAGCCAAACACACTCTTCAAAGAAAGGATCCCTCTGATCTGGCTGCCAGCGCCTCCCTTTCTCCTAGACAGCCTGCAGGAGAGGGATGGGTTCCGGGTCAGAGAACTGGTCCACACACCTCTTAGTTAATTATGTGGGGATGCCCTTACACCTCTCTTTGGAATGTCAGGGGCTTGTCACTTGTCACTTAAACTCTTGGTTTGAGCTTCAGCTGACATTCTCAGACAAGAGTCTGTTCCAGTCTTCCAAATTTGGGAGTCTGTAGATTAACCCAAGACCAGATCTGTGCCAATGATTATTTCAGGGTTGGCTCTTTCTCTCTCCAGTATGAATGTGACACTACTGAAACATGGCTGCCCTTCATGCTGGCTGCTCTAAAGGGGAGCTACCAACATTCCAGCTTCCATGGCTACCCACTTAGATATTTTCCATTTTTCTCCAGTTTTAAGAGACTGGGCATCTTGGCCAAGCCTAAAATCTAAGGTTCTCGCCTATCATCTCCATGAATGAACAATAAATATTACATATTTTGCTGATTTCTATGACTCAATATCCCTTCTTTAGTAAAATGCAGAATTGAGGAATGGAAGCAGCTTGCATTTTGTTTTGATACCAATTGATTTATTCATCAGATATTTATGAGGGTTGACTCTGTGCCGGCGCCATGCTGGTGCTGGAGGTTTAATGATGAACCAGGTAGGCGAAGTTAAGTTGATGAACGTTACTCCTATGACCCGGCTTTCAGTTCCGGAGGGAAAAACTCTCTAAGAACTGAAAACTTTAGTTTCAAGGAGAAGTGAATTTTATATATTGTAAAATTTGGCTGAATAGTAAAATTTCATATTGGGTTTATTTTAATTTTGGAACTCAGGTACCAAAAGCAGATTTAATCATACTCCTCAATTCATGACACATAGACAAAAAAGTTATTTTATTGTGGTAAGAACACTTAACACGAAATCTACCCTCTTAAAAACTTTTTAAGTGTACAACACTGTTGGTAAGAGAGTTGTTAGGTATAGGTACGATGTTGTACAACAGGTCTCTAGATGTTATTCATCTTGCTTAACACACTGACTGCCACACTAGAAAAAAAATTTTTTTCCTTGGGGCCATGGTGTTTTGTTAAGAAAATAGAATAAAACCTTCAAAAACAAAACAATCCTTTCTGATTTAATGCAAAATTTATTTTTTACTGTTTTCTGTGAGTTACACACAATTAAATTGTCAATATTAATTGTAACAATAAGAACATCAGCGTTGAGTTTTCATTCTGAAAGCTCCCGGATATACATGTTAAATAAATTTGTATCTTTGGCTGGGCGTGGTGGCTCACTCCTGTAATCCTAGCATTCTGGGAGGCCGAGGCAGGCAGATCGCTCAAGGTCAGGAGTTCCAGAACAGCCTGAGCAAAAGTGAGACCCCGTCTCTACTAAAAAATAGAAAGAAATTAGCTGGACAACTAAAAACATATAGAAAAAATTATCCGGGCATGGTGGCGCATGCCTGTAGTTAGTCCCAGCTACTTGGGTGGCTGAGGCAGAAGGATTGCTTGAGCCCAGGAGTTTGAGGTTGCTATGAGCTAGGCTGACGCGACGGCACTCTAGCCAGGGTGACAGAGCGGGTCTCTGCCTCAAAATAAATAAATAAATAAATAAATAAAATAAATTTGTATCTTTTTCTCTAACTAAAAAAACCAAAACATCACAAGCAAAATTTTCAAGAACCAATTACAGGGTTTTGCCCAGGGGGCCACCCATCACTTAAGAGGTACGTACACTGCAGCCAGCATGGCAGCGTTAGTTGCCTGCGTTCCACACTGCTCCCAAGGGAAAGAGAAGTGTGAGAGTTACATGTGCTTCATGAGGCTCCGGGTCAAAACTAGCATGAGTTAAATACAACTCACATGGCAGTTGATGTGTTAACTGACACTTCATGCCTGTTGATTAGAAACTCTTCATTTATCTTCCCTCTGGCCCCTGGCAACCACCTTTCTACTTTTTGATTCTGTGAATTTGCCTATTTTAGATACCATTTTTAAGTGGAATCATGCAGTATTTGTCCTTCTATGACTGGTTTATTTCACTTAGCATAATGTCCTCTAAGTTTATCCATGTTGTTGCATATTGGAGAATTTATTTTTTAAGGCTGAATTATATTCTATTAAGTATATACCACATTTTCTTTATCCACTCATCTGCTGATAGACACACAGGTTGTATCCACATCTTGGCTGTTGTGAATAATGCTGCAATGAATATGGAAGTGTTAATAACTGTTTGAGACCCTGATTTCAATTTTTTTGAGACAGAGTCTTGCTCTGTTGCCTGAGCTAGATAGAGTGCAGTGGCATTATCATAGCTCACTGCAACCTCACACTCTGGGTTCAAGTGATCATCCTGCCTCACCCTTCGAAGTAGCTACGACTACAGGTTCGTGCCACCATTCCTGGCTAATTTTTTCTATTTTTTGTAGAGATGAGGTCTCGCTCTAGCTCAGGTCTAGCTCAGGCTGGTCTCAAACTCCTGGCCTCAAGCAATACTCCCACCTCAGCCTCCCAAAGGGCTAGGATTACAGGTGTGGGCCACCACACCCAGCCCACAACTGATTCTTGTATGTTGATTTTGTATCCTGCAACTTTGCTGAATTCATTTATTAGTTCTAACAGTTTTTTTAATGGAATCTTAAGTGATTTCTATACATAAGATCATGTCATCTGCAAACAGGGACAATTTTATTTCATTCTTTCTGATTTGAATGCCTTTTATTTCTTTTTCTTGCTGAACTGATCTGGCTAAGACTTCCTGTCGATAGACAACGTTGAATAGAAGTGGCTAGAGCAGGCATCCTTGCCTTCTTTCTGATTCTTAGAGGAAAAGTTTTCAGTTTTTCACCCCTGAGTATGATGTTAGCTGTGAGCTTTTCATTTATAGCTTTATTATGCTGAAGTACTCTCCTTCTATTACTAGTTTGTTGAGAGTTTTTATCACGAATAGGTGTTGAATTTTGTCAAATACTTTTTCTGCATCTATTGAGACAATTATGTGATTTTTACCCTTTATTCTGTTAATGTGATATGTATACCACATTAATTGATTTTTTTTTTTTTTTTTTTTTTTTTTTTTTTGAGACAGAGTCTCACTCTGTTGCCCGGGCTAGAGTGCCGTGGCGTCAGCCTAGCTCACAGCAACCTCAAACTCCTGGGCTCAAGTGATCCTCCTGCCTCAGCCTCCTGAGTAGGTGGGACTACAGACATGTGCCACCATGTCCAGCTCATTTTTCTATATATATTTTTAGCTGTCCATATGATTTCTTTCTATTTTTAGTAGAGACGGGGTCTCGATCTTGCTCAGGCTGGTCTCAAACTCCTGAGCTCGAGTGATCCTCCCACCTCAGCCTCCAGAGTGCTAGGATTACAGGAGTGAGCCACCACGCCTGGCCATTAATTGGTTTTTGAATGTTGAACTATCCTTACATCCCACGGATAAAACGCATTTGGTCATGGTGTGTGATCCTTTATGTGCTGTTGAATTTAATTTGCCAGTATTTTGCTGAGGACTTTTTGTGTCTATATTCATCAAGAATATTGGCCCTTAGTTTTTTTCTCATGGTGTCTTTGTCTAGTTTTAGGTCAGGGCAATGTAGGCCTCATAAAATGAATTTGAAAGTAAGTGTTCCCTCCACTTGATTTTTTTTTTAAGAGTTTGAGAAGAATTGGCATTACTTATTCTTTAAATGCTTGATAGAATTCACCAGTGAAGCCGCCTGGTCCTGAACTTTTTTTTTTTTTATTGTGAGGTTTTTTTGGTTACTAATTCCATCTTCATACTAGTTATAGGTCTGTTCAGACTTTCTTTTTCTTCATGATTCAGTCTTGCTAGGTTGTATGTTTCTAGGGATTTTTCCAATTTTTCTAAGTTATCCAATGTGTTGACATAATTATTCATAGTAGTCTCTTATGATCATTTTTATTTCTGTGGCACCAACTGTAATGTCTCCTCTTTTACTTCTGATTTTATTTAGTCTCCTCAATCTTTTTCATAGTAAGTCTAGCTAAAAGTTTGTTAATTTTGTTTATCTTTTCAAAAAACAACTCTTAGTTTTGTTAATTTTAAAATTTAAAAAATTTTCTGTTTTGTTTATTTCTGCTTTAATATTTCCTTCCTTCTGCTAAATTTGGGCTTCATTTGTTCTTCTTTTTCTAGTTCCTCCAGATGTAAAGTTTGGTTGTTTATTTGAGATCTTTCTTCTTTTTTAATACAGGCATTTGTTGCTACACATTTCCCTTAATTAACACTGGTTTTGATTCATCCCATAAGTTTTGGTATGTAACATTTTCATTTTCATTCATCTCAAGATTTTTTAAATTTCCTTTTTGGCCGGGCGCGGTGGCTCATGCCTGTAATCCTAGCACTCTGGGAGGCCGAGGCGGGTGGATCATTTGAGCTCAGGAGTTCAAGACCAGCCTGAGCAAGAGCGAGACCCCGTCTCTACTAAAAAAATAGAAAGAAATTATATGGACAACTACAAATACATACAGAAAAAATTAGCCGGGCATGGTGGCACATGCCTGTAGTCCCAGCTACTCGGGAGGCTGAGGCAGGAGGATCGCTTGAGCCCAGGAGTTTGAGGTTGCTGTGAGCGAGGCTGATGCCACGGCACTCTAGCCTGGGCAACAGAGTGAGACGCTGTCTCAAAAAAAAAAAAAATTTCCTTTTTAATTTTTTCTTTGACCCACTAATTGTTCAAGAGTATGTTGTTTAATTTCCATGTATTTGCGGATTTCCCAGGGTTTTTTCCCCCTTGCTATTGACTTCTAGTTTTAGTTCATTGTGGTCAGAAAAGACAGTTGGTATGATTTCAATCTTCTCAAACTTGTTAAGACTTGTTTTGTATTATAACTGTTATGGTTTGAATATTTGTCCTCTCCAAACTCATGTGTTGAAAATTTAATCACCTATGCCTGTGGTCTCCAACCCCTGAACTGCAGCCCTGTACCAGTCCGTGGCCTGTTAGAAACTGGGCCCCACGTCACCGCCTGAGCTCCACACCCGCCTCGTCCGTCTGTGGAAAAATTGTCCACGAAACTTGGGAACCAGGCCTCACAGCACGAGGTGAGTGATGGGCAAGGAAGTGAAACTTCATCTGTTACAGTTGCTCCCTGTCATCCCCATCACTGGCATCACTGATTAGGGCCCCCGCCCCCCAGACAAATTGTGTTCCATGAAACCAGTCCCTGGTGCCAAAAAGGTTGGGGACCGCTGACTGTATGCAACAGTCTGGGAGGTGGGGCCTAATGGGAGGTGTTTAGGACATGAGGTTTCTACAACACTGTTGTCTTTTAACTTTTATAGTATTATTAAAAGTGATTTACCTACCACCATTACAGTACTGCAGTATTCTGTATTTGTGTATTTGTTTCTGCCAACAAGGTTTATATTTTCTTATGCTGTTGTATTGCTGTTTAGCATCTTTTTTTTCCAACTTGAATATCTCCTTTTAGCATTTTGAGTGATGATAAACTCCCTCAGCTTTTCTTTTTTATGAGAAAAATTTATTTCTCTTTCTTTTTTTTTTTTTTTTTTTTTGAGACAGAGTCTCACTCTGTTGCCCAGGCTAGAGTGAGTGCCGTGGCGTCAGCCTAGCTCACAGCAACCTCAAACTCCTGGGCTCAAGCGATCCTCCTGTCTCAGCCTCCCGAGTAGCTGGGACTACAGGCATGCACCACCATGCCCGGCTAATTTTTTCTATATATATTTTTTTTAGCTGTCCATATAATTTCTTTCTATTTTTAGTAGAGATGGGGTCTCGCTCTTGCTCAGGCTGGTCTCGAACTCCTGAGCTCAAACGATCCGCCCACCTCGGCCTCCCAGAGTGCTAGGATTACAGGCGTGAGCCACCGCGCCCGGCCTCTCTTTCATTTTTGAAGGATGGTTTTACCAGGAATAGTATTCTTATTTGACAGCTTTCTTTCAGCACTTTGACTATGTCATCCTGTTCCTTGCTGGCCTACAGGTTTCTGCTGAGAAATCAACTCATAGTCTTACAGGGATTCCCTTGTACTATTTTTGTACATTCCCATCTTAACCATTTTTAGGTGTATAATTCAGTAGTGCTAAGTATATTCACATTGCTGTGTTACCAATCTCCAGACTTCCTTTCCTCTTGTAAATTTCAAACTTTATACCCATTAAAAAAAATAACTCCTCGTCCCTCTCCTTCCCCAGCCCATGACAACCACCATTCTACTCTCTATCTCTATGGATTTAACTACTCTAGTTACGTCATATAAGTGAAATCATACAATATTTGCCCTGTTTTTTTCTGGCATATTTTGCTTAGCATAAGGTCCTCAAAGTTCATCCATGTTGTAGAATGTGTCAGAATTTCCTTCCCTTTTAAGGCTGAATAATATTCCAGGGTATGGATATACCACATTTTGTTTATCCATTCATCTGACAGTGGACACTAGGGTTGCTTCCACCTTTTGGCTATTGTGAATAATGTTGCTGTGAACATGAGTGTACAAGCATCTACTCATGTCCTACTTTCAAGCCTTTTCGGCATATACCCAGAAGTGAAATTGTTCCCCTCACTATTCTCAACTATAAATTAAATGACTTTGTGTTGAGAAGAGAAAGTCAGGCTGGGCAGGAAGTCCCTCCTCTATTTGATGTTTATGACCAGTTTGATATCTTAACTGAAGCTCTCTCATTTAAAAAGAGGGAAAGGGATTTTTTTCTTCCCACAGATTTATATAAAGCCCTACTTGCTGACATACTTTCAGCCACACCTCGTTTCTGGTGTAACCATTTACACTTTTCTTTATATACATGTATGTATGTGTGTGTTTGTGTGTGAATGTCCATAAACTGCACTCATCATGGTTACCGTAATCTTATTAAACACTTCCTGTTCTCACATCACAGCTGCATCATAGGATTTCAACACTGAGAAACTAAATGCCCCCTTCATTGTAGATATATAATTTTACACAATCTGTTGCTTTAGGTTTATGTAAAAGATCAAGTTCCACTCAAGTGAAAGAACAACAACAAAAAAAGATGGGGACCTAAAAAAGTAAGCATTTGAAGTGTCTAGAATGGATTAAATAATACAAAGGCCAGCAGCCCAACAGGGAATAAGAAACAACTAGCAATTCATGGACTTACACAAAATCAATAAGCACATGAAAACATACTCATTTGAATGAATAATCAAAGAAAAGGAAATTAAAAATGAGATTTTATTTTTCACCTCCCTGACTGGCAGGCAAAGAGACTCTCCTGGTTAATAATGATCTTCTCTTTTCACTATAAAATGTGTATACAAATAATAACTTAGAGGATAAACCACGTTTCACCGCAAACACATTTTGTCATAATCAAACCTCCTGGCATATTTAAAATATGGTTTGTTCTTTGAAAAATTCAGTTTATTAACAACATTTCTGGAACATTTTTTCATTTAAAAAATAAGGACATTCCATGCTCACTCTCAAACCAACTTGCTAAGAACCACTTTTTCACCCTGCTGAACTGGTTAGACTTGTCTCCCTTAGTAAAATTGAACAGGATTTTTCACTTGAAACCAATTCAGAGTTTTTATTCTTATGCAAATAAAGAGCTTCACAAGAAAAAAACCCCATATAATTCCATTCCATGTAAAATTAATGTGGATGTCATAGGATCACTATAGATTTAAATACTTGTTCATTGCCAACAGTAATAAAAAGATCACTTCCAGAATTAATGTGATTCTGAACCTTGTTCTATAAGGTACTAAAAGGTTAACTCAAAGCACATGTTGTCAGAAAATTGGAAGGGGGAAAAAGAGTCCTGATCAAGTGGCATAGAGAGAAAAGTTCTTATTTTTATTAATAAAAGAAAACCAAAATATCCTAGAGAGCTTGGGTACTTAGCATGTATTTTGTTGAATCAAGACACATGGGGAGTCTTATGATAGTTACTTTACTCATACTGTACTTCATACTCAAAATTAAAACAATCAAGTAAGAACAATGATTAGATGTCATTTTAGACTCTAAAATAAATTCCACGGTGTAGTTGAAAGAGTGTTGGCCTTGAATTCAGAAAACCTGGGTCCAAGTCTGTGTTTTGCCATTTCTAGTTGTTTACCTCCCTGAGTCTTTAATTTAAAATTCCCAGTTTATAAATGTGAATAATAATACCTGCCTGACATGATAACAGGTGCTTGTGTGTACAACATGTAATAAGGAGTGTGAAAGAAATTCATGGACTTTGGCTCACAGTGCTAAATAAAAGTGTTGTGTGCACGCACGAGGAGGAGCTAGTAGCAGAAAGGAGACGATGCGGCAATAAGAGTCATAGTGCAGTTACCAGCATAGTGTGGAATTCTGCTCTCTCTGGTAAAAACAAAGGATAGACCTATGCCAAAACCAGCAGTTTCTTATTCAAGTTCATATATCAAGTCAGTCCTTGCACTAGAAATTGTCCTGCTGCTGGCACTACCCCAACCTTGCCAGTAATAAGTTGGGTATCTCAATCTACTGCCCTGAACTTTTTGTAGTTTCCTCTTCAGTTTATGTATTAAAGTATTCAGGAACAGACAAAGGGTGACTTCCCCCCTTACTTTGTGTACCAGTTAGGATGCTTTAATAAGCAAGTGGAGAAGCTCCATCTCAAAGGGGCTTAACCAACATAGAGCTGTGTATTATCTCGCAGAAGAAGAAATCCAGAGAAAGGTGGTTTCATATTAGTTATTAAAGGGGTGAAAGATGATACCCGTCAGCTCTACCATCTTTGGCTTGTTTTGCTCAGTTTAACTCTCATTATGTGATTGCCCTAGGACATCCAGGAGAAGCAGCTAGACCAATCTTTCTTTTTGTATATCTTTTTAAAAGAAGAGGAACTTTTCTCAGAAGTTTGCAGATGGCTTCCCCTCTGGGTCAATGACCAGAATTGGGTGGGTTGCAAGCTCAGCCCTAAATTCCTCACTGACAAGCAGAATGGGATGCCCACGGCTGGTTTAGGTGATCAGGATTTTCTCAGGTCACATAGGAAGGGCAGACCCCGGAACCAAAACTGGGTTCTGCAGGTGTGGAAGAAACGGAAGGGGGCTGGTGGGCAGGCAATCAGGAGCGCCTGCTAGAACTGGAAAATACTCTTTGGCTGTGGTAATTGTGCATAAGTTGAAGGGGAAGGCCTATTACTACCTTTCTTATCTTAGATAGCTAAGAGATATTGAAGGAGCTCAGGAAATTTCACCCCAAAATATCACTCCTTGGTTAAAGAGTATTTTGAATTAAAGGCCCTTAGAGATCAACAGGTCTTGGAAGGGGCTTTTCTCCTACCTGCATAAACCAGACAGACCCATCAAAAAGAACAATCGACTTCCCTTCCCTTCCCTGTTGTCTCAACATATTACAGGAAGAAGACCAAGAATGCAACCAGACCTGGCCCAAATCATTTTAAATATAATACTTGTCTCTTGGGTTAATTTAATTTGCAAAGAGAATCATTTACAAGTCAATCTGTTCCCCTCATCCATTCATTGTCCCAAGTATCTATTCATCCTCCCTGTGATCATTTATTGTCCCCAGACAGAATTACCCATATTCTTCATTTCTCCCTCCCCTTAAAAGGAGGGTATATAAATTTCTGGACCGCACTGGAGTATTGGGTAATCACTCTGTGATTCTCCCCATGTGTATGGTAAATAAACCTGTTTCTCTTTTTAATCTGCCTTACTTATAGTGAGTCGATCTCTCAGCAAACCTTCTGAGGCAAAGGGGAAGTTTCCCCTCACCCCCACACCACCGTGAACTTAACTGTGTCCACAATGAAACTACTGACCTTTCTCCTCAAACCTGCCCCACCCACAGCCTTACTGACCGTCTTAATTCATAACAATCCCATCTTTTGAACCGACTCCCTGGAGTCATCCTCTCCCCTGCCACGTCCTAACCATCAGCAAATCCTATTGGCATTGCCTTTGAAATACTGTATGTCCAACTTGGGGCCCAGCAAGTTATGTGGCAGGGAGTTGGGACGAAGGCTATCCTTCCTGCCTTGGCCTAAAACCCAGCCACACTCTGGTACCAGAGAACGAGGAGGTACCTTGAGGCAGCACCCTTTTCGTGGAATTGGGTGTCCTCAGATGAGCAGTGGCACTGGTGAAACTTCGTGTGGCTCTGTGGACAATGGATAGGGACAAGAAACCAGAGCAGAAGAGGAAGAACAAGACAGATGCCATGTGAGGCTGCAGCTGACATTCTGCTTTGTGAGCTGCTACTTTGGGTGTGTCCAGAAATAACCAAGGACACTTGGGGATGGGGAAAAGGGCTAATTTCCGATAGGGCTGGTGCCACGAGGAAAATGCAAACTGCCTTTATTTTGTGAGTACTGGCTAGTCAGGGTCTTTGGGGTTACAGGTAGATAACTCCAAATATGTATGATGGGGATTTGAAAATATTAAACCATTGTATTTTTTACCCTCTTAAATCACATTACTTGGCACCCTGTCACCTCCCAGTCTGAGCCATGGGCCTTTCTGTACCAGGAAGGGAGAGGCTGTTCACCTCTAGTCCAAAGAAGTAATTGCTTTGGGTTCCAAAGATGATTTTTTTTTATTTCAGCATATTATGGGGGTACAAAAGTATAGGTTTTGTATATTGCCCATACCCCCCCACCCCCCCAAAGATGATTTTTCTTGAGGCCTTAGCATGGGGTGACCAGACATTCTGGTTTGCAGAGGAGAGTCTCATTATATAAATACTTGTGGTTTTGGCATTATTATTAATACCAATCCATTTTACTATCAAAAGTATCTCAGTCTGGACCATAAATTATAGAGTCACCTTACCTTAGAAGATAATGGTTTTGAAAGCCTTTTGTTGAGAGAAGAAGAATTTTCTAAGTTCCTTTAGCATCCATCAAAAAATCAAGGATCAGTTTTCATAAAAAGATAATAAAAGTTTACTATAAATCAGGAGTAGAAAGAAATCAGGCCCAAGGTAGAACAATGATTCTTTTTTTTTTTTTTTTTGAGACGGAGTCTTGACCTGTTGCCTGGGCTAGAGTGCTGTGGTGTCAGCCTAGCTCACAGCAACCTCAGATTCCTGGGCTCAAGCGATCCTCCTGCCTCAGCCTCCCAAGTAGCTGGGACTACTAGCTGGGCATGCACCACCACACCTGGCTAATTTTTCTATTTTTAGTAGAGACTGGCTCTCGCTCTTGCTCAGGCTAGTCTCGAACTCCTGACCTCAAGTGATTCTCCCATCTCAGCCTCCCAGAGTACTGGGATTACAGGCATGAGCCACCTCGCCGGGCTTCCAGCTGGATTCTAATGTACACTAAAGTTTGTGAATCACTGCTCTAAAGAGACTGTTTAAACCACACAAACTTGAGGCAACATCATTGGCAAGTGTAAGTCTCACCCAATTCCTCCCCGCCCAGTGTGGTAGACAATCATGAAGAAAATTATGTCCCCTAACAGGAATGGAGAACTACATTTTCTTTACAGATCTGAATGGTGGCTTGTTATGTTTGATGCAGAGCCCGGACTTATGAATGATCCTGGATCATTCTGTATTCACATGGACACTTCCAGCTTGACACCTCTAGGTTCCTCAGTCTCCCCAGTGCACCATGTCCTGAATTGAGCTCTTTGTCCCGTAACTTGCTTTCGTAAATAGCACCACCATCCACCCACCCACCCAGTCACCTAAAGCCAGCAATCTGGGGCTGTCCTTGCCTGCCTACTTTCTCACCCTGCACCTCTAATGAGTCACTGGAGCTTGCAGTTCCATTTCCATTATTTCTCTACTTTCTTCCAGTAACATCCCTTATCACGTCTCCCAAATGGCCTCTTTGCTTTCAGTTTCACCCCAACCCCTTTCCATCCATCCAATCAGATATGCCAGTGACCATTCTTCCTCCCTGCTCAAACTCCTAGAAATTGATTTTGACCCCATGTAGTAGAAATTTGTCTATGTTGTTTAACTAATTTGTTTTTCCCATGGACGAAAAGTGCCCAGATGTGTACCATACTTCCAATGACAATCATTAATGATTTCTTATGACTCTTACAGCAATGTGCATTGACAGAATAAAGTTATACAATTTCAAGATTTTGATATATTATAATTGGGCCTACGCATGATGCTTTAAAAACACCCCAAAACTCCCCAGGTGATTCTATTGTGTGGCTAAGTTTAACAAGCACTGGACCTGGCCTGGGTGCCTTTGATTCACAGCTGAGTCTGCTTGAGCTGCCTTTAAAAAAAAAAAAAGAAAGAAAGAAAGAAAAGAAAAATGATTCATAGCTGAGGTCTAGAGAGAACATCTAAGATGATTCCCAAGGAAAGTCAGAAACCAGGCTGGAACTGCTAAATAGATAGCATATGACCAGGTCACTGTCAAGATGATTAAACATACAGTGAACTTTCGATTATGGTTTGCAAATTTCTAATCCCAGGCTGTTCACTCCTGCTTACTAACAATATAAATCAATTTTTATATTTTTCCCTCTCCCACTTTCAAAAATGTCTCAGATATTTCATGGTTCTTTCTCCTTACAGTGTTTCTTTATTGGTAACAGTTTTTGGTTTTTGTTATTTACCTACATTAAATATATGCAGGTAGGACTAGCTACTACCACTTTTCACTCTTTCTAATTTGCTCCCTAGGTATTAGTGGATTTGTTTTCTTTGACTTAAAAAACAACTCCCTCTTTATATTTTGCTTCTTCTGGATTTCACCTAGTTCTGACATTTTCCTATAATTCATATGGAAAATATGTTTTGGGAGGACCTTGGCGCAAACGCCTTGGTGATAATCCCTTGTGACATATGATACAAAGGAGATTAACAGAAACCTAGCTATTTGCTGATAATAAAAAGGAATCTCCTTGGGTCACAGAAGAAAAAATAATTTAGACAAAGAGAAAGTTGAGATAAAGGGGAAAACAGAAGAGTGTGAGTCCTAAGAAGGAAGATGAGGAAGGAGGAAAAGAATGGAAATTCAAGACTGGATTTCTGGTCTACCTTTTTGCTCACCCTTTAACCACAGAGGTCCCCAAACACAGATTTTCATTCTCAGGAATGCTGGAATGACACATTATAAACTGCTTAGTCATCTGCACCTGCTGCCATCTGATCTGGGCAACCACAGCACCTTATCATTCCTGACAAAACCAGACAGTCTCTCCAGATTACATGTGCCACATTCCAGGGTTGAAGACAAATCAAGCTACTTTAGGATTCTGTTGACTTCTTGGAGACTGTCAATGGAAACTGGCCTGGTACAAGAGTGAACTTTTCCAGAATTACATGTCTGAGTCCCATGGTCACACCCTGGTTTGAAACACATGGACTCTGTCATTAGATTATGGGGCAGGAGCACCCCAAAGACACAGTGTCCAGGCTGGAATGAATAGGCCTGCCCCAACATTTTCAGGGCTGTGACAAGAACACAAATAGAGTCCCTTATACCATATGCTAAATCTTTAGATAGAATAAATCATGATAACACAGCTAAATAAACTATCTTCCTGTCCTAACAAACATACCTTCATAAAGACCTGGAAGGCAAGTTCAAATGTGGAATTCTTGAACTTTGGGTTCTGTGCAGGAAGGTGGCAGTTGAAGCTGGCTGCCTGCCCCAGCCTTTCCTCCTTTCCCCACCCTCGGCCCCTTGGCCCAGGGGAGGGGCCTATCGTCAAGCCTAGTTATGTACCCATGGTGGCACAGTCCCTCCTGTTCAGGATCCTAAAAACAGGATCAGGGCTATTTGGGCAGGGAATTCCAGGGTCCTGGGTACTCTAGTGTTCTAGAACAGTGGTACTCACGTGGGGGCGATTTGGCAATTAGGGTATTACTGGCATCTAGTGGGAAGAGGCCAGGGATGCTACTGAACATTCCACAACGTACAGGACAGCCTCCACAACAAGGAATTATCCAGCTCCAAATATCAATAGTGTCAAGGTTAGACACTCTGCATTAGGAGGACACAAATAACTGTTAAATATTGCATAAATTCCTGAACCCTGTTCTAGAAGAAGTGAGGTTCTCGGTGAGAACGCCTTTTTGGTTTCAACAGATTCTTTTCCCCATGGGAGATGTTGCCTGAAGAGGGACAGAACAGGGCCCTCTGAAGTATGGGGCCCAGGGCCAAAGACCTCCTTGCCCAGGTGTGAGGATGGTCCTGAGAAGGAACCTCCGAACTCTTCTAATCCGGCAGGACACGAAGCCCTTCCATGGTCCCAATAAAGCGTTTGTCTGAATATCTCAAAAGAGGAGTAACTCACTGTCCCAAGGCAGCTCTCTGTATCTGTGGCTGCTTCCTTGGCAAGTTTACACTGAACTGAAATCTGCCTAACTTCCTGGGATCAAAAGGAACTTTGGCCTTGGGCAAAGGCCTTTTGGCTAGCATTTGCACTGTTTATGCAACTGTCTAGCATATGCCAATTGCATGGAGAATACTAGCAAGTACAACAAGCAAAACTGCTAATATATATACTTTCTAGAGGATGACAAAAAATGTGGTGTTCCTGTGATAGATGATTAGAGTTCAAGGGTCTAAATAAATTAATTAAATGTGTACCCCCAAATGTGGCCAGAAGAGCTTTTTTTTTTTTTTTTTTGAGACAGGGTATTGCTGTGTCATCCAGACTAGAGTGCAGTGGAGTCATCATAGTTCACTGCAACCTGAAACTCCTGGGCTCAAGCAATCCTCCTGCCTCAGCCTCCCGAGTAGCTGGGACTACAAGCCCATGTTACTGCACAGGCTAAGGAGCAGCTTCTGTTCTTGTTTCACACCGGGCTTGAATCAAGCCTCAGTATTTTGCCATCCTCAAAACTAAATCCTGCCTATTGAGTAGTAGGGGGAAATGCATGTTGTACTGATGAACTCACGGGGTGGGGAGGGGGGGCATCCCACACAGCAAACAAAACAAACTGTCAGGAGGTATAGCTCAACTCCCTTTGGCCTGTCCCTTCTTGGCCCCTGTCTGGGTCTTCTTGTGGCTTGATTTTTTTCCTTTTAGGACACCTGCCTCATTTCCTATTTTGAGTCAAGTATGTCCAGCTTTTGCCTCTAATTTTCATACTTCACTAGGCATAAAAAAAGGCTGCCAGCAAGTCAGAGGCCTCAAAGTGAGGTCCCAGACTGGCAGCGTCAGGAAGGCAAGTTCTGGGTTCCCTCCCCAGACCTACTGGGTCAGAAATGCAGCAATCTGTGGTTTACCAAACCCTTTAGGGGAGTCTAATGTGGCTTCGAGGTTAAATGAACCTCACCTTTTTCTTTTCTTCTTTTTTTTTTTTTCATGGTAAAGACTGCTTTATTGGTGGCAGTTAGTACAAGTCAATAAATATTGATCCTCAAAGAAGAGCTCAGTTATTTATCAGATATACTAGTCCATGAAGAGCTGAATGAAACTGAACCAAGTGATTGCTGGGATGACTGAAGTCAATCCTGCTTCTTGGGAAATGAAGCCATAGCCAGTTGATATATGGCATATGCTGTTCCACCAACTGTTAAGAACCATGGTGATTCTATACAGGAGGGCATCAGCTACCCCACCCTTTAGATGCACTGGAATTCCACCATCTTGCTGAAACAGCTTTTGCGCCTCTGGAACTTTATTTTCAAAATGCCTGCGTGAAGCAGTGCTTATGGTCCTCTGGGCAATCTGACGGAGAGCCAACAGATTGTGCAGCATCTTGGCTCAATTAGTGCCCACCAACCGCAACAACTGAACGCCAGGCTAACCTCACCTTTTTCTCAGGCAACAGTTCAGCCACCTCTGTGGTTGTTCAGGTACCCACGTGGGGATGGAGGATGAACACTCTATTCTGCTCCACCCCACCGTGGTTTATCAAACTATTCTCCCAACAAAAATGTGTGTTGGGAGTGGAGGGTGGAAGGTAAGGAGGGTCTCTTATTCTAAGAACACTTAAGCATACTGTTGCAGACAGATACATGTTCACTGTAAAAATAAGTCTAAGGGAAGAACATAAGTAAAAGTTTAATTCGCACTCCTTAAAGGTAACCAGTCTCCTATATATCTTTCTAGACATTTCTGAGCACACAAGTAAACATGTTGATGTTGACACATTTTTTAAAAAACACAAAAGTGGTTTGCACTGTTTGCTCATTTCATAATGTTTCTGAAATATTTTTTTGAAAGATAACATCTATCTCTCCTGTTGTATGGAGGTATCGTAAATTATTTAACCATTTTACCCTTCTCCTTGAGTGTTGTGGCCTCAGAGTCTGACAAAAACACGAGAGATGCGTAGAAGTCAATCAGTTGCCATTTTGGTATCTGTACGGTTGCCAAACAGAAAATTATGAAAAGAATACTGAATTCTGCTAAGTAACGCTACGTGCTAAGGACTAAGAAAATGGCAGGGGAGAAAAGGTGGGGCCAGGGATTGAGATGTACCGACTTTACACACCATCAGAAAACCAAAAAGCAGGGCAATAAAAAAATGAAAACGACAAAAAGCATCCATCTTGGTGGCGTCCCAATTTCTAGATAGCAAATGAGACTCTAGGACCACAGCCCGTCCTAACTAATGACGTTTCTAGACAAAGTGACTTCAGATCTTCGAGACGCACCATGTATACCTCACTTTCCCAATTTCGTGTACTGCAATCAGCCGACTACGCCCTTCAGGAGAGAAAACGTTTTCTTCCGCCGTTTGGGGTTTCTGGACCTTTCGCCGTGGCGGGGCGGAGGGACTTGGCGGCGCGCGCGGCTCCTCGGCCCCGCCTCCGCGCTCTCCGACCACTCGCGTCCTGAGGCTGCCGCGGGCGGCGATTGGTTCCGGGCCAGGTGGGCGGGGCGCAGAGACTCGGCCTATAAATTCCCAGCGGCGACGCCAAGCGGGTTTGCGCCGCCGTCTTCTGCAGCGTTTGTTTCGGCGTCTGTTTCGTCTTTCCCGGCCCTCTGAGCCCGGACCGGCGTGTGTCCCCGTCGAGTCATGACGTTGAAGGCTGTGTGTGTGTTGAAGGGCGACGGTCCGGTGAAGGGCACCATCCACTTCGAGCAGCAGGCAAGGGCCGCGGCGGAGGCCCGTGGCGAGGCCGCACCCGCGCACCTGTGCAGGCAGCGGGCGGCCGCCGGGCCTGGGCAACCCTGGTCACGCCCCCGCCGCGCCCGCCCTGCTCGGTGCCTTTGCCCCCCGGCGGTGCGGCGCCCGCTAAGTGCTGAGTCACCCGGCGGGCGGGGCGCGGCGGTGTGTGACCGAGGCCGCCGCGGGGCTGGGCCTGGGCCTGGGCCTGCGCGTGGGCCCGGGCCCGGGCCTTGGCGGGAGTGCGGGAGTGGAACGCCGGGGCCTGCCCGGCGGATGCACGCTGCGGCGGCCGGGGAGTGGTGGGGGCGGCCGGGCTGCCGCTTCAGGGTCTGCGGGCCAGCGTGGACGCTTCCAGTGTTGGAAGCGGCCGAGGTCCTTCCTTGCCTGGCCTGTTCTTGCTCCCGAGGGTCCCGCTGTCACCGAGTTGCGCAGTCTGGGGCTCATCCCGCCCTTGAGATCCGGGGTGGCGAGTGCGCCGGGGCCCGCCTGGGCATCGTCGCATTCCTCATGCTTTTGGGGCTGCTTTTCCAACTTGCGCGCTCTAGGTCTGGGTCTCTGTTTTTGTGCAACTCTCCAGCTAAGGACGTTTTTTAGGTTTTTAAGTCTGTGAAAAACAGTACGCAATAGGGACCATATGTGGCATTTTACAGGAAAGTTGGCTGGCCCCTGTTCTAGGTCATGGTCAGGCTGCAAGGGCAGAGAAGATGGCCTTGGACAGAGATGTTTTTCTCCTTCCAAGCGCCAAAAGCTAGCGACCCAACTGACCCTTTTGTTTGGGATTTTCCAGGGCAGTGATTCACAACTCTGGGTGCACAGTACACTTATTTGGGGAGCTTTAAAAAAAAAAATAGATACTAGGGCCCACCCCTAGACAAATTACACCAAAATCTGCCGCGGTGCAGTCAGAGCATTGCTATTTCTTAAGTTTCCGTAGTGATTTTAATGTGTACCTAGGATTGACAACTGTTTGAGGACAGCGAGTGGGGTTTGGATTCGCAAGTTAGGAGACCTGGATTTTCCATTACATCGAATTGGCACTTAACTCTGTTGCTGGAGCATTTCTTCAACCAAGTTCTCCGTAAAGTGGCTTTTAAAATTGCTCTGCCAGTAGGCAGGTTGCTGAGATGGTCAAAGACAAACTACTGAACACATCTTGTAAAATAAAGTATTCAGAAATTTATCAATAATATTGCAAAACAGATGTGTTGCAAGGAAGGTAGATACTTTTGGTAAGACTGTCCTCAGAACTTTAAGGAGGTTATCAACTGGTGGAAAATTGTTGTACTTAGTTTAATAATCATGAGAGAATATTTAATACATGAATGAGATTTAGTCTTTAAAATGGTTTACAGAAATGTGAAAGGACAGGTACTGTAGTCTAAGTATTTATGAAATTTATATGAGGGGAGAACTTATATTTGAGTTTAGATTTTCTTTAATTGGTCTCCAAATTTTCTGGAAAAGGTTAACTTTGGCATTGGACTACATTTTGCTGTTTCACTTGTCAGATATTTATTGTTTTGCTGCCTTTCTTCTCCCACACGATTCACCAACACTAGAGAGTCTAACAAGCCTCTGAGGAATCCCTTCCTCACTGGCCTTTGAGAAGCCATTCGGGAACCCACGTTCCTGTGCAGCTTGTGTGTGTTTCCTCCTTTAAAGCCCCAGACTTCATTTTGGTGGTTTCCCTTGTCCCTGATACAGACCCTTACTTAGGTAGTGAGCATAAGCATTGCAGCTTTCCAGAAATGTAGATGTAATCAATTGGCTATAAACTGTGTTTGTTTTGGCCTATTCAGTGTTTAAAATTTTGGATTAGTTGTCAACTTTTAAAAATCAGAATTTTTCAGCTATAATCCAATTTTCATAGCCCCTCTTGAAAAACTGGAAGACTGCTCGTATTGGAGATCTGCTCGTACTGAGCTTTCATTGGCCCAGGACAGCACTGTGCTGGAGCAGTTTACGTTCTTTTTGGCTTCCCAGGCCTGTTTACTCTTAAGGTAACAGTCTGGTCCCAGTAGGGTTGAACCCAGCTTACTTTTGAACAACTACTTTTATTGGCAGTATGCAAATATCCCTTAAATGGAGGTTTGAAAGGACCTGCCCTTGTTTTTGTGCTCTTCATAACATAGAGTTTTGAGGGACAACATTCATATTTGAGTTTTTTGAGAATTAAGTATTCGAAAGAATCATAGTATCTGTTCTCAAAAAGAAAAGAAAAAAAGGACAGTAATTGCCAGAATACTTCCTTTGAGCAGTGGTGTTTTTCAATGGAAAGACAAATCTTAAAGGCTAATGCCTCTTGTAACTGTTGGCCTTGCCTATTTAAAAACAAACCAAGCTAAAAATAAAGACACTAGCATGTGTATTACTGTGTGGCGCGGATGGTGTGTGTGCCTTTAGTCCTAAGATCTCTTTGTAGTTTAATATAGTACCTCCATTGATTTCTCTGTGTACCTGCATGGCACCATTACCCATCACCCTTGCCTGCATAGCAATACTGCTTTAGTATTTTTATTGTCCTTTTTTTTTTTTTTTTTTTTTTGGTTAGAATGGAAAGGTTATCTAGGTTTCAGTGCCTAAAAAAGTTTCAGAAAACAGTACCTCTGGTTAGACTAGAATTGGTCCCCCTAGGGTCAATGGGATAGGATATTTTTTGGCTACTAATTAAAAATATCTATGATGGAAACAGCCACCGAGGAGACAGTGGAGAATAGGGGTCCTAGGGTAGCCAGTTGGACATTTCCAGGGTGCCTTTTTATTTTTTTAAGGCAAGTCTGTTTGCCATGTGGAAGCGTGGCTGCCTAAAGAAAAAGCAAGGGGCTAAAGAGGGTATGATGAGACACCTTTTGGGTTAAAAATTTTGATACGTGCACATACACTCAACATGTACAAATATGACCTAGTCAAAAGTATTTAGTAAATAAGTACTTTTTCATAGTACATATTCATTGTAAAAGAGTCAAGACTCCAAAGTATATAAACCTGATATTGTGGTACTCACTGTGTTTGCCACTCTGCCAGGTGCTTTTAATATGCCATTTAATAGTGATGCCTGGCCGCAGGGTGCCTGTGCTTTGAGTGTCAGAGCAAGATTACCATCTCCCTTTCCATAGGGACACAGGCCTAGAGCAATTAAGCAGCTTGCTGGAGGCTCACTGTCTGGAAAGTGGTGGGCCTGGGCTGTGCACACAGATTTTTTGATTCCCAATTCCATGTTCTTTTCACTGTGTGGTAAAGGTAAATCAACTGTTTTCTTTGTTGAGAAGCACTTGTTCTCTCAAACTTCATGCACTTTTCTCTGAATAAAGGAAAATGGACCAGTGGTGGTAAAGGGACGCATTACAGGATTGACTGAAGGCCAGCACGGATTCCATGTCCATCAGTTCGGAGATAATACACAAGGTGGGTGTTGTGCCGCTCTGGTGACCCATACTTGTTTGACCTAGTACAGTAAACAGGACTGAGTAGAGTAAACCCTAAACATTAAAAACCCACAATTTTTTTTTTAAAGAGGTCAAGTTAAAATGGCTACTAACATCAACCTTAAGGAGTTTAGCCATATACGGGTCTTTGACTCTTACATGGAAAAGGAGAGGAGGAGTTGATGTTTTTTTTGTAGCGATTATGGCTTGATTTTATAAGAGGTTTTTTAAAGAATCCAATAGACATACAGAAAACAAAAAGTAAAGTTCCTTTCTTACCTTCTGTAATGATCCCAGGGGCTTTTGAGCTGGGGTTTGAGGGTGGTGCTTCAAGCACAGGGTCTGCATTTATACTTGCATTATGCTGTATGAGAATCGCTCCACAGCCCAACACACGATGTTAGTGGGGAAAAAAGTATGATGCAAACTGAAGATAGCAGACAGTTGGTGCTTTCAAATAAGTTTTATTTTCATCATTTGGGATTAGAAGCAAGTTAAAAATTTATGGGTTAAATTGCATTTAGTGATCTTTTGCCATATTTGAGTAATATTCTGACCTTTGTGTTTATGGACTTCTTATGATGAGAACTTTGTTCATTTTACTAGAACTTGTTTTTAATGTTGCACAGTTTAGTTCCAAATAGTGATTTAAGGACCAGATTTGATCCATTTCAGTAATTACTAACATTCTCCAAGTTGCTTCTTGGTTTTTACTGCCTCTGGTTTGGGAGGTACTTGCCTGTAGCTTTGACTTGCTAGCTGCTTCCTATAACCTGCCTGTCTTTCTTCCTGTGTGGGACTCCTGGGGAGGGCAAGGGAGGGCTGCTGCATGAAGAAAGCCATGTCATGAAGGGACCTTCTGCACTGTGGCAGTTGTGTTCTGTGTGAATGGCATCCTCTGGCACACAGGAGTGCTGTTTATACAGAATGCAGTTGGAGTGCCACCCCCTGGAGTTGTGCAGGGCAGCAGCCGTGACCCTTGCACATAAGGTGTCGTGTTAATGTTGTACCTGCACCAGGTGTAAAGCCCACAGACAGGACAGCTGCCTGGTAGTATGTTGCTGTGGAGATAAATTTTTTGTAGTTAAGGCATCCTACCTTCTTAAAAACTAGGATCATAATCATGGGATTTTAACAGTAGAACTGTTGAAGATCAAGTCTGGTTCCCTTATTTTACAGTGAAGAAGCTAAAGCCTAGGGAAGGGTGCTAACTTTACTAATGTCAGACAGTAGTTAGAACCTGTCTCTACTGCCTGGCCCCTGTGTTTATACCAAGGTGTTGCTTAGCCCAGAAGTCATGATGCAGGTCAGTGCTTTTTCCATTGGAGGTTTCAGCAATGTTTCTTTTTAGAATGTATTTGGAATTTTGTAATTTAACTGCTTATTTATTTTTTTGTAAATAGGCTGTACCAGTGCAGGTCCTCACTTTAATCCTCAATCCAAAAAACATGGTGGGCCAAAGGATCAAGAGAGGTGAGCAACAAGATACTTAGCTCTTATTGTAATAATGGCAGTGGCTTTTTGGAATCCATACGGTAGGTACACTGCTTGTAAATCGCATGCTAAAATAATTGAGTGTTCTCCACCTGTTGTTGAAGTTGTTGACTCCCATAGAACCCTTCACCCCGAAGTGCTGGAATTGCTTACTCCCTGGGCTATTGAGTTGACAAATGGGGACACTTAAACAATTTGGTTTTGGAGCATTTATTGAATATAGAACTAATACAAGTGCCAAAGGGAACTAATACAAGAAATGTCATGAGTAACAGTACTGTCAACCACTAGCAAAATAAATCATCATTGTGCAAACATAGGAAGCTTCTGCAGATAAAAATATGATATTGAAAGCTAGTTGAGTCTCCATTTGTGTGTGTGTTTTCTGAAAGCCTTTCAGGAAAATATTAGATTTAAGGACAAAAATTTTTATATATATATATAACAGAGGCCTAGGGGCATAGCTTTCTTAGCTATGCCAATAATTAACAGGCATAACTCAGTAATATCCTTTGGTACTTTACTTCTGAAATTAGAGGTGTACTCCCCATCCTGTGACTTTTCCCAGAGCATTACTGTATAAACTTGAAGCCTTGTTTGAAGAGCTGTGTCTAGAATGTCTAGCTATTTGTTTTTAAATGTTTCCAAAATTTTGTATAAGTGGGTCTTATTTGATATAGACTATATACACCTTTTAGCCCACCCTTATGTACTTGACTCAGTCAATTTTTAATTTAGCTCATGAACTGACTGTCCTGATGTTAAGTGGAATCAGTCCTAATCCATCTGATGCTTTTTCAACGTCAGGCATGTTGGAGACCTGGGCAATGTGACTGCTGACAAAGATGGTGAGGCCGTTGTGTCTATTGAAGATTCTTTGATCTCACTCTCAGGCGAACATTCCATCATTGGCCGCACAATGGTGGTAAGTGTTCATATAAAGGATGTGCATGAAATTTCTTCTAACTTATAGTTATGTATCTTTTTATGACTTCATGATTATTACTGTTCTGGTTTCTAAAGATTCAGATAAATTGTAGTTCAGATTGGGAAAAACAATTTTATTGGATGATTACGGTGAAAGTGAAGTATTTCATCTGGGCCAGTTAAGAACACTGTTTTGCTAAGAATAGCTGTAAAAAGCAGGTTGCATTTGGTATTAGATCCCAATTGGGAAAACAGTAGTCTTTAGTTTTAAAATGGCCAGATTTTCTTGCCACAATTCAGTTTCCCCCTTACAGCTAAACAGAACATTTTGTTCAGTTTAAAATCTTGGCTGGACTTCAGTATTAATGTTCATTCAAGTCTGCAGGTTATCATTACTTGTTGAACACGAGGGAAGTAGTTGCCCTAAGTTACCCTGTGGAGGTACATCTGGTTCATGCAAAGCACCTAGTAGTATAGGCTCTCGTTTGCCTACCTTGGGGGCAGTTAACGTTCAGTAGTCACTTCCTTTCATTAATCCTTTATCCTTACAATTGTCTTCAGCTATAATTGTGAAGCAGAAAAATCATTTGTAAATGATTTCATAAATTTTCATGAACAAAAATTAAAATACTATTGCTAAAGCAGTTAAGATAGTTTTAGGATTACCTCTTATTTATAGGCCTGTAGTTCATTAGGCTTGACAGTTTGATAGTTTTTTTGGTTCACTTTCACTTTCTTTTTAAAGCAATTAAAAAAAAGTGGCCTAAGAAACTACAGGGATGGCTACTTATAACTAAGGTTACTATAATTTATCATGGAGGATTAAGACCAGCATGTGGTAGCCTGTAACAGATGTTTGGGTTTTTAGTATTTCATTTAAAGATAGCAATACCTACCTAGTTTTTAAAGGTAACATGTCTGTCTTTGCACCATCAAGAAAAAGTAAGTAGTAGTTTCTACTTTTAAACTACTAGATTAAATGTAGTATTATTTCCCTACTAGCAGGATTATTTTAACATGTTATTTTTCTAATATTATGAGGTTCTTAAAAATCTTTTGGGTATTGGAAGAGGTGATAATTACTTGATAGCTCAATGTTATATGTTCTTAAAATTTTTTAAAGGTCCATGAAAAACCAGATGACTTGGGCAAAGGTGGAAATGAAGAAAGTACAAAGACGGGAAATGCTGGAAGTCGGTTGGCTTGTGGTGTAATTGGGATCGCCCAATAAACATTCCCAAGGATGTGGTCTAAGTCCTAGTAACTCATCTGTTATCCTGCTAGTTGTAGAATGTTAACTTGATAAACATTAAACATTGTAATGTTAAAAGTGTCATTGTGTGACTTTTCTTTAATTGCTTTAAGTACCTATAATGAGAACTGATTGATGATTACTTGGAAGATTTGTATAGTTTTATAAAACTCATTATTAAAATGTCTGTTTCAATGACCTCCATATTTTGCCAGACTTAATCACAGATGGTTATTAAACTTAATTGTTTGAATTTCTTCAATTCTCATTCAAGCCTGTGAATAAACAACCTGTATGGCACTTACTTTGAGCCTATTAAGGTATCCAAATTGAAATTCTTACATTAACTCTGATACTAATTTGTATAGAGCTTCAATAGAACAGATTTAGTCATATTTACTGTTTCATGGCATTGTAGTGTATTTTGAAAGTGTTCTAAGTGGGACCATCAAAATGCATAAATTTTTAGCAGCTTTTGGCCAAAACTAACCCACACTTTGAACTTAGACAAATAGGCTGTCCTTTGTCAGCTTTAGGTTAATTTCCCTTAGTCATTTAGCATTTTGGTTCATGAAGTACCTGTTTATTTTAAAAAGTAGATGTTATGGTTTAAGAGCCATTTGGTAACTTTTAGTGAACTTATAAAAGGCAAGTTACAGCCTCAGTTAGCTTACCTGCCAGAATGGCACATATTCTACTTTCAAAAGTAGAGATTGGCAGTCTACTTACAGACCAGCCCTTTAAAGAAATCTATAGCACTGGAAGATGGAACCAAGGAAATGTCTGATTGTGGGTTCTGGCCATTTCAATAATATAGGAATTTATACACCTAATTAGTAAATCAAGTCTCTTTCTCTTAATGTATATGTACCTGTGAGAGAAAGCTTTTAAATGAAATGTTAGTCTAACTCAGGTTTGACTATCTGGGTAACAGTTTATTCAGTTGAAAATTGTACAATATTATTTCTGATAAGCTAGGAATAAGCTACAGTCCCATTTGTTCATTAATATACCATGTACTTTCTCAAATGTAGTTCAATTAGGAGAGGTATGCTAAATTGGAAAAAGACTGTGGTTTTCAAAGTTTTAAAACTGATAAAGACCAATATGCTTATAGTAAGTGGCTAAAATGACCATTCAGGTAGAGAATTTAAAAAGTTAGATTTTCACTAATGTATGTTGTGTATTTGGGATAACTCAAGTATAGGGACTCACTTGGGATCTTTTAAAGCCTCAAGTGTAATCACACTACCAGTTAGTATTTTGGGTTTTTCATGTGTAAATAAGGTGGTCTCGATACTTTCAATTGGAAATAAAGGCTGTAAGTCCTTCAAATCTGGACGCTGAATAATCAGATGTATGCTTCTTTTCAGAAGGTTTCAGTTAGGACTTTTAAACTTCTCAGTGGGCCAACGTAAACCTAAGGACAAGTTTTACAATTTAAATCCCAGATATGAAACTGGATTCTCTTACTTTCTAAAGGCAGGAATACAAGAACATTGCTCTAGATATATTCTCCCTGCCAAAAACAAAGGTCTTGTTGTAGAGTATTATTTAAAAACCAAACCAATAAAGCAACTTTGCCTGGTGACTGAAGGCAAAGAAAAAGTCAACCGCTCAGTACACTGAAACTAGGACAGTTTAAGAGTGTAATTTAAGAAAAAAGCTTCAACAAGGCCATAAATACTTGGACAGTGTAACATCAGGTCTTGGCACTGGGTAAGCCGTTTTATGTAACGGCTTTTCTGCACTATTTCAGATACAGGCTTGATTTGGCTTTGGGTGTCTTCATGTGATAACCAAATATTTTTCCTACTTAACCCAACAATTTTAAGCAAAAGAGATAAAGTATTTTCTATGTGGCAAAAAGTTCAGTCTACCTCTGCCCAGCAGGAGAGTTTTAAAAAATAGTAAAGAAAAGCAACAGGCACGGTTTATAGGAAACAATAGGTTGCACTGAAGTCCTTAAACATTTAAGACAAAAAGCTTTTTAGGTTGCAAATGTTAACCTTGATTTCTTCTACTGTTTTGAAAAACTTAATGGGATGGTTTAAAAAAAAAAAAAAAAAGGCAACCTTCTAAATAACACCGAGGCAACCGTATGATTTATAGTACAACCTGTAACACTGGGATCTAATTTCCCCCCCAGCAAAATATCTTTACAAATTAATTAGGGCAACATTTACCACAAAGCCCATGAAAAAAAAGAAAACCTTAATTGAACTGCAAACCCTAACAAGCTTTTCAGTTAACATTAAAACTACTAACCTTTACCTTCTGACTGAAATTCTAAAAATCGAAAGTATTACATATGAAAGTGTTTTGAGAGTAACTACATAAAAATGTATATTTTGCATCAAATAAGTCTAATTTAGACTCCAATACAGTATCAACAGCTCAAACTTGGATGGTGAACAATCCTTTTCCACCTTAATGCAGTGTAGGAAGAATAGCACACATTAAAGTTTGTTACGAAAATAGAGTTTATTAAAAACATCCCTATTGTTTTGAGGAGCTTTCACCGTTACCTTGTCTTAAATTAAAAAAAAAAAAAAATAGAGAGCACTTCTAATTACGATTTGTAAACTTTTTAAAGTCAAAACTTTTAAAAAGTTACAGCAAAAAGGGTAATATTTATTCATATTTTCAGTATTTTTTGTTATTTTGTGGCTATTTTTAAATAGAAGGGAAGCAATCAAATTGCTTACAATTCCCCACCAACTACCGCGGGGCTGTGATATAGCGGGAGCAAATATAATACAGCATCTGTACACCTCAAGCTCTACACTCCACGAAGTGTCACTGTCACATTTTGACAAATTCCAGTCTCTAACGAGGAGCCTCTGCTGCTGAGCCAGAATCCTTTTCAGGTTCAATGGATGAGGTAGCTTCAGCAGGTAACTCTCCAGAAGGTTTTACAACTGTGGCCTCAGACTCCCCCTTATCAAGTTCTGAAACAGTGTCTACGTTTCCCACTTGGCTAATGGCAGGTTCAACGGTTTTGTTACCACCTGCCCTGTCTGTCACCTCAGGCTTTTCCTTTCCTCGGTTTTCTTCCTTTTCTCTACGAGACTCTCTATCTCTAGAATCTCTCTCTCTGTCTCGATGCCCACTAGAGCGTCTATTCCTCTCTTCCAAGTCTCTGTGCCTGTCCCGGTCAGGGCTCCTTCTTCCCCACTCTCTCCTTTCACGATTACTATTATCTCTATCATCATTACGGCTCCCATACCGTTCCCGGTCATTTTCCACCCTATTTCCGAAAGATCTTCTTCCAAATCTTTCTTGGTCTCTACCTGAATTGAACTGCTGCCTGTTATCATTTCTAAACTGCTGTGGCTGCTGCTGGGTTGGTGGAGGCTGCTGTGACGGTGGTGGCTGCTGCTGCTGTGGCTGTGGTGGGGGCGGCTGTTGCTGTTGCTGCTGCTGCTGCTGCTGCTGTTGCTGCTGCTGCTGCTGCGGTTGCTGCTGTCTCCCATCTCTGTCTTCAGGACCCCCTGGGCCAGGCCCTGGGCCCCCGAGCCCCGGCATTCCACCAGGCCGAACAAAGGGGCCGTGCGGTGGAAAGGGACCTTTCATTCCATGAGGTGGAGGCATCGCAAAGCCCCCTGGTCCTGGTGGCGGACCTCTGTGCATCATGTGCGGTGGCATGGGTCGAGGTGGCATCAAAGGGAATCGCTGTAGGTGAGGTGGAGGCATTCCTGGAGGGCGCTGAAGCGGGATGAGGCCGGGTCGGGCACCAAGAAGACCAGTAGATGGTGCCTGGAGCCCAATTACAGGACCAGGGGCAACTCCTTGAGTGCCTAAAAGACAACAAAAGTAAAAATGTAACTACCGTAGAAGATTGCAGTCTATTTTCAGTTGTTTCTCAAGGAACCTGAAACAAAATGAAATTCCACCCAGAATCTTCAAATGTCATGCTGTCTGTTAGTCTACCTGCCACCAACCCAATGTGATGGCCCAATAACAACCTTAAAAAATTAGTCTTTGTGATTGCTTGCCTTAAGTATGTAATAAAGGTAGAGGCCAAAATAAGCTGGAAAAGAAAATTTTAATGGTAAGAGCAATTTCTGAAAAGAGTGTCAAAATTCCTTTCTGTGGCCTTAGAAGCTGTTTCACCACTCCAAATATTTGGAGAAGCACAACATGCTAAGTCCCAATGAGATAAACACCTGCATTCACTGATAGTAACTATTCAAGCCAAGTGAAGGTTATTGTAGGTGTACTCCAACAAAATTTTACACTGATTCTAGGTCTTAAATTTGATTTAGTACTAGAAAAAAACACGGTCGCTAACCTAGAAAAATCCAGTAAAGAGGAAGGTCTCTCTGATTCCATGCTACGCTTAAGTCCATATTAAAATGCCTCATGTAGTTACTATGCAATAGGCACCATTTAAACGCTAATGTTTACAAAACAAAGATTCACACACAAATGTAAAGTTTATTTTCAGTTCCTTTTTCAAAGCACAGCACAATGTGTAACTTGCTAGGCCAACATCACTACTGAATAATGCTGAATGTTCAGCCATTCACCTTCCATCCATTCATCAAAGGTGGCAAGTCTGATAAAGCTGGTGCTGTTGAAAGTAACAATGATTCCTGGTTTTATTTTCACATTTACACAAGGGTTTGCTCACTGTGGTCTAAGAGTCACACAAGTTCAACAACCCATCATTTAAATCCTATGAGAAAGAAGTAAGGATTTCTGTTTTGGTTCACCACTTAAGTAACAGAAAAGCACTGGCAATTTATTTCTCTGAAAATATAAATATCACAAGGCAAATACTACGACCAAAAGGAGTTACTCTGTTAATGGGAAATATTCCAGATATCGTCAGAATATGCTATTTACCTAGGTACTGCAAAAAGGCCCTTGAGCAAGTTATCGGTTAGGACGATCAGTTGGCAATGGTTAAGAGAAATGCTGTCACACATAGGAAAATGACCCAATACTTTAGTACTAAGTGTTTTCATCTCTTTTTTCCCCAATATCATGTTATTTTAGGTTTACAACTTGGATCAACTTCTCACCCACTTTAGCAAACAGATCCTGGAATGCTTCTAAATTTTCTGTATAAACAATTAATACTAGTATGATAAACAAGAATTTCTACTTTAGTTTTTGCTACTCACAACATGTGGTCTAACATTACTCTCTGAGTTAACCATTAAAGAGGACTTGAAAATGTATGTAAACCACTTTATAACTCTTATACAAAGACTCATCAGCTATGGTATTTACTTTATAGAATACCTTCTTTTAAATGCTTAAAGAGAAATATATCATGTATGGTGAAATATAATCTTACTCATGAGTATGTTGGATATGTGCCTCAGTATTCTGGTTTATAAAATGGGCATGGTAATAAATATCTGCCACTTGTTGACATCGAATGGGATGAACTATGGAAGAGTAAGCTCAGTGCCTGGTTCAGTTAACTGCTGAAATTATTATTCCACACGTCTATTTAGAAAGGTGACAAACAGACTAACACTAAATATTTGACTTTGCAAAAACACATTTTTCATTTTTGATAATTAAGATCTTAATTAATTCCTCCTGATTCTCCAATACTTACCATAGGTTAAAGTTAAATACCTTAGTAGTTGGGGAGAACATAATATTGAGCTTCCACATGCCAGGTCTAAAGTTGCAAAATGCTAATTAATTACTACAGCAAAAGCCAGAAATTGTGAAATGGATAAATGAGGTGATAACTTTGTCCCTTCAGACTCTGTGCTTTCTTTAGGACCATCTGAGACAACAAACATATACAGGACCACCACTTAGACCACAGCTCAGATCCAAATAAAGCTCAGTGGCAAACTGAAACATTCTTCACATCACTTAGTGATTATTTATTAAGTATATACCACACACTGGGGCAAAAAAAGTATGCCCTTTTGCTCTCACTTTTTAAAAGGATTAGTATAGTCCCAACATCTGTGGACTTTAATTCAAAACAACCAACAGAAAATGTGCATACCCAGGTACAGCCTCTTTTAATAGTTATATAGAAGCATCTAAAACAAACTGAACTTTATCTTTCCATCAGTTTTTATTAGGAAGGTTTTCAAGGACTAAAATGACCAATGTCTGCTGTTATGAAGGTCAGTGTAGCACACGCTAGTGCCTATCTGTAAGTTCATAGGGCCATAGCAAAATCTAACATGACACTAGAAAACAGGAGAGGGTGCATTTCAAAGCATCTTATTAGAACTAGAATTTCTGATTCCATGCTACACTTAAGTCCATATTAAAATGCCTCATGTAGTTACTATGCAATAGCCACCATTTAAACACTAATGTTTACAAAACAAACATCTTTGTTTTGAGATTAATCTTCAAAAGCAAACACAGTGCAGGTCAATGTGAAGGTCCTACTCCTGACTTCCACATGATGACTTGGCTTTCTCAACTATCTGACAGTGTCCCAAAGGATACAAGTCCATCTCAACCTTGTACAGAAGAGATAAAATGGGCAATGACTATAACATATAAACCTCAGTTTGTAGGACCACATTTCTTAGGTCCTTTATAGTATATATTTGAGGGTGTCTATAGATTGACTTAACAGGGTTAATAGTTACACTTACCATACACTTAAACCTCCTATAAAGCACAGTTTTTTTAATAAAGAAAAAAACTGCCTAACTCATCTAATTTCATCTATGTGGATATTTGTAGTTGGGATTTGCCAATATATTACACATTCAAATCCCTTCATTTGTAAATAATGTTAGGAAGACTATCAGAGGCTGGGTCTCCTTTTAACTCTTTATGAACCAACAAAATTTACAGATTTCCCTGATAGAATGACTATTCCCATAGTCCCAAATGACATTCAGACCACAGGAATTTTTGTTTATCTGTAATTCCACCCCCCATTTGTAGTGAACATGTATTGCTTTTATAATAAAAGCTGTATTTAATTAAAAATATATTACGTGGCAGAAGCTTTTGGTAGGTTATCTAGCTGAACAACTTTTTTTTGAGACAGAGTCTCACTGTTGCCCGGGCTAGAGTGCCGTGGCGTCAGCCTAGCTCACAGCAACCTCAAACTCCTGGGCTCAAGCAATCCTCCTGCCTCAGCCTCCCGAGTAGCTAGGACTACAGGTATGGCCACAATGCCCGGCTAATTTTTTCTATATATTTTTATTTGTCCAGTTAATTTCTATTTTTAGTAGAGACAGGGGTCTCGCTCTTGCTCTGGCTGGTCTCGAACTCCTGAGCTCAAACGATCCTCCTGCCTCAGCCTCCCAGAGTGTGAGGATTACAGGCATGAGCCACCATGCCCGGCCTTGAACTTTTAACTTTTATTAGGAAAGCTGGCATTATGCATACACCAGTGGAATACAGAGTGAGTTATCCAGGTCAAATGGGCATTCAAAGCGGTTATCATGTTATCTGGAAGTATGATGTACATCACTGCCAAATTTTTTAGAGTTATAAATTTTAAAGAAACCCAGGAACTGAATATATGAACTTTACATTATTGACTCAATTAATGGGCTGAGGATATAAACAAAACATAGTCCTCTCCTTCAAAGGGTACAAAGTTTAGTAGAAACAGACAAATTTCAATTGCTGTAAAAGATGGCACAAGCTAGCATGGTGATATAAAGGTAGAACTGATAAAGACGGTGTGTGAATCTGAGTGGGAGTCACAGGGATTCACAGACCCTTTAGGGTCTGAATTAGGCCCTAAAGGAAGGGAAGAATAGACAAGACTAACATGAGTAAGGAAGGACACTACTGTCAAGAGTGGCAGTTTTTGAAAAGGTTGAGCAAGGTGAAGCAGCAAAGTATGTTCAGAGAACTGCAATAAAACGATTTTTGATGAAAACTAAAGAGAGGAAAAAATACAGATGAGGTTTACAAGGCTGAACAAGTGTGTCAGGGCAGTTCAGAAGCCTTATACGCCATGAGAAGGAACCTGGATTTTGACCTGAAGTGATTTGGGAAACCACCAAGGGATTTATAGCAGGAATGAATGACCCTATGATTGTTTTTGAGAGATCCTTTGACAAGCAGTATACAGGAAAGCAAGGAGGAAAGGCCTCTGGAGGGCAGTTAGGCTCTTATTTCAAGAATTTAGTAGGTGATGAGAGATCAAACCGAGAGGTGCAACAGATGAGGGACACACGGAAGACATTTAGTGAGCAGGACTGAGTGAGTTGGAGATGAAGGGGCACAGCGCTCTGTTCTGAGTGACTGAGTAGATGGAGTTACCAATGCAAGATCAGGAATTTAGGAAGAGAAGTCATTTTTAGATGCAGATGATAAATTTCACGTGGCAATACTAACAATCAGAGGGGCCTAGGCAACCTCTGTGGAAATGTTCTTAAGAAGTTGATTATGTGCATACACCTAGGGCTCAGAAGAGAAGAGTTTTGGTGTTAACTCCCCCAGGATATAGGCGAAAGAAAACTCAAGTGTCTGTATTCAAATTTGAGAAGAACAGGAAATAAACTGGAGCTTAACTCAAAATAAGCCAGGCTAAACTGAGTATTTCCTATGATGATCCAAAAAACAACTGTTTTACAATTAAAAATTTAAAAGGAGACGCCACTGCCATCTACAACAAAGATATCTAGAATTATGTGAAATACTGAACAAGTACATTAAAAGGCTACAAGGGAGGTGGGGGAAGGGAGAAGGTTGCTCTCATAGTTGGAGTCTAATGTTGACCATGAAATCTCAGGAGGATGTCGATAAGGGATACAAAAAGTACATAAATAGGACAGCTTTTTGCCAAGAAGGGCCACAGAGTATATGCAGTCAGGGAGACAGATATAACACCTAAGATGTAAAAGGTCTGATTTAAATACCGTAGGAGTGATAAATTTTTTCAACAGTTAGATAATTTCATAGGGGATGTGAAATTTAAGTGGGATCTTTAAAGAAAAACAGGGATTTGCCCCGTGAAAAGGTGAGAGAGGAGGTCAGAGGGTACATCAGAAAAGACGAGGAGACAGTTCCTCTATCTTTTCTGTCAATGACCTTGTCTTCCATTCTGCCCCAGCCACTGCTTGTAGGAGGTCCTGGATGTTCACCAATAATTTCATTACTTTCAAGTTCTCAATTTCAAGTACCCTACTCTCTGACCCCCCTTCTCCTCTTTCCAGGTCATTCTCTCTGGGACTCCTTTCCCAAAAGAATCTTCAATCCCACCAGGCTCATGCTCCCAATGCCCTTCATGTCTCTGTTCCCCCTTACCTGCCTTGGAGTCCATGGTTCTCCCTCACCACAGTTGCCTTGGACAAACCCCAACATTGGTTTTAAACGCAACTCTTCTACCTAATCTGTACCTGAACATGGCTGGGAGTTACCCCCCCCCCCCCCCCCGCCCCCAGCATGCAAACCAGCCTCCGTTTATATTTTTAAACTATAACCACAAGTGCACCCTTCATTCTGGCCAACAATCTTACATTTTCCTAGTAATTCACACTCTCATGTCCTATTTATTTCACATGTTCAAGTTTCTTCTTAATCCTCTCCACTCTTGGCTGGTTTGTTTTTAACAATTTTAGTAAGATAAAATTCACAGAGCCTGTAATTCACCATGTAAAGTGCACAATTCAATGGTTCACTATAGTATATTCACAGAATTGGGCAGCCATCATAATCAGAACATTTTCATTACCTCCAAAAGAAACTCTGCATCCATTAGCCATTACTCCCTATTCCCGCCCCCACAACTTGCCCCCTCACCGCCCCCAGTCCACATAATCTATTTTTTGTGTATTTGCCTTTTGTCAACATTTCATATAAATGAAATCATACAACGTGGTCCTTTGTGACTGGCTTCTTTTACTTGGCGTATCTTCTCAAGGTTCATCCATTTTGTAGCATGTATGGATTCATTTTTTATTACCAAGTAATAGTCCATCATAAGGATAGACCATATTTTATTTATCCTAGTTGGTTTATCATTAAAAAATAAAGGCTTTTGTAAAAAGACTTTTTCATCTACCTACCTACCACCAAATCTACCAATTTACCTGCACCTGTGTCCACATTACTCCTTCTGTGACCATTTGTGTTCCAGAGGCTAAGTTAGCCCTTTACTTGTATCCTGGATCCATCCCTTCTCACCTACACATTAGCCGAACATATTCCCCTTCTTTCTTGCACCAAAGTTCCCCCCACTACTTGGTTTCCCAATAATAAATATGCTGTGGTTTTGTTCCCTTTTAGAAACAAGAACAAAAATTGAAAATTCCTTCACCTTCCATCTCCTTTCAGGTATTACCCAAATTTACTCTTCCCCTATATAAAGTCTCCTCAGAGATGTTCAAAATCGTAACTGTATCCATTTCTTCACCTCTCATTCTTTCCTGAGGCTACATAATTGGGCTTTTGAACCCATCATTCCAGGGAAACCACTTTTCTCAAGGTCTCCAAGAGCCTTCATTTTGCTAAATACAGTTGGCAAGTCTCTGCTTTCTTGATCCACTAGTGTCATCTGACGGTTCTTCCCTCCCTATTCCCTGGGACCTCTCTATACCTGTTTCCAGAATCTCTCCCTCTACTTTTGCATCCCGGCCCACTGGCTGTGCCTTCTCAGTATCCTTTGCTGGGGAGACAGTGTAGGATAGTGGTTAAAAGCACCGGCTCCCACTGGAGTAAGGCTATCTTCAATTCTAGCTGCTACTTGTACCTATGTGACCTTGGAAGGTTGCTTCATCTCCATATGCTTCAGTTTCCCATCTATAAAATGGGAATAACCTCAGAGGGCTATAAAGCTTAAATGATTAATATATACAAACTGCTTAAAAGAGTTTCTGGCACATGGAACTATGTATGTCTTAGCTCTCAGTCTAATACTCTCAACTGCTAAATGTTCAAGAATTTTTGGGCTCGGCCCTCTTACTACTTTTCTATTTACCCTCCTTAGGTAATCTCACAGGCACATCAGAATTACTTGTTTACTTGACATCTGCACCTGGGTGTCAAAAGTTAAAATATCCAATATTTAAACTTGATATCCTCCCTCCAAACCTACTCCTAAAGATTTGCACATTTCAGGAATGGCAATTACATTCTACCAATTGCTCAGGTAAAAAAACTTAGGTCATTCTTGATTCCCTTTCTTTCACGTTCTATATTTAAGGCAATACTAAACACTCAGACTCCACTTACCACCTCCACTGCACCAGCCCAACGTGACCCCGCTCGCATCTCATCTGCTGCAACAGCATCCAAACCCATCTCCCTTTCCACTCTTACCAACTCCTATAGTCTGTTTTCTCTATAATTGCCATAGTAATCCTTTAGAAAACACAAATCAGATCATGACGCAGTTCAAAACCCTACACCACTTCCCATCACGTTGTACCTGACCCTCAACAACCTTCTCTAAACTCACCTTCTGCCACTCTGACATTTGCTCCCCCCCCGCCCCCCGTGCCCCACCCGCCATGATTCCTTAACAAACCAAGTTCTCTCTCAATTCAGGCCCCTTTACTTTTGGTCTTCCCTTTACCTGAACTGCCTTTCCTCCATATTTACATGGTGTACTCTCTATTCAGGTTTCTCCATCCATGACACCTCCTCAGATGCTCTCTGGCCATTCCATTTAAAATAGCATGTACCACGTTACACCCTCAAATCTTGCAACTATCCTGTTATACTCTCTTCATAGGAGTATGTCCATGTGAAATTATTATTATCCAAGTCCCTACTAGATTATAAAATCCAGGAAGAAAGGTTTTGTTTTGTTCATCCTGGTATCTCTAGCACCTAGAAGGATGACTGGCACACACCATCATATTGACCATACATATGCTGAATGTACCAGTGAATGGTGGTTGCAGAGGTGATGAGCAAACAAGGTACCTCTCAGGATATAAGAATAGAGGCTACAAGTTCCAGGTCTCTCCGCAGGGTGGTGAGAATCCTTCCAGCGTAAACCTAGGAGGACTTAAATTTTGAGAAGGCTGCATTTTTCTTTCAACCTCCTTTTCTGTTCCTAGTTGCAGTTCCACCTTTTTTGACTTGATATCAACAGAATGAGTGTCACTGTGGCATTATGCATGAATTTAAAATGAAATTTTCCCGTGAGGAAAAAAGATTATCAACCATTCTTATCTTTTCCACCAATGCCCAAGGATTCCTAGGCATATAGCTAGGTAATTTTCTTTTTTTTCAAATCAAGTGTTTTCCTTTTTGGATTTCAGACCTGTAGAAAATTGAAATAATAGAGTGCAACCAACATATGCATCTCCTTTGCCTAGGGTCACCATTTAATAACATTCAGGCATATTTATTTTGAAAACACTCCCAAATGATTCACTGTGTTCTAAGAGCTGTGGAGAATGGAAAAATAAGGAGCACTTTCAAAGAATAAGAAAAAGCACATTTCAGATTGCATTATACATTAAGATTGTATTAAAAATCATGCTTAGCAAGAGATCTTTAAGAGAAATTTGAGTTTTCACTAATATATAATGCAGGTATACTGAGATAAAATAGATAAAAATATTTTTAGCATAAGCATAAACATGTTTTGATGACATCTGATATATAAAAAAAGAATTTCAAACAAAATCAGAGATGGATGATATCTTTCAAAAATGATTCCCTGGTTTTTTGCAATGTAATGTATAATATGCTCTGTATGGTCAATTTCCCTATAGATTATTTATATTTGCTTTTTAGAATTTCAGTTTGTATACTAATAACTAAGTATTTACTATAACTGACAAAGCGTAAGTTAAAAATTTCACTGAGTCAATAAATTTGAAATTTACAGTTAACCTTCTATCACTGAATGAGATTATCTCTAAGCAATTTTATTTTCAATGTTAGCTGGAAAAAAATCTTACCTGAAATTCTTCATAGCAATCTTTGCCTATCACAATCAATCTAGAGACCAGAGTTTCTGCCCCGTCCACCTTACTCAAGATGTCCCTCAGAGAGATTTAAATTTAAGACACTCTTCAGGCTGGCATTCTATAGCAGCCTACATAGTGATAGCCCGGTAGGACAGGGAGACAATGTGATAAGAAAGTTCAAGTTTTTGCACAAAACTTTCCCCATGTTTTGTCTGAAGTGCCTTTTGCCTTCTGAGAAAATACAGTGTTCATGCATAAATTCATATCCAAGGCAAGTATTTGTTGTGGATTCATTGCTATTTTGAATTGTCCCCTATATCCATTGAACAACGTTATACACTAAGTTGAAGGCACTGTAATGCGTAGTTAACACTAGTGGAACAACATCATGCAGTATTTGGAGTACCTTTTCAAATATTTGAACGTTTTCAAGGAACACTTTTATAGGATAGTCAACAGGTTTTTTGGGTACCAAATCAAAGACCTGGTATATTCTTCCAGCTTGTAATGTAACCAAACATTAAAGTTCAAAATAAGGAAAAAAAAATATTAAAATGCAAAACTTTTTTAAAAATTGGGTATAGTAATATTTTTAAACACTACTTTCTAGAATTGTCTTCAGGCTTTCTTTTAGTGTTAGTGGCTAACTAGTGCATTACCAGTAGATTGGTGCTCTAATGTTCTAATTTAAAGGTTGCTAAAAATTACGAGCTATAAAAAAATCATAAAATTCTAGACAGACTGGGCAGAGAAATCCAAAGCTAAGTGAAATGACCACAAATAAAACACCAATTTTAAAGCAATTATTGAAATTGCTGGTAAAATTATTCATCTTCTAGGCAGTTTTAGGGATAACTATTGCATAAAAACAAACACACCTGTTTAAATATAATTCACAAACCAATTCTGTCCATAACTTCTTGAGGTGTCCAAATCTGGGATCATCAACTCAAAATGTCTATTGAAGCTGTGCCAGGGCTGAGGTGCCTCACACCGTTGTCTAGCAATTCAGCCTAGAGGCAACCAACTTCTGACTCTTGCTTTAAACTTCGGTAACAAAAATTACAAATAGGAAGAGATCTTACAAATATCCAATTCTTATTATAAAATTCACCATCATCTACAGTAGTGTGACAAAAACTGGGGGATCTCTTCATATTGATAATTAATAAATAATGTATTTGTCAAGAAGAGGATTTAATTTTCCATGAAAGGAATGCGTTCAACCTATAACAGTTTTTGCTTGAAAAGATATTTTGGATATACTGGTAACACAGTAGAGATAGGTAACACAAACAAACTTTTTTTTGTGTATTTTTTTATTGTTTGGAACACCAAAGGAACCCAAACTTCACATTTACAATGAACTTTTTAATAAAAAAATATGCTGTACATCATATGAGATACAAATTATACAAAAGCTTCTGAAAAGTAAACACAGACACTTATACAGTAAAGAGAATGAACTGAATTGCTATCATCTTTAATATTCTTTCTCTCCTAAGTGACCAACTGTAGAATGTTAAGTTTACTACCATTCTAGCTATTTTGATGTGAGATTTCTTTAAAATCAATGAATTCTTGTGTATCAAGTAATTTTATGTTTTCACATTATCAGTATTACTAAAAAAATCAAAATCTCTAAAAGATGAAGTTCCCTCCAAATTCAGTACTGTGAGCTACATTGACCTAGTTCATTACTCCCAGACTAATATCCACATTTAAGTCTGATGATACAGAAAACTCTTTAAACCAAACCTTCCTTAAGGCACCACACTGCCTCTTCCTAGCATAGTATAATCAGGCCTCAGCACACAATTTTTGGAGATCTCTCGAACATTTGTTTGGCCCCTACTACTTTAAAAATACTGCCACATTTCACAAATCAAGATCCAAGAACTCAGTTAAGTCTCACTCAATGGTTATCAAGTTGTGCTATTTAAATGAAATACCACTAAGACTAACACGTTTTCTCAGTAAGCCAGCTAATGAAACTTTAATATGTGTGAACTTATGACCTTGCTTAAATGTACCCTGAAAATATCTGAAGTAACTATGTCAAGATATATTTTTTCCTAAAAAGTTTGCTTCCTCTTTCTGCCAACAAATACAACAGTTTAAAATGAATTATAACTAAATAATTATATATATATTTAGATGGGGTCTTGCTATTTTGTCTAGGCTGGGCTCAAACTCTCGATCTTCCTGCCTCAGTCTCCTTAGAGTAGCTGGGGCTACAGCCATGTTCCACTGTGCCCAGCTAATATGATTTTAGAATCGCAAAGTATAAATATTCTTCTCTAGGTGTTCTAAATATCATCTATGACATTTCTTACCTGTAATAAGCACCCACACTGTGTCAGGTGTTTTATATACGTTAGCCCATTGAATCCTCATGACAACCTAGTATGTCATTTTTATTCCCCTTTACAGATGAGGACATTGAAGTTTAGTATCAACTTCTCTGCTTAAAGTTTTCTGGTCAGCATAACATCTCCTTTTATCTTAAAAGAAAACACTTGAGCACCAAGAGGAACTCTGAAAGCATCTTAGTCCTAGCATTCTATTACTTGGTTGCCCCAACCTAATTACTGATCCTTTGGTACTGTAATATGGCAATGTTGATTACTACATTCCTTTATTAAAATGATGACATTGTGGTTAGTCTTCCGGATAAATCCTCCTTTATTTGCATACACATCTAATTTCTCTAAAAGGTCAAAATTCCTGTGATATTCTATTCCAGACTACTGACAGAAGGCACATGGAAGGCTTTCTTTCTTATGACTGGAACTAAACTGCTGCACTTTTTGTTAAAAGTGCTTAATAAAACTTTTCATTTTTATCTTACGGCAAATTTTAACCCTTCCAAATGTGGAATACCCTTCCATTTTTAAATTTTGTTTCATAAGTCACAGAGATAATCATGAGAGGTGAAATATGAACAGCGCTGCATTGAAAACCACTCGTCCATCTACCCTTTACTCATGTAACAAATGTCTCTCTCTCATGGGTCTCTATCTGGGAGTGGGGAGACAGACACCTAGATATGTCAGGTAATAATAAATGTAAGAAAGATTTGAGATTTGATTATTTTTCTAACAGTGGTTAGCTTACTAAGTTTATTTTCCCAAGCTTATCAACTTCTGTGTTTTGTTTCACATATTGGACAGAGGATAAATTTATGTTCAGTGGTGATAAGAAAGAAATAGCAGGGTCTTCAAGACCTAAATGTTAAATCAGAGGCAGGGTACTTACTACTCTTCATGGTTGTTTGAAAGCAGCAGTTATTAATTCCTGAAGAACATGAAACCTTTTCACTCATTCAATAAATTTATTAAGCCCAGAAAGAAGTCCAAATATATCCAATTTTTACACAATTTTATAAACAGTCTCAGGTGGCCTAATATCCATGGACTCTGGACTAGGAAATTCATTTCAAAGTCAACTCATAATCAAGGGTGTGTGTGGGGGGGGGGAAGAAGGGAGAAACATGGAGGGGAGGGGTTGATCAGAAAATTCTATCCAATTCAGATTCTGTGATTATTGTGCAACCATCTTAATATGAAAAAAAAAAAAAAAAGTGCAACAAAACAGATCCAAAGATGTTAAGGCTCCCTGGTTGCTAGTCCATTGTTCCTTCTACTATATGATTTTCATTAGAATGTAGACCTCTTAAGCAACTTCTTCATTAAACAAATCATTTTCCATCATTTACGGTAACTACATTGCTACATTACTTGTGATAAATCTTAATCCCAAATCTTCTTTTACCATTACTCAATCTGTGTACTAAGGGAAATAAAATCAAGTTTATTATCAGCCTAAGCTCAGTCTTGGGGAAGGCAGAATACAATGTGCTGTTTAAAAGCAAATTGATTTTTATTATAAACGTGGTACATGCACAAAATAAAAACTTCCAATACTGAATGGTACAGGTGAAAAGTAAAAGTCCTCCATCACAAACCAATGTCCCACAGTACTACATCTCAGAGGTAACCAATGGGTTCTTTCCTTAAAAAATCTCAGATTATGACAGCAAATGGGCATATACATATACCTCTGAAAAATACAAGGGCTCACAGGACTAGAACACTGTAACATGCAGGAAGTATTAACTCTCCATTAGGAGAATCAATGTTAATTACACTTGGCAATACCACTTCAAACATAACAATTTATTAATTTAAAAGATGGTCTACTATAACAAGTATGTAATATACTTATAATTTAAGCAAGTAAGAGTAAGCCCCGTTAAAGATATAAACAATCTAAGTCACACCTCCCTCGATCACAGTAGTGAAGTTGTGGGTAAAGAGTAGAACAGATAAAACTCCAGCAGGAGAAAACTGAGGGCTGAGTGGGAAAGCAGTACCTCAGGCTGTGCAACTACCACTCAGAAAACAATGCCATTTTATTGCAATGTATCAAAGGTGATTTCTTTGCCAGCACACAAAGAATGCTACCAAAGTCCAGGGGTTTCAAGGTGGATAAAAATTGGCTCAGACAGAAAAATCTGTTGTCAAAGAAATCTCTTCAAAAGCTGATAAGAGACTATGGTTATGTCAATCATGGACCCTGTACCAATTCCTTTGCATAGAGACTACGTTAATCATTTTTCTATACCAAATTAAGATATGCAAATCCAAACTTTTATTCAAGACAAATAAACATGATTTCATCTTTGAGGTTATCTCTTGGTAAAGACCAAGTACACATATTTAAGAGGAAGAGCTTCCTCAAAAAAAAAAAAAAAAAAAAAAAAGTATCAGTTTGGGAGAACATTTTACCAAAATTTGCATTGATTTTAAAAAACCTAACTTGAGGGTGAAAAAAAACTAATGATAAAAAAATCAACTTACCAAGAAGTGAAACAGGCTGGGTTACAGGAGGGGTGGGCAGATTCGTGGGTGCAGCAGGTGGCACAGCAGAGCCATACATTTTCACACTGTCACCAGACTCGGCATTTCCTCTAGCCCCAGACACCACTGTTGGAATGGGATTTCCAATAGATAAGTCTTTTGTAGTGTCTTCATTTATACCAGCGATAGTGGCTAAGGAATATAATTATATCAACATGTAAAGCTGAATAATTAATCATCTCCCCGGTCAACATTCTTCTGCCATACTATAGACCCTATTACTGGTTCACTTTCCCTCCTACCCCCAGCTCCAAAGGACAAGTGAACACAAAGGAAAAACATGCTTACAGTTTGGGATGCTTATTGGTGGAGTGTGAGGAGGAGGAATGGATACTGGTGGAGTTATAGGAGGTGGGGGTCCAGGAGGAAGAAAACCTAGGATAAGAAAAATAAGGTCAATTTATGCTGTGCACCACTTCATTAAAGGCTCTAAAAGAATGTCTTCTCAAACAACTTAGTATACCTGGTGGTAAATGCATTGGGTTGAATCCTGGGCGCAAAAATGGTGGAGGAGGAGGAGGAGGAGGAACACCAGGACCAAAGCCTGGTGGGGGAATTCCCAAAGGGGGCGTGAAAGTGGGTGGCTGTAGAGCACCAACTACAGGAGGACCTGGCTGATGTGGTGGGACCTAGAAAGAAAGAAAGAAAGATGAAACCACTTTCCTATTCATATAGTGAGTATATACCAAGAAAATATCTTAGTGTTGAAAAAAACAGACGTTTCTAAATTTGTCATTAGATCATTAAATTTTATTAGATAGCAGGTAGTCATTAACCTATACTTACCCCAATTGACAGAAATCAAAGTTTTGCTCTCTACTTTATGAAAGCAAATTCACATTATATTTTATAAGCATCTATTGGTGTTCTGATATCACATGATACATTTAAAAATGTTCCATATCAAATAAATTTGGGAAATACAGCTCTAATAAAGGCTATCTGGTAATTTACACAGTGGTGATCACAGGTCCTGGTTGCCCCCTCCCCACCAGTGTGACCTTGAATAAGCTATTTAAACGCTAAAATGACCAAATGTTAACCTCACATAATTACAGGAATTAAGGGAGTTAATACACATTTAGTGCGAGTGCCTGGCACTTAATAAACACCCAATAAATGCTAGCTTCTTTTTTCTTTTAAAAAAATCAATTTTAACAAATTAGTCAGGTTTCTTTAAATGAGAATGAATGCCGATATACACTGAATTTTGTTTGGAACCCATGTTAGAAGGACATATCCAAAATGTCAACTAAAAAGTATGCCAACATGGGGTGTCCATTTAAAAGATATCACAGCTAAGTATGTACCCAAAGCATATAATTTTCTCCTTACATTGAGAAAATCAACAGACTACACACCCATTTTTGTGATAGCTCAGATTTATCTGATTCAGATTTAATGTGAGAAACTGAGGAAAGCAAATATTGAAAGACAAAAAAAAATCCAGTCGATCACACATAGAACTATGGGCCAAGTACTTATAATTTTCACTAAAAGGTTATTCATCATTCAGCTATTATTATTATGTAACAGAAAACATCCTGAGCACTTAATATACATTATCTCGTTTAATCCTCAAAACAACTCTGATATAGGAGGAACACCAGACCCAAGGCCGGGAAAGAAAAAAATGCAAGTTAAAAAAAATGCGGAAATTTATCACTGATCAGTTTGAGCATCTCTCTTTATTTCAGAAGATTTAGGGGTACAAGTGGTTTTTGGTTACATGGATAAATTGCACAGTGGTGAAGTCTGGGCTTTCAGTGCACGTGTCACCGGAATAGTGCACACTGTACCCAACAGGTAATACTTCATCCCTCACACCCCCCCCTCCCAGAAATTTGCACATTTATAGATAGGAAAATGCAGCTTAGACGTTAGATTACTCGCCCAAAGTCACATTGCTGAGTATAAATAATGGAGCTGGAAATCAAACCCAGTTCAACTAGAATCTGGATTCTTTCTTTTGAAGTAATATTAATAAGTTGGTTGACTAGAGAGGAAAAACTTTATATAAGAATATATCTTCTTCTGTGACCAGGTCTTTAGAGAAAAAATAAAATAATAATAAGAACATATCTTCATGTTAAATGGCATTCAACTTAGAATTTACCCATTAAATAGATATGAATCATCCATTAAAAACATTTCATAATGGCAGCACCCAAACTGAACATTAAGAAACTCCCTTTATATCAAAGCAGCTGCTTTTTAGGTATATATCTCAGTTCTTTCAGAACATAAAGTCCCTGAAGAATGAAGATCCAATAAGAAAAAAAGGGTAAGCAGAATACATGAAACTCTAATAGGTTCTCACTTCATGTCTAGTACGTTATAAAGTAAAACACTGGATAATCTAGACAGATGTAAGGCAGCATAAATTTATTCTGCTTCTCTTAACATTCAGGAAAAGAATGGGTTAAAGAGTTTATAAACAATAGATCTGCCAAAATATGAAAAACTAATATGGACATTTATGTACTCATGTTTTTGATTATGAATCTAGATATACATCTATAGTAAGATTCAGAAAGGGATCTTCCACACACTTAAAAGTTTAGATAATGTCCCAAATGTTCTCACCTGTGGAGGTGGTACTGTTATAGGTGCAGGAACAGGAATAGGAGGGACAGGTACAGGTAGAGGTTTAGGTATGGGTGATACTGGTTCTGTGTGTGAGGTTTCTGCACCTCCATTTTGAGCAACTTCATTTTCAGGCTTCTTGGGAATTCCTTTCCAATCTGTAAGAGTTAAGAAATTTAACAAGAGTTTACTAGAAATGAAAAATGTTGATTATAAAAATAATAGCAGCCGGATTATTAAAGATATTTCTATGCTGATTTTATAAATAGTAATTATTTAAATTAATGGATAATGGGAGAAAACATGTAAAAGAATGCTTACTATGCGCCAGGCACTGCCCTAAGTACTTTATTTATACTAACTTATTTAATTCTCACAACCATCTACAAGTAGATACTATTATTATTTTCATTATACAAACAAAGCAGGCAAATATAACTTGCCCAAGGTCATATTCTTAGTAAGTGTGGCAGGGATGGATTCAACCCAGACACATCTGGTGTGTATATATATATATATATACACATACACACACACATACACACACACATATATTTTTTCTTTTGGAGACAGAGTCTCGCTCTGTTGCCCAGGCTAGAGTGCTGTGGGGTCAGCCTAGCTCACAGCAACCTCAAACTCCTGGGCTCAAGTGATCCTTCTGCCTCAGCCTCCCGAGTCATTGGGACTACAGGCATGCGCCACCATGCCTGGCTAATTTTTTCTATATATTTTCAGTTGTCCATATAATTTTTTTTCTATTTTTTAGTAGAGATGGGGTCTTGCTCTTGCTCAGGCTGGTCTCGAACTCCTGACCTTGAACCATACTCCCGCCTCGGCCTCCCAGAGTGCTAGGATTACAGGCATGAGCCACCGCGCCTGGCCCACATCTGGTTCTAGAGTCTATGTTCTTAACTACAAGAATGTATTGTTTGAATTAATTTAAAATGGGGGCGGGGTATAATGAACCACTAAACATTTCCTGAACAAACTTTACTTAATATTAAAGAGTAACTTAGATAACCTTCCACCTATTTCCACATACCTTCTAATCAAGTGAAAACTAGAAAACTGTCTTTCTGCTCTGTCCTCTGGGGCCCTGCTTCAGAGATTCTCTTGTATTCTCTACCTCTTCAATATCTTTCCTGGCAAAGCTGGCATTTTAAAATATTTATGCCCACAAATAACTGCAACTTCTTATCTTGCATATTTACTTCCGATTGCTTTTCTGGATATTTAAAAATTTCCAAAGTAATTATAATGAAGCACTAGATTAAAACACAATTATCAAAGATGCTCAAAGATCTATTTGCTTTCGTTAAATTTCACCATGAAAAATTCTACTTCATCTTGATAAAAATCAAGATAAAAAAAGATTCTACTTAAGATCTACTTAATTCTGTAATTAATAATTAACCTTATAATCAGTAATTACTTTACCTGTTTGCATCTCTTCCACTAGATATAAACTACCTGAGGGCAAAGATCACATTTGTTTCATTCCTTACTCAATCATACCTTTATAATGGAGAGACTGGCACATACGAGGTACTTTAAAAATCTCAAAAATCAGGCCAGACATGGTGGCTCACATCTGTAATCCTAGCACTCTGGCAGGAGGATCGCTTGAGGCCATGAGTGTGAAACTGGCCTGGGCAACATAGCAAGACTCTTATTTCTACCCAAAATAGAAAAATTAGCCGGGTGTGGTGGTGCATGCCTGTGGTCCCAGCTACTTGGGAAGCTGAGGTGGGAGGATCTGTAGTGAGCTATGATCACACCAGCCTGGGTGACACAGAGACCCTGTCACAAACAAACATCCTCAAAAATCACTTCCTAATGCAAAGAATAAACAGGACATTTGATTTGTCATATGTACTACCAACCAAATAAGTGAACTATAAGAGAAATTAAATCCTACTTTACCTGGGTTAAGTGTATCACTGTCCAACATTCCTCCTTCACAAAAACTCTCCAGTTCCTCAGGTTTGACTTTGTCCCATGGAATATAAGTAACACCAAGTTCTACATCCCAATACTGCTTATAATCTGCCTTTATTCCTTTGTTTAAGGCCCAGGCAATCTATTTCACCATTAGTGGAAATAAAAGAGAAAGGAAGGAAGGAAGGAAGAGGGTATTAAGTTTTGAGAGTTCACTATTCTCTATCACTCTATTCATTCTCATTTGGGCAGCAAGGGAGTAATCTGGACTAGCTATCCCTGGATCTCATTCAAAGCCTTATTCTCACTATGGAACTAATTACTTTATTCCCACTTTTTCCTAGGATGTAAATATCACTGGCGTTTGCTCCTTACCAACTCCCACCCAACCCAGTCAGCATAAAACTCAATGTTTATCAGTGTAAGGCTGAAGTTCCCTGAACAGCCCAGCATACTGGGAATCACTTTTAAAGTCTGTTGGTGCCTTGTAATTACTCAGCGTTAGATAAAATCCTTTGGCAGTGCAATCCAAGGGTAGAAAAGGGTGCCAGGACACTGAGGCAACACCGACTTTGGCTCCTTAGGGGAAGAATGCTCATGTACCTACTATATCTTTTCCTCTCTCTTTGGTGAATATTTTTTCACAGTTAATTCTGAGATAGCAAAATTTAAAAATAAAACATGGAATACCCAAATTTTTTGAGTAAGACAAAACATATTGCTAAATGACACAATGCAGCACTAACTTAACCAATTTACCTTTGATGGCCCACCTACATTTGAAAAAAAAAAAATTCTACCTTGCATTTAACATTTAAAATTTTATGTTAATTAAATTCTTTTAAGGGGATAATCTCTTAAAAACAAAAGATGCATATGAAAATGCCCCAGTATGGTCACTTCTAAGCCCTAAATCACCGCTTTTAAAAAGCCACATAATGATTACATATTTTTAAAAAATGAATTATAAAACCATACCTTTATGGATTTCTGGTTCACTTTATAGTTTCCTCGGCTCAGTTTCTGCAGCGCACGATAAGCATCTTGCCTATGAACCATAACGATATAGGCACAACCCCTGGGAGGAATCATCTGCTCCAAAATATTTTAATATTACAAAAGATTATAACAAAATTGAAGAGCAACAAGATATAACACTAAGTAACCAGTCCCAACAACCCCTTACCTCCAGCCATTGCTCTACAAAGGTTAAATTCACTTGGAAGTTTGCAATTCAAATTTGGTCTCAATTGATAATTGAATCCTCCAAGCTTTATCATATAAAAAGACTTGGTTATCCAAGAAATGTTAAATGTGGAGAATGTTAACATGGAATAGAACATCTAAACTCTAGCCACAGCTATAAACCTGGGCAAATGGTAACTTTGGTCTCAAGTTCTTAATTTCATAAAATGACATTAATCACATCTGTCCACTGTTATTAAACAACTGAATAAACACTCACATTAATTGATTCGATAGGACCAAACTCTTCCAAGAGACTGGCAACATCCTGCTGAGTAGTCCTTTTGTCCAGCTGTCCCACCCAGAGTGTAGTACTGCAAACTTAAAATAAAAATAGCCACATCAGATAATTAGCAGCACAGTGCCTTATGTTAAAAAAAAAATCATTACACAAAACATGTATGAGTTATATTATGATACCACAAGTTTAAATAGTAAATCCCATATACATTTTAAAAACTCTAGAATATTATGATAGTACTTCTAGAAATAGAACCAGGATCCTGAAAGGTATGTAAAAGTGAAAAAACAAATGGCCCTTTTGTGGATGGATCTAAAGATTTCACCTATAAAACCTGAAGCCAGAGAAGAAATAACTTGTCTAGTCACCCTACCAATGAACAGCAGAACCAGGACTTGAGCTCAAGTCTCTTGATTACCAACCAATTCAGTGCTTTGTTAACTATATGTGGCTGTCCTTTTCCAACTCTTGAGAGTTTATGGTTTTTCTTTTATGCTGTATCCTAGGCAATAAGCCTTACAGAGTCAGGAATTTTATACATGCCCTAGTCATACTATGAATTAAAATCTTAATAACCTTAAATTACTGTTTTATATAAAAATACATCTAGCACACATTACTAAACATATTCTAAAGACATCTAATGAGATTCAGGAGATAATGCAAGCTAATATATTCTATAAATTATAAATCTTTATATAAGTCAGAGCATAGTAATTATTCTAGAAAAAACCCGTTTTCATTGTGTATAGGAGAGCTAGCTAATGAACTTATAGTACAAAAGTATATGTACACGCTATCACTCATCACTATTAGTCTGGTTCACTCCTTACTGCTGCTTTATAGCTGGTTTAACGTACAAAAGCAAATAAAAGGGTATAAATCAATGCATAAACTAATAAGACATGATAAAGCAATATTTAGAATAAAAATTAACAAAGGTAACATTTCATTTATGGCTTTGCTAACAGTGATAAGACATTTTAAAACCGTAAGAAAAAACAATGCAGGAATTTTGAATATAAAGGCTTAGTTACCACTTGCAGTTTCTGGTTTGACTTGAGGAAGGCCTTTTTGCCGACGTTCCCTTTCTTTTTCTCGATCTCGTCTTTCTTGGGATCGAGATCGGGGAGAATGTCGGCGTCTATCTCTGGACCGAGATCGAGAACGGCGATGACGAGACCTTCGAGATCTAGAACCAGATCTAGATCGTCTCCTTTTTGGTGACCTAATGTTTTCACAAGGAGAGAGAATGAACAGCACATAGAGAAAAAACAGAAAATATAAGTACATACTAATTAAAAAAAATACAGCTAGGTACTTTAATGTTTATGTAAGAATGGCAATAGCATGAAATTCATTTTAAAGATTTTAATGTGTCTGAAGTTAGAAAGCATACACATCATTTAAATATTTAATAAAATAAATAAGGTTGACAGCTTACAAAAGTCTCCCATCTTTAGTATCTCTGGCACTATACTAAATTATATCTGTAAGAAGCTAATGGTTGAGATACACTGCTACTATTCTTATTTACATTTTCAGTAAAGCCTTCTTTTCTGCAACAATCAAAAATGTAATCCAATTATAGCATTACTATGACCTTTGTGCTTTTGTAGGCTGATAAAGTTGTAAAGGAACTTTCAATATATAATTCTTCTAGTACCACATAGTGTATACATTGGCATCAGAGTAACTCAGAGGGGGAAAATGTGGGTAAGACAACTGATCTTAGATTTTTTTTTTTCAATAAATACTTCTCTTGCCCCCTTCTCCAGACAAACAGAAATACAAATATGCCAACTGTTATTTTTATTAACATTGAATATAACCCAATTTGATTTTAATATCTGTCTCCTAGGACATACAGGGTTGGAAAAACATTTTCTATAAATTACCTGGATGCTGACCTAGATCTTGACTTTCTGTTATCAGTCATATGCCGTTTAACCTCCTGAATACAAGGTTGTTCTACCTCCATTTCCTTGAAAACCAAAAACAAAAGCCATCATAAAATGAGAAAAGCAGAAATAATAAAGCCAGAGGACAAAATTTAAGGAATGCTAAATTAAAAATCTCTTGCCCCGCAGCAATTCTCTTTTGGTTACTTGGGACCAAATTACTAACTTAATAATGACTGGCTATCACCGAAATAAAAAACTTTTACATGGTTTACAAAATTATTAGAAATATTTCTCTACTTCTGGAAGTTATTTGGTCTAAGTTGTATACCATTTAAATAACCATCATCTAAGGTGTGAAGTAGGTACTGGTTAAACCTTCTACACTCTGTATCTCAATCCTCAAAGAACCCTATGGAAGCTGGCAGTAGTATTATGTCCACTTTCTAGAGGAAAAACTTAAAGCACGGAGAAGGGTTTAATATATGCCCAAGGTCTTTCTTCATATTCAAAAATGAAGATAGCAAGCAAAGAAGCAGAAATCTGCATATAAGTCATGGCGACCAAAAAGATAATCTGAGAATGACATTTTACCTGTTGGTGTGGCTTCTGAGTGAGTGGTTCATTTTGTGTCTGAAAAGATGCTTGGAAAGGCTGCTGCACTGGTGGAGTGGGAGGAATCACAGGCTGAGCCATGGGAGGAAATGGAGGTGTAGGAAAAAGTCCAAATCCTGGCATTTGTCCATTAGGAGGAAGTGGAACCTTCCATTTTTAAAGAAAGTGTATGAGCAGGTTTTAAGTAATAGCCAACAATAATAATTTGGAAAACCTTTAGTTATTTTAAATAAAACTAAAATATTTTCAATAAGCTTTGATCAAGGAAAAGCTACAACAATACTCTACATTGTTTAACAATTTCCATAGGTATAATCTTTATCCAAAGAACTCTTATGTATCAAGTATACAGGTTAAAAATCCTGTAACTCATTTCAAAATTATGAACACACATGTTTGGTTTTAAATATTCAAAGAAATAGCTTTATTTACATAAAGAAGCAATGTGATAGAATGAAAAAGTCACAAAATATTCTATCCAATAAACTTTCAGTAACTGTTAAAACACTTGAACATATATATGTTCAAAGGTTTTCTTCATATTTTAAACAGGCTTACAAAATAATTTTCAAACTCCATTCATCAATAAGTCATTAAAATCACCGTATCATTTCCATATTACCAACTATATAGAATGAACACAATATAGATAACAAAATAATATAAAACAGATTTCTCAAAACCCTAAACTGAGGCCATAAAGCAGTCACTGCAGAATTAAAAAAATAGCTTTACGAGAATGACTATACCACTGGAGGGCCAGGATCTAGATTTTTAAAAATTCCCCTCCCTTCGCCTCCATAATTTAGATGCATAGCCAACTCTGAATTAGAGGATTTACTGGAACAAATCCGATGAACAAATCTCTACTAACTTTTTGCAACTCTCCAGTGTTCCATGTATGCTTCTTTTATTGCAGCTTTCAAACCATGTTCCTGATAGGACAAATTAGTATGGACAAAAACAAAACAAAAGCTAACTATGTTCCTGAATGTTGAAAACTGAAACCTCTTTAAAGTATCTAATCACACAACTTATAGACATAAAGGGCCCCGCAAGGGAAACAGCTGTATAAATAAATAGGTCAGTTTTTTCACATAGAACCATAATCTCTCTCTGAACATTTTTTTTTTTTTTTTTTGAGACAGAGTCTCATTCTGTTGCCCAGGGCTAGAGTGCCGTGGCGTCAGCCTAGCTCACAGCAACCGCAAACTCCTGGGCTCAAGCAATCCTCCTGCCTCAGCCTCCCGAGTAGCTGGGACTACAAGCACGCACCACCATGCCCGGATAATTTTTCTATATATATTTTTAGCTGTCCAGTTAATTTCTTTCTATTTTTTAGTAGAGATGGGGTCTCGCACTCCTGACCTCGAGCAATCCTCCCCCGTTGGCCTCCCAGAGTGCTAGGATTACAGGCATGAGCCACCTAGCTGGGCCTCTCTCTAAACATTTTAACTAAACGACCTATTACTAAAATATGAGCATGTAATATTTAGCACTTTTGTTTTAACTAAAGCAAAAAGCAACTCAAAACAGTTACATGATCAACAGCTTTTACTGAGGCTGTAGTACTACTTAGCCAATCACATAGCTAAATAGTGGTCTGTGAAGTACAAACCATATGCTATAATTAATAGATCTTGACTTATTAAAACTCAACTGCAAGAAAAATGCTGGTACCTGATGGTGCATTGGATCCTGTGGTATTGCCATCATTCGAGGCTGAAACTGATCCATATTTTGATGCTGTGTGTATGCTGGCTGCTGCATGCCATCTCCAGGAAACCCACTAAAAAAAGGTGAGTAATCTTTTTTACCCATTCAAAAGCACAAGACTCTCAGCCACATTCATACTACAGAAACATAGGATGTTGTTGAGGAGTCATTAGCAATCAACATTTTATTGAATCATATATTTATCCATTTATTAATTTATATACTCAGCATTATTTCAACGTAAAAGCCATTTTTTTATTCTAAATCTGATAGGATCCCCTCCCCATTCAGGAGAAAACTCACAATACCACAAATTTTACAAAACAATGACTCCACTGAAAATTGTTTTTACTGCTAAATGTTACTGAGAATGTGCTTTACCAACTCTGTATCTGCTGAGAAATTAAAAAAAAGAAACTCACAATGGTGCCTGTGGAGGAGGAGGGGAGGCAGCGGCGGGGGCAGCGGCAGCAGGCACGGCGGTGGTGGGCACGGCAGGCACAGCAGCAGCAGGTGCCGTCGTGGCGACAGCAGCAGCATCCTCTTTCTTTGATTCTTCCACAGCTTCTGGCTCATCATCATAATCAAATCTATCAAGCAGCTTCTGGAATAAATTTCAATATTTCATTTTAAAATTTAGACTGATTTACTGCACAAAAATATATTTGCAACCATCTGTACCTCCACCACACTGTCATGTACGATCTCATTTTCCCACATGCCCCTGAGGACCCTGGTTCATAGACATAACCAGTTTTTACACAAATGCCATTTTGGAAAAGATACAATTTTTTATTTTGCCTTCCTTCCCAAATTATAAGTGTAGCATTTTCTTTTTGACTGTTTTCTCTGTTTTCTATCTGTTTATTTCATAATTATTTTAGCAGTATACATACCTTTCTAAAATATCCATTTACCTAGACTAAAAACTTTTGAAACTTTGTGCACATGAAAACGGACATACATTTCAGTCAGCTGTAAAATGTAAAAAGAAAGACTGTCTTATCCAATCACTGCAAATGCATATAGAAAATGTCCATATACTATTCGCTCAAGAATATATGACTATATGAAAAAGAAAAATAAAACCGAACGGTATAGGACAGGGGCACAAAGAAGTCTCACCACCTGTTCACTAGCTTTTTTCGTAAAACTTTGCCGATTACCAGAAACTTTGTTTAAAAAAAAAAAAAAAAATCAGGACTCTTCACGAAATCACATGTCCAGAAGAACAGCAATTTAAAAACAAGATGTATTCAGAAAGGAAGGAAACACATTAGACACCTACTCATGTGTTTCAGTAGATTATAGACTTCATCATCACAAGAACTCTGCACTGGCGATAAAGTCTCTTCACAGACAAGAAAACAAACTAAGGCTCAGGTGAGTAAGAAACACATCAAGATTATACAGTCAGTAAATGGTAGAATCAGGACGTGGAGACTGTCTTTTTGACTACAAAGCCCTCAGTCCCTGGCCTCCAACAAGCAATCTTTTCTTTCAGGCTGTGTCCATTCTGCTCATGGATTTCAACCTCAAATTTTACAACTTGTACTGTTCTACAATAGTTCCGCCTAGAGATTCCGGTTTTACTTTACTGAACAACAGATTTCTAAATCAGGAAGGGAAATCGCCTCCTTGGACAACACAATATATAGGATTAAACCAAGTGTTCAGAGTGTTTTGGGATAGAGCTAACTTGTGTTTTCTTTGTCATTCTAGGCCAAGCGATTAAATGTTTTTATAGAATTCCTTTTTCTAAACTTGGCATAACTAACAAACATTGGCCAACTGATTTAAGGTTAACACTAGAAGTATTACAATTCAACTTAACAACGAGATAAAGATGCTCACTATCAAGACTTCTACTAAATAATTTTCTGGAAGTCCTAGCTATCAGTATAATAACAAAAGAAAAAGAAACAGGAATAGACATTGAAGAGAAAAAGTTAAATTTAGTAGCTACCTAGAAAATTTAAAAGCACCAACCAGAAAGAAAACTAAGCATTTAATGCCATGACCAGTTTTTTGTTTTTTTTGAGAGACAAGTTCTCACTCTGTTGTGTAGACTGGAGTACAGTGGCATGATCACAGCTCATTGCAGCTTTGAGCTCCTGGCCTCAAGCAATCCTTCCATCTCAGCTTCCCAAAGTGCTGGGATTATAGGTGCAAGCCATTGTGCCCGGTAACCATGACCATTTATAAGATAAAATAACAACTGGCAGTATCATTAACCAAATGTTATAAAACACTAAAAATGATTAACTATCTAAGAATAAAAGAAAAGTGTGTAAGACCATAAAAAGAAAATTGTAAGAGATTTTAATAAATGGAGATTCTGTATGAGAAGCTGTCAGTACTTTCTAAAATTCACAGATAAATTCAAAGGAATTCTAACATCTGGAAAAGTATGCTGTGATGGTTAATTTTATGTGTCAACCTGGCTAGGTTATATAGTGCCCAGTTGTTTGGTCAAACACTAATCTAGATTTTATTATGAAGGCATATTTTAGATGGGATTAACATTTAAATCAGCAGACCATGAGTAAAACAGATTGCCCTCCATAATGAGTGGGCCTTACCCAGTCATTTGAAGGCCTTAAGAGTAAGAACTAAGGTTTCCTGAAGATGGAATTCTCCTCACGACTGCAACATAGAAAGAGTTTTTCGTCTGCTGCCCTGTGGAATTCAGACTTAGGCCTGCAATGTTAACTTTTACCTAAAAGTCCAGCCTGCTGACTTGCCCCCACAATTTCAAATTTGCCAGCCCCAACAATTACGTGAGCCAATTCCTTAAGATAAATCTCTTTCTTTCTTTCTATCTAGACACAGATATAGATATAATTATTGGTTCTGTTTCTCTGGAGACTCCTGACTAATACAAATCACCAAGAATAGCCACAAAAAGTTTGAAAAAGAATATGAGTGTGGGCCGGGCGCGGTGGCTCACACCTGTAATCCTAGCACTCTGGGAGGCCGAGGTAGGCGGATCGTTTGAGCTCAGGAGTTCGAGACCAGCCTGAGCAAGAGCGAGACCCCATCTCTACTAAAAATAGAAAGAAATTATACAGACAGCTAAATATATATAGAAAAAATTAGCCGGGCATGGTGGCACATGCCTGTAGTCCCAGCTACTCGGGAGGCTGAGACAGGAGGATCGCTTGAGCTCAGGAGTTTGAGGTTGCTGTGAGCTAGGGTGACGCCACGGCACTCACTCTAGCCTGGGCAACAGAGTGAGACTGTCTCAAAAGAAAAAAAAAAAAAAAAAAAAAAGAATATGAGTGTGGAGGGGGAGGGGGAGGTATGTGTGTGTGTGGGAAGAACACTTCGAAATGAAATATATATAGTATGTATGTTACAAGTATTTCAACTGTTATGATGCAGAAATAAATATATTAGTGGGACAGAACAGTGTCCAGAGAGATAAAATAAGAAAACACATGGGAATGTGCATATGAAAAAGCAGTGAGGGAGAACTGCTTATTTTTAAAAATGTAAAGATTCAACTATTTTGAACCATATTCTAAAACAGATTCCAGAGGGACTAAAGAGAAAAACATAAATAAAAATATAAAACTACTACAAGAAAACATAGAATTTTTTTTATACTGATGAGAGTCTTCCTAATCACAACACAGAAAAAAATTAATAAAACCACATATGTAAGAATTTATGTTCACATGTGCATGGAAATAGGTTTGAAAAAATACAAACAAATATATTCAAACTGTAATGTGGGATTGCTTCCCCTTTTCGTTTATAAATTTCGTATTGTGTTTTCCCCCTATAAGCATGTATTGCTTTTCTTACTCAAAAAATTCATTCAACGTTCTTTTAATGAGTAGTCATTAATAAAACAAGATATAATGAAAACCATAATTACCACATGGATTTTTAATTTGGACTATCAGCAATAAAGTTTCTCGGAAAGAGGCAAGAGTGGAGCTGTCTGGATTAAAATTTGTGCAGGAGGCTCTCAGCTGTGCATGTTCAGCATACCTATATCCATGGTGGCGGCTTCCTAAACATGCCTAAGGAACCATAAAGGCCTAAAAGAACAGTTGAAACACTGAAACAACCCAAACCCTCACATTACAGATATGGTAACTAAGGTTTTTTTAACACAAAACCTGAAAGTAATTTAAATGACTATCAGTAGTGGAATGGCTAAATTGTAGCATGTTCATGTAATGGAATACTACAGATTATATGCATTCAGTGTAAATATGGATCAAAATCCACTAATCTTAATAAGAGACAAGAGCATCAAGACCAAAACTAGTGGGTACGTATTATGATCAATTACAGAAAAGCATATAACCATAAGAAATTAATTCTGAAAAGATATACAGCAAAATGTTATCATAGTAATCTCCAAGTATGGGGTGAAATGAAGAATTTTATTCTCTTTAGTTTCTTTTATTCCCTGAAAATTTTTGCAATGAGTATATATTACATGTAAAACCAGGAAAAATAATCAATGTTTTGATGTTGAGGGGATAAAATACCTCAAACCACAAAATAACTCACAAAAAAATACAGAAGGGATTAACTTCCACAATCCATGTTGAGTGGTAAAAACAGTGGGGCGGGTTATGTGAGAGAAGCATACCTTGTCAAATGCAGTTTTTTGTTCAGGTGGGGGGAAAGCAGCTTTTTGTTCAGGTGGTTGTGTAGGAGTTGTCTTTAACTGAGCTGTGATAGCCTGAACCTGAGCCATTACAGCATTGTCAAGAGCAGGAGACTGTGGTTTTGGAGGTTGCTGAAAAGTCTGAAGGATCTGCTGAAGCTTAAAGAATGGGAAGACGACACACAACAAAGTATAATCATAGTATCAAAAGTTGATTCACGTAAAACAAAATCTTAAGGGTGACTCAAAATAGCATATGCACAATAAACTGGGGAAAAAATTCTCCTTTTATTAATGGTTAAGTTTGTTGTGAATGAACACATCAGAGATATAATATGTGTCATGCAAGTTTAAAAATGTATGCTGACAAATTAAATGATATAAAATAATGGTCAAAAAGAGAAAATACACTAAATTGTGAACAAGGTAAATATAAGTTTTCTAGAAAAATGGAAAAATTCTCTCTGATCTAAATCATGTTGAAATCAATGAGAAATGCTAGCATTGTGAGCAACAGCAGACACTTAGCAGTTCTGAAGTTCTCTTCAAAGAGGTACTGCCATTTCTCAGTGTGGTGTTCTCTTGTTTTTCACTTTCACATTTTCCCTATTACCCCTATGTCATTACCTTCCCCACGAAGACTTTTCCAGTTGAAAAGTAGACATATTTTCTCCCTTAAATGTGTTCATTAATGAGAAATGGAAAACAAGAACTGACAATAGTACCTAACTCTGCAAATGATTTAATCTTAGAATAAATAGTTTACCTGTTGGCCTTGAGTTGACTGAAAAAGTTGAGCCACAGCAGCAAAAGCATCAGAGCTGGGCAACTGTGGTACAGTTGGTACAGAGTTTGGAGTGGCTTGTGGGAGTTCTGAAGAGACTTTTACTGGAGGTGGTGGTGACCCTAAAAACAAATAAAAAAGAAAAGGGCATTAAGGCCTAAGAAAATATTAACCTACAAGTGTATCTTTTTACTCCATTAATAAGCTTATTTGCTAAAATCAAATTCTATCTAGTTTAACATATACTAAAATATATAGTCTGTGGTACTAGAGCTTGTACCAAGTACCAGAAAAGCATATTTTTATTAGAAATAGGAATTATGGAGAGAAAATCATACCTTTTATGATGTAGGTTCAAGTTTTCTTCTTACAGAAAAATTCCACCAATATGGACAGACTCTAAACCTTTTATATACAAAAACTTACACCATTATCTAAGCTCACAGACGTACTTGACCATACCTTCATTATTGGTAACATTTTCTGCTACTGGGGCAGCATTACTGGTTCCTGCTGCCATGTCCAAAAGAGGTTGAATAATTTCAATTTTGAATACTCCATTTTTTTGCCAAAGGTTCAGCACACGAACTATTTTACTCTGTTATGTGTGAGAAAACATGAATATACAATAAATATTTGCATAAATTACACATTATACCTCTTACAAAAAGAGAGAAAACCCCCCTAGAAGCTAACATTTCCATATTAAGTCTGTTTCATAAAATCCATCAGAATTACAACCTGGTTAAACTACTCTAGAGTAAGAAACAGAGATGGAATATAGACCTAGGGAATAAAAAGTAATATATTATTTAATGTTTTCATTATATTTTACTTCCAGTTACAAATAAACTCCATCACTGACAAAACAGTTATCTTAGAGAAGTAAATGAAGTGAAAGAGAATTTCTTCAGGATACTCATAACAGCTACAGTATTTAAGTAAATGGTCTGTAATCTAAGTTGTTTTGTGCCAAGTAAATATGAAGGAGACCCAGAGAAGATGTTTTATTCATGGACACAACTTTTATTTACTACTCAAGGAATCATCTTGGCTTTTTGGTACATTTTCCCCACAGGAACACTCTTCTAAGAATATAAACACAGAATTTGTAACACTCAAGTTTACATGACATTTATTGTAAACGTCTCCATTCTTCATTATTCCAAGTATGTTTACCAGTATAATTCTCCCACCTGTTTATAGTTCAGTTACTGTATTTGTAATGTTTTTCTACGTTTGTGTAGTATATTGTAAAACCAGCTGGAATAAGCAACAATCTGAGATGAGCATCGCCTTCCTCTACTGCAGAATTTCTCCATCGCTAATGACACAAGCACATCTTTCTAGTATCTTCTTTAAAGCAGATGATGCTCCTTTCATGTATTTTTTTTAATTTTTTATTTTATTGTGGTAAGAACACTTAATCTGAGACTATCCTCTTAACAGATTTTTCAGTGTTTGACAACTGCTAATTATAGGTACAATGTTACTCAGTGAATATCTTGAACTTACTCATCTTGCTTAACTGAACTGTTATTCCTGTTGATTAGCAATTCCCCATTTCCTCCTTCCCTCAGTCCCTGGTAACCACCCACTTCATTCTTTGATTCTATAAATTTGGTTCATTTCATATTTCAACAGTACAACATTCCTGAAGGACTTCACAATAGATCAATATAAAGTGACTACTGAAGAAAAAAATTGGGTTTTATTTCAAGCTCACAGAGATCACTACATGAAAATCTTATTTAGTAATATAGTAGGCTTCAAATAGCCAACATACATTTAAATGAATATAGAAACAAAACCAACAAGAATACAAGTTTTAATTTAAAAATTATTAATATAATACCTTATCTTCAGATGGACAAAGATATAAGTATTGGAATGTGGCAGTTATGTTTTTAGAGAATCTGGGCCCAAAAACATCTTTATCGGTTCCAAACTGATGACGAGACTGCCGCACAATTGAGTCAATTACATATAATCCCGGAACCTTGTATTCTGGTTTACACTACAAGGACAAAGTTGTAAAGTCAGTACAAGAAATACAAACTCACAGTTTGACACCCATTAATCTCACATTTATAAAACTCTTTATATAGCCATCTAATGATTGCCTCTGCTTAAAAATTAATCGAATGTTTTAGCTCTCTAATTGGCTAACTTGTCAAATTTCCCACATCTATACAGAACATTATCTTGATAATTCGTATCCCTAAGATTTTACCTTTCTGATTCCTCTACCTCCCTACACATAATGTCTCAGAATTGACATTATCAATCCCTAAGCTACTTCCATATAAATTCATTTATTATGATAGTGTCTACTCCAATTCATCCTGCTCAAAAAGTTAATTTTTATCTTTTAAAATTATACAAAAATAATTATAACAATACATCAATTTCAATTCTATTAAGGTATAATGCCAGAGAAATAAATTAATAAATTAAATTAAAGATAAGTAAATTAAAAGGACGAAGTCATTTCTGGCCAATCATTAATTGACAAAGATTAAAAGAATAGTAGAGAAATAGGCACCTACATATATTTCTGTTGGTAGTGGACACAGGTACAACCCTTTATGGAAGACAACTTAGCAATAAAAGCAAAGTCTCACCTGATCAAGCAATTCTACATCTAGGAATTAACAGCCAATATTGTCTCTATTTTTCCTTTTGTAAATGTATGTGTACATAAATAAGTACTTATCCAAACATAAGTACTGCACTAATTAGAAAGCAGTGGCATGTAGGTAATTTAAATTTTTTCCACTTCATTTACTTGTACTTTGATTAGCTACTATGAAAAGCTTTTACTAATCATTTCTTTTGTCTGTAGGACCTCTAACTTTTATCCCTAAGCCGGTATGCAAAGGCCATGTTTCAGAGACATTTCTATAAACATTTATTAAGATGTACTACATGTCACAGCTTCAGGTCAAGAGTTAAAAGAAAGATGTTCTCAGTCCTCTACTAAGACCGATGTGTGCCAGTCACACAGTCATAAAACAACAGACAACTACAGAACTGAAAGAACGGTTTAATTCTGATAGAGCAGGAAAAAGTTGGAAAATTTTAAGAAATAATTTCATCTGAAATACAAGACCCAAGAATAGACCAGGCAAGGGGTAGAGAACAAGCACTTCAGGTTTAGGGAGGGTCCTGTCCAACAGGAAACAAACCCTGTTATGAGTTGAGTGCTAAGCACCCAGTAGGTGTTCAATCCATGGTACTGCTATAAATGTGTTCTCAAACTTCTAGTGATTAAAAAGAGCCTCTAGTGACTACTTTTTTGTAGAGTGGCTTTAGAAGCAAGCACCTAAATTACAATTTACGAAGTAAATTAAAAATGTGCATAACTAAAATAAGGTAATAATGCAATAGTTACCTTTTTGATGAACTTTTCTACTATTTGAACTACGTGCTTATAAAGCTGAAAAGTAAAAGAAAATTACTGTCAAGTTTACATATTTCTACATTTCCTATTATTAGAAAATACTTAAAAACCTTGAAATCTGTATAATTCAAATAATTATCAAGATAATACTGAATGAACCATAAGAAGTAATCCATAATTAACTAAAAATGTCTTAAATCAGAAAGGAATAAATTAAAACAGAAAACTACAAAAATTCCCCCAAACAGAAGGTCCTTTAAGATTTTAAATCAATAAACCTCCATAAAGCAGGATATCAGACAACTTTATGAGAAGGATAAGACCAATGGAATCAGAACTAACCAATGTAGTTTCTAAAACGAGCCATTCATTAAAGTGTGATCTTGGGTAAGACATTTAATTTCACACAGCTCAAGTTTTGTCTTTTTTTTTTTTTTTTTTTTAAATAAAAATGAAGCTAAATACTCAGTGGGTTTATTACAAAGATTAAAAGAAATGAAGGGGTCGGGCGCGGTGGCTCACACCTGTAATCCTAGCACTCTGGGAGGCTGAGGCAGGTGGATCATTTGAGCTCAGGAGTTCAAGACCAGCCTGAGCAAGAGCAAGACCCTGTCTCTACTAAAAATAGAAAGAAATTACATGGACAACTAAAAATATATATAGAAAAAATTAGCCGGGCATGGTGGCGCATGCCTGTAGTCCCAGCTACTTGGGAGGCTGAGGCAGGAGGATCGCTTGAGCCCAGGAGTTTGAGGTTGCTGTGAGCTAGGCTGACGCCACGGCACTCTAGCCTGGGCAACAGAGCGAGACTCTGTCCCCACCCGACCCCCCCAAAAAAAGAAAGAAATGAAGAAAAAAACTGCTTTGAAACAATATTTTAAAACACAAATGTTGGTATCATCAGGTACCTTAAGCAAAAACTAGTTAGTGCTCTTTGATTCAGGCCTGAACTAATTGACAAGATGAATTCTCGTATGTTTAACAGTAACATTTTCAAAATTTCAAAAACATTTCTCAAATTGAATACATTTATTTTATTCTTACCTTAATAGCTTTAATAGCAGCTTTAGTGATGAGAATCATCTTGGCTCTAGAGATGGGAGGTTTCATATCCATAAGTGAAAAGAGCTAGAAAAAAAACCAAGGGAAAAAAACCATAAAAGGTAAATTTAGAGGTCAACCTTCCTTGTTCTACAACGATCATTGCAATCTATTAACTAAAAGAACAACAAACTTTTGAAAACAAAAATTTAACAATTTGGCTAGTAAGTAAAAGCCACTTTTCTGATATATCTTCATCATCCCCTAGAAAACACAGTGAGAAAAGATCATATTAAAATTATAAGAAAAAAATCATGAACCTAGAGGCGAAAACATTAAGAAATCTTCAAAACCTGTAACCAAGAAATAAAAATGATTTGAATAGAAACAAACATACGTGTGTTCCTGAACTGAATGTGGCAACACTATCACTCCATGAATATTTTAATGTAATTTCAATCCAAATCTCACTGAGATTTGGAAGAACTTCAAATAATTCTAAGGTTCATTTGGAGAAACACAGATGTATGAAAATCAGGCAAGACACTTAAAATGCCATTATAAAGTCCCAACAATTTGTAATGATAATATAGGAATTCACAATTTTATTTAGTCACAAGTAAAAACAGCCCATTATTAAACAAATTTAACAAATCTCACAATAAATCTTCAGTAATCAGGTGCTCTCGGGAGACTTAACCACATATTTATACTCCTTCCCACAAAGGTTTAAATCCAACCAAGACATAAAGAGAGTCCACAGAGGGTTAGAAGATAAAATCCTGACATTAAGAAGCTTTTACCTAGCTTCTTAAATTCTTATTTTTATTTTGTTTAATCACAGGCACACACTCACCTGGGACTTCTAAAAAGATATCCTGAACTAAGTTTCAGGGATTCCTGAGTATTATCAATTTCCTATGAATCACATTTCCATTCTTTCCAACTGATGTCAGTATTGCAAATATGGACCCGTGGGATATGGACCTTTACTAGACCACTCCCCAAGAGGCTAGCCTAAAGAACAAAAGCCCCCTTTCCCAGAGTAAACAGCCCAACTAAGCAGCGTATCCTAAATGTTAACAGATAATTTTCACAGCTTTTCAATACTATAGATGCAATAGGACTATAGATCCAAGTAACAATGATTTTACAAAAGGCATACAATGTCAGATATAATCAACATAAGGACCACTCTAAGTAGAAAGTAGAGAATTTTTCCACAAATAATAAGATACAGAAAATGGGAAAACACTAAGATGTTAATGAAGAAATTTATTTTAATAAAGGGATTCTTGCCTGTTATCCCAGCACTTTGGAAGGCTGAAATGGGAAGACCCCTTGAGCCCAGGAGTTTGTGATTACAGCTTATGACTGCCCCACTGTTGCAGTCTCCAACCCCTGGGCTGTGGACCAGTACCAGGCTGCACAGCAGGAGGTGAGCAGCAGGTGAGGAACGAAGCTTCATCTGTATTTACAGCTGTTCCACATCCCTCACATCACCACGTGAGCACCGCATCACCATGTGAGCACTGCCTCCTGTCAGATCAGTCACTGCCTCCCATCACCCACATATAGGACTGCCTGGTTGCAGGAAAACACGCTCAGGGCTCCCACTGAGTCTGCATTATAGTGAGTTGTATAATTATTTCATTACATATTACAATGTAATAATACTAGAAATAAAGTGCACAATAAACATAATGAAAATGGTTTCATTCCCAACCATCCCCAGCCCCTCTGGAAAAATTGGCTTCCATCAAACGAGTCTCTTGTGCCAAAAAGGCTGGAGACCACTGCGCCACTGCACTTCAGCCTGGGTGACAGAGTGAGACCCTGTCTCAACAACAGTAACAAAGCTCAAAGTAAGTTTTAGTAAAGCCTAAGCTAGAGCTTATATTTATCGAATGTCTCAAATAGCACTTCTTTTATCATTTCAGCAGTAAACAACTCAGTGAACTATAAAAACAGCCAAATGAGCACACAAGACAGACTAGTGTAGCATCTGAGGAAATACTCCATAGTGTATATTTAAATTATCAGAATTTGTTTTAAAAATTAAAGTACAGACTGTCACTATGTTCTATAGCAGTAAAACCACCATTCAGACAAAAGGTCAGCAAGAGAACCTTTAGGTGCTATAATCTCAGAGACAGTTGCTAACTAAGGTAGATTTGTTGTGCCTGTTTTGAGATACCCCAAAAGGGTTTACATCTGCTTTAGATATGCCTAGGAAATGCATCTGAACTAAAATTTGTTGATTCTAAAGCTCACATTCCCAAATACCATTCTCATACCCTTACATAATTGTTGCTTACTGACTAAATTTGTGCAGTGACCATTAACTATGATGGGGAATACAGAAAGAAAAAGAAAACCAGGCAGACATCTGTGCCTGTCTGTATAGTATATTGATCCAGGGATAACAATAAAACATAATGAATTTAATTTGGGATGCCTACTAAATATCCAGGCAGAGACAGGAACATGTATCTTGGATACAGAAGAGAGGTCCAGGCTAGAAACTGAAAGGTTATAGAGCAAACCTATGAGGATGGGACAGAGGAGCTTGTAGTAAGATGGAGGCTAAGAATTTATACCTAGCTAGGGTATACCAAAAACTCCGATGTAGCAAAGAAAAGAACTGCACAAATGAACACCAGGACAAAGTAGAACCCTAGAAATTAAAGGCATTTCACACAGTCAAATGCTTCAAGAAGTTAATTTGTATGCAAACCAAATCTTGTTCATTTAGTTTGGCAATTAGGTGGATGCAAGTGACATCAGTTTTTTAAGGTGATTCCAAATTCCAACTCGTTAAGGAATTTAAGCGGCAGGTGAGGAAGCAGAAATGCATTTTTGGCTCATTTTTCACTCATTCAACAAATACCTGAAAGTTTAGTAAGTGGCAAGTCAGTGTATGGCACATAAAGAGGAGATAAGATCATGTTTCAAAGCTTTGTTGATGACTACCCTTTTTATCTTACCTGTTGGCATTATAAGGTTTCCATCACATTTAAGTTTTTTTGTTGTTGTTAAATTTCTGGGCTCAAGTCATCCTCCCCTCCCAGCCTCCCAAATAGCTGGGACTACAGGCAGCTGTTACCATGCCTGGCTAAGTTTCTTTTTAGATGTCTTACTCTCTTTTACCACTGTTTTTAAAAAATCTCAAAGCTGTGAGTCTGCATTTGATACAATTTATGAAGAAAAACACTATAGGCAAATACATAAGTTTCAAAGTTGGAGGTTTAAAAAAATGACCTTTTAAAGCTCAATGACTATTTTACTGACTTCTTCAAAGCACAAATTCATCAAATGGTTCCCTGATATCGCTATCAATGCCTTCACTGGATAGAGACCCAGAAATTATGCTGATATATTTTGTATAAAGTGATATAAATTAATATACTTTCCTGGTAACCATGTACACTGACACTGCCCGTTTGGACAGAAATACTGCCTTTATGGTAAGGCAGATGTTATAAGTCCATTTTATAGATGATGGCCCTGAGGCTCAAGAATCTGCCCAAAGCCATAAAGCAAATTAAGTGGTAGAATTCAATCTGTAATCTACAATTTCCCAAAATTTGACAATTTTTTTCAGTAAGTACCTAATAATAAAGAAATCATTTAAAATACGTTAGCACAGAACAGTGTACAGACAATAAAGATGACAATAAGGACAGTATAGCTATGTTAAGTGAAAAAATATATATGCAACGTAGACCCAATCTAGAAGGCAATATACTAACATAACACATTATTGTCATAAGGGGTTGGACCCAAAGATTTTTTAAATAAAAAGTAAGTGGCGGCCGGGCGTGGTGGCTCACGCCTGTAATCCTAGCACTCTGGGAGGCCGAGGCGGGAGGTCAGGAGTTCGAGACCAGCCTGAGCAAGAGCGAGACCCCGTCTCTACTAAAAATAGAAAAGAAATTATATGGACAACTAAAAATATATATAGAAAAAATTAGCCGAGCATGGTGGCGCATGCCTGTAGTCCCAGCTACCTGGGAGGCTGAGGCAGTAGGATCGCTTAAGCCCAGGAGTTTGAGGTTGCTGTGAGCTAGGCTGACGCCACGGCACTCACTCTAGCCCGGGCAACAGAGCGAGACTCTGTCTCAAAAAAAAAAAAAAAAAAAAAGTAAGTGGCACAGAGGTGTAAAGTGATGTGCCCATGTAAGCAACAAGTTAGAGGCACTATAAGTTACTAAAACATTTACTGTCAATTTTTCCATACTTAAATGGCCCTACAATTTAATACTGAATGTGCTGCCTTATAAGAAAAAAAACTGTCCACATTGTTTAGATGATCAGAATAGTGATCAAATTTCAACTTCACAAGACTTAAGACCAATACACTGTTTTCATGTTTTTAGAACTCAATTTTATCTTACGACATGAGGGAGACCTTTCAATAGCCGGATGTTGTACGGTGTAATTTTACTTTCTATAGTACCTAGTTTTGAGTTTGATTTCTCCCATCTTTAAAACAAATACAGATTTATGCCTTCTCAATGAAACTGTTAATTAAATAGGTTACCAAATGAAATGTCTAAACTCTAAAATAATCAGTGCTTAATAAATATTGGCTTACTCCTCTCTTTTCCTGGTCTCTACTCCCCCCACCTTCCCCGATATACTAACCCCTGGCTTTTGTTTCCCTTAATTAAAAATCAATTATACTGTTCATTGTTGTATTTGTTTTGTTTTTCATGTGTAGTTTATTTTTCTCATTTTAAAATAAAACGAACATGTTAGCTGTAAATGATTTATTACTGAGTCCTTACCTGTGTCTAGAGCAAAGGTTCAATTTAATAATCTTAAAATAAAAAAGTTAATTGTCACAGACACCAATATTGGCTGAGGAATCTCTCAGAAGTATATGACCTTGTGGTAATCTAACATTTTCATTATAGTTACTGATTTTTCATAATAATTGTTAGAGTAAAGGTCAGAACACAGGCTCAATAATCAACTGCCAGCAAAATATTGGCTATACCACTTGCTAGCTATGAGAATTTATTTCATCATCTGTAAAATGCAGATATTAAGAGTCCCCACTTATTTAGGGAAGTCTAAGAATTAAACACAAAACAATACATATAAAAAGCACTTAGTGCAAAACCTAGCACAGGGTAAATATGAAATAGATGTTAACTATTATTACCACTAACACGATTTTGTTGGAAAAAAGGGAGAATCTTGGAGATAAGCCAGAGCAGCTTTTCAGACTGTGGGTTAAGATCCATGAATAAATTGTAAAAATAAGCTTAATGGGTAATAAAAAACACTCTTTTTAGTGGAAGGCAGTATAAAATAAAATAGCACTGCACACAGTATGTACTGTTTCATGAAACTTGTCAGTTTTGTGTGTGGGTATATACGCACAAGCACCTGACTTTCAGTGCAAAATGTAATTCTTACTGTGTGGGTTGTAGTCAAAAAAATATGAAAGCCAATAATCCAGAGAAAAAGTCTTTTTAGAAATGAGGAAAATAAGACCTAAACTGACTGCCAGTTACCTTTCAATAATGTGTAAATTCCTTCAAACCATTAACAAACTTCTTATGGACAAACGGAAAGGAAAAAAACCATTGCTATGCCAGAAAAAAAATGTCATATTTTTCAATCAAGTTTAGAATACACATAGTATTAGGTTATTAAATATGAAATGCCTGATTCTGAACCAAAAGTGTAGTTAATTATATCTGAAACAAGCAGTACAATTAATCAAAGTATTGCCTAAACTACACTGACACAATTTTGCCATCTTAATTGGTATCTCACTTATGCCAGCAGTGAAGAAAGCTGGAGTGTGAGCAGTGATGAAATTGCAAAAGGCGAAGTTTTCCTACAGCTTGTTGAAAATTGAGTATTTTTCCTTGCAAGAAGTGGTCCAAAGCCTGGAAGAAGTGGTAGTCACTTGGTGCAAGGTCTGGTGAATACAGTGGATGACAGAGAGTTTCCATGTCCAGCTTCTGTAGTTTGAGCAGCGTTTTGTGAGACATGTGGTCTTACAAGAGGATTGGACTGTTTCTCTCGACCAATCTTGGCTGCTTAATCACAAGAATCCTCATCATTTCATCCAGCTGGCTGCAGCAGACATCCGCTGTAATTGACTGACCAGGTTTGATGAGGCTCTAGTGGATAATACCAGTGCTGGACCACCAGATACCGTTAGTCTTTTTTGATGAATATTCAGTTTAGACTGTGTTTTGGCACTTCATATTTATCCAACCATTGTGCCGAATGCCTGCGATTGTCAAAAAGAATCCATTTTCCATCACATGTAAGAATACAGTGCAGAAATGGTTCACCTTTTTGTTGCCACAGCAAACAAAGGCAAGCTTTGAGACAATTTCTCTTCTGGTGCTCATTTAATTCATGCAGTACTACCTTGCCCATTTGTTTCAAATGATCCAATACTGTTGGAATAGTAATGTCAAACCTTGTTGCTAATTCACATATAGGTTGAGATGGATTTGCTTCCACTACAGCTTTCAGCTCATCATTATCCACCCTGGTCTCAGGTTGCCCACATGGGTCATTTCCAAGATTAAAATCACCAGAATGGAACTTCTCAAACCATCGACGTACAGTGTGTTCATTAGCCACATCCTTCACAAACAGTTTGTTGATATTTTGAGCTGCCTGCACTGCATTGGTTCCACGATGGAACTCATATTCAAGAATAGCACGAATTTCTGACTTACTCATGGTTTCACAAAAATTGCTCTAAAAAATTTGTAAGATAATTACAAGCCAAAATGTGTATTTGAAAGAATGAGAATAGAACTTCACAATAAAATAAAAAAACAAGTATCAAGGTGAAATGTGAGAGATATCAACTGTCAAACTTAGTACTTTAGGAAATCAGACATTCCATACTTAATAACCTAATAATATACACAGAGCAGATAAGAGATGCAAAGATAATTCAGGCTCTAGTTATTTCTGACCAACATCCAATCTCAGTCAACAAACCTCAAGAAAATAAACTATCAGCTTTGTATATCAAGTCTGAAAACCATAAAATTTAATATAATTCCAACAAAATCTACTAGTGAAAAAATCTAGACATTGTAGTTTTCTAGAGAAACTCAAAAAGATCTGGTTCTGAATCTGGGTCTGGCCATATAGATGATTCTGGGCAAATTAACCTCTCTAAGCCATAGTGTTCTCATTTGTAAAAAGGATATACTGACACCTACTTGATAGGTATTCAGTTTCAGTAAGAACTAAATGAAGTTTTGTACACAGAATGACTACTATTATTATCCAGCAGAGGGCAGGCGTTCAATCATTAAATGCAATGCTTCCCCTGCCATCATAACTCATATTCGCAATTAATGTAACCCATCAATGAGAAAAAAAAGTGTCAAAGCAGCCAAAGAAAACCATGAAATCTTCCTATATAGAGTAACAGTAGGAGCAGCCCCCAAAAGGTATGAGAGTCCTTTAGAAGGCGTAAGTATAGTAGGAAAAGCATGATGCTTGCCAGCAGCAGATACTAGTTTGGCTCTTTGCTTGTTCACTAGCTGAATAACTATGAAAAAGTCTAAACATGACCACTATCATGCTGCATGACATATAAAAGCCTAAAAGAAAAGGTACTTAAAAATTATGAAGAACCATTCATCCGGATCCCTTATACCAGTAAACAAGAGTTGCAAGAGAAGAATAGGGAATGAGGGTATTTGGCCTGTGACAGCTGTAGAATTCACCGTTTGAGGATTAGTCAAAGTTAAGATGGCACTCTGCTGTTTACTCACATCACAAACCTTGGTAAGTTTAGTTAACCTTTCTAAACACCAAGGATTTTTTAAATCTGAAAAACGGGGATTAATATTAATAGTACTCATCTCACCTCATAAATTTGTTAGGATTAAATTAAATAATGTATTTAAATCTCTTAGCCCACTACGTAACACATAAGTACTCAGTAAATAGAGCAATACAATGCCCTGGGAATCTTTACACATACACACCTGAGTTTAATTTTTTTTTATTATGGCTTACCAATATCTTTCCTGTATTGCATCCATTATTCAAATACTGCACTTAGAGAAATATTCTCTATGGGTGAAAATACAGGAGTATCAAAGACTTTTAGAGAAAGCTGTATGAGATCTTAGTACCTAATCTGGCATTCATACCAAATTCAGAACTGCTTTTTACAATATATCTGGTAGATTCCAACTAGCAACACAGGCTTGATAACTCCAATTAATAAGCTCCAATGGTTACAGCAGTATTCTGTGTACTGACCCCCAAATCTCCCTTCTGCTACCTTTCCTGTTCCAGTTCTGGCCCCGAAACATAGAACAATAGTGATCCCTCTCACATTATAAAATATTTGAAGATAACTAACTAGTTTGTTTCCCTCTTTCATATCTTCTTTAACTATTAGCCAAAAAATAAGGTTTCTACATCTGACTATCCTGGTTAATTCCTTTAAAGTATAAAATCCCAGATGGACAAGGTCCAGATGTAGTCCTGCACTGATGGGATCTAAGAGTGAATTGGCTTATTAGCTTCCTATTTCTGCAGTAAGAAATTACCACAAACTTAGTGGCTTAAAACAATACAAATTTATTATCTTATAGTTTTGAGGTAAGAATCTCACTAATCTAAAATCAAAGTACAGCAGGGCTGCATTGCTTCTGCACGCTCTAGGGGAAAATCTATTTCTTGCCCTTTCTGTCTTCTATAGGGTACCTTTGGCTCATGGTCTCTTCTTCCATCTTCAAAGACAGCAACATTGCATCTTTTCCCCTTTTTGACCTCTGCTTCCATTGTTTTATTTCCTTCTTTGACTCCTCCCTCTCTTGTATAAGGACCCTTGTGATTACACAGGGCCCATCCAGGATAATCAACCCACCTCAAGATTGTTAACATATCCTCAAAGTCTCTTCTGCCATGTAAAGGAACATATTCACAAGTTCTAGCAAACAGATTATGGACATCTTCAGGGAAGGGGGTATTACTACTTTAAAAAAAAATAGTGCTCAATTCATTGTTAACTCACATTTGCAATCAACTGAAACCCTCAGACTGTTTTCACAAGGATCTCTATCAAACCTAGATCTTTATGCTGACTTTATTGGTCTCTGACAATTCTTTCAATCTATTTAGGTAGTCTGGAAATCATTTTCTGCTATTTGATGTAGCAGCTATTCCAATCAGCTTGTAAATTTCATAAACTTTGTTTGCCTCCCTCCCAAGTCAAAGGTTTTTAAAAATCAAGACCTACTTATAGGATGACTGTAACTGATATTCCTTGGATATTTACTGCCAGTAACAATACTCTTATCCTGCCTATATTTTTCTAACTTATTCATAATGTATGTCTTCACTAGACATAACACAGCTTTACAAAAGAAAGGAGTTTAGTTTGTTCTGTTATAAATTGTTAGTGAATCTGTTTTGGCTCTTAGAGACTATCAATTACTAGAAATACTTAAACCAAACTAACAGATCGGCAGAGATAAACGTAAACTGTCACAGAGTCTACAATTTCTAAAATGTGCTTTTTCCTACTTTTTGAAATTAAACCATCAAGACAATATAAGACTTAGAAGGCTAAACGCTAATCTAAGTAATGTTTTTAACCTTAAATCCCTCAAGCAGTATTTCCTTTCTGAATCTTTCTGAATGAGATACCCTTTCTTTTCCCCAAACTTTTAGAAATTTGTTTTCCTTAAATTCACTTTGCAATGGATTATAATGATTATTTCCAGTATTTCTTTGTCTGATATTATGATCTCTAAGATGACAAAGCAATTTTCCCTTAAGCTCCTGTTATAAATATTTAATTACAAAGTTTAAACAAAAAAATAGAAATGCTTCCAAAGAGAAATACATACACTCACAGTGACAAGCTGGTACTAAAATTTCCCTCCTGTTAGACGCAGATATCAAAGCATTTAATTCCAGTCTTTCCACCTCTTTCGTTCATTTGACTCAATATATCATTTACATTAGCTTATACCAAACCAAGAGTTAAATCCAACACAACTTTAATATTTATTAGTAACATGAAATACTTTATGAAAGTACAAATTACATTTCTCAACAAAAGATAATTAGAAAATCATCTTTTCTGCAAAGATGCTTTATCTATTTAATTACAGCCTGAAGACAACTCCGTAAGACATTATTGCTAGAACGATTAGGTAAGGGATAGTTTACAGCCCCTTCTTACCTGGCATTTGATTTTACGCCTTTAATATGTAATTTACCAAAGGTGTACTTGGGTTAATAATTTCTTACTATCAGGCAATGTAGTTTAATGGGGGGAGGAAAGAAGGCCAACCACATGTTAAATAAGTATCGCTATGTCATTGTACCTAAAGGCAGAATACTGTATGAGTTAATCAATAGCATGTACAGATAGTAATAGAAACAACGAAACTGAAAAATGTACAGAGAACAACACAATTAAAGGAAATCCCAATAGCTAATTAATAAACATAGGAATAACATGTTCAGCCTTACCAATCGATGGCCTTACCAATCGATGGTCAAAGTAGTACAAATTAAAACAAGGAGATACAATTCTTTAATTATCTAACTGGCATGAGTATGAATTAGCATAAAGCAACAAGTGTATCCTGCTGGTGAGATCTAATGGGTGAGCTTTAATTCCAAAAAGAAAATTAAAACTATGAAACAAGAACTAAAGTATGTTCATGCCTTTTAAAACAGTAATTCTACTTCTAGAAATCTGTCTAAGGCAATTAGACATTCTCAAAAATTTCCACAATTAACCACTTACAAAACAGAGAATATTATTAAAAAGATTTACTAACTATATAAAAATTTCCAAACACAAGTGGAGGGGGAAAAAAAGACTGAAGTGAAAGGAAATACTGTAAAATGTTAATGGTGATTGATAGCATTATTTTATTTCTTTTATTTTCTAATTCAAATTTACCTAACTTGCATCAATTTTAAAATGAAAAAAATTAAAATTCATAAATTTATAAATGAACTTTATAAACAAACATGCATCTTTCTCCCTTTTGATTACAAATAAAATTGATAATTACATAGTATTATTATAGGTTATATAGAATCATCATTATCAGATGACTTGTTCATGGAGTAAATCTTGTCTTCGAAGCTAACAGTTACTACATTTAAATCAATAACTTGCAAATCTTTAATGAAACTTTTCAAAATTACTAGTTTTTAATTTTTAAAAAGAAATTTAAAAATTTTCCCAAGTCCCTATAGTAATGGAAGCCCTTGTAGATGTAAAATCCAAATCTGAGAAATCACTGTCTTAAACCTTTTTTGTTGACATCTGTGCATTAAAGAAAGCATCCCTTTAAATACTGATACATAATTTACTCCCATGTAAAATCCATTTACTTTTCACAGTCAAACCCTCTGAAACCTAAATGTTTAACCATTTCTCCACTTCTGAAGAGGAAGGTATGAAGACAAGACAGGTCTGGCATCGATATGACGTATTCCTAAAGTGAAGCAAATTTACAGAGCTTTTTAAAACAGAGTCAGGAAAAAGATACTGTACCGCTTCCCTGCTCCTACTGAGCAAGGTCTTTATTTTGATATAAACACTACAAAATAGCTCCATCTATTTCTCCATAAATTTAGTCTTCAGATTTCTAAAAATTCCAAACCAGATAGTTTTATAAGGAACAAAGTTGCATAAAATATGCTCAAATTCAAACGGTTAAAAAAAAGCCATACTTAACTTTTTCCTAAATTTCTTTACTTTACCACGTTTCTCCCACATACTTGTCTACTCCCAGTTGCAGAATTTAAAGAAATGTTTTACAAAATAAATACAAGTGAAAAATCACATTTAATAATAAATATGGGGCTGGGCGCAGTGGCTCATGCCTGTAATCCTAGCTGAGGCTGAGATGGGAGGATCGCTCGAGGTCAGGGTTCGAGACCAGCCTGAGCAAGAGCGAGACCCTGTCTCTACTAAAAATAGAAAGAAATTATCTGGACAACTAAAAATATATAGAAAAAATTAGTCGGACATGGTGGCGCATGCCTATAGTCCCAGCTACTCAGGAGGCCGAGGCAGGAGGATCGCTTGAGCCCAGGAGTTTGAGGTTGCTGTGAGCTAGGCTGACGCCACGCCACTCTAGCCTGGGCAACAGAGCGAGACTCTGTCTCAAAAAAAAAAAAAAAAAAAGGAAACCATTTTCAGGTTAACTACTATATTTCTACATGCATTAATAGAATATAGTAATATAGCAAATAGTAGTTTAAACTTCATCTGTATTATTTCTCACTCTTTAATTATATCACCAAGCCCTAATTCTGTTACCATCTGTGGCTGGCAGAATTTTCTAAGTAGTTAATTTCTAATGACTTACCCATATGAAGTATGCCTTAATTTACTCTTCATTTTAGACTACCTCCCCTACAATTTCCAGGGGTCTAATCCCTTCACTCAAACTTTTCACTTTTAGCACCAAGGCTGCACTTCCCTCACCAGTGCTTTTAACCCACCCCATTCAGTTAGTTCCAGCTTATCACAATAGGTCATTTTCCATTCCTTACATCCATTTTGGTTCACTGAACTGCAATCAATCCACAACTCCTTCCTTTTCACTTGCTCAAAAATAGGCCAAAAGATGATTTTAGGAAATGCCAAACATTCTATCCACGCCATTGCTCTCCTTTACTAGCACAGGTACCAGATTTCAAGATCACTTTTACCGTGCCTCACTAGTCAACTTTGTGTTCCCTCAAAGTTGGCTATGAAACATTTTTGTGAATTAAATATTTTCCCCTATACCTCAAAAGAAGAAATAATTGGTTCCAGGATATAAAATCATTTGACTGGAAGAAAAATGAAAAAAATGTTAACATTAGTAAAAGTCTCTAATAAAATAATTAAGCACTTTAATTTGGTATAAATTAGTAAAAAAACAAACATAAATGCACATCTTAAGTTTTAAATGTGGACTGTACCTATTGCATTATGGTAGATGACTTAAACTTTGACAAGTCCTTCTAAAAATATACATTTTTTTACAGTATCACTTGCTACCATGCTTCAAATGTACAAAAGTTGTTCACTGAGCCCTCTTTCCCCATGAACAGTCTAGTAGACAAGGATTAGCTGCTCAAAAAACTTCAGAGCAGTCATGAGGGGCTGTGGACAAGACTCCAGCTCTTAAGGATCGAGTCAAATCTCACAACTACCACCTTTATGCTGTGTGATCTCGGACTATTCACAATGTATCTCTCTAGTTTTCCTTATCTTTAAAGTGGAAAGAATGCAAAGAGATACATAAAACACCTAACCTATTAGCTGGCATCTACTTGTTACTTAAAAGATTCTTTTCTTTTAATTGCCCTGATCTGTTCCCACTGGATTACTTCTTAAAATAGTGTGTCAAAACTGAAGATATCCTTTGAACATATTTAGGATTCGGGATCAACAAAATAATTTACAAAGCCATGCAGTACCTACTGGATATTGTTTTCAATATGACAGAAAATCAGATCATGTAAGAAAACAATGAAGATGGTATGGTACAACCTAATGTTTGTTTTTTACAACAGCCTTGAGATACAATTCATACACCATACAATTCACCCTTTTAAAATGTATAATTCAGTGTTTTTTAGTACAGTTGGAGTTGGGCAACCATCAACACTAGAGTATTTTCATCATCCCCAAAGAAATCCCATATCCATTAGCAGTCACTCCCTATTCCCCTCCCTGCCAAAGAATAATCTACTTTCTGTCTCCATGGATTTGTCTATTTTGGACATTTCATTTTTTTATTTAAAAATTAACATTTTTAAGTTTATATTAACTTTATAAAGTATGCACTTACACATTTGTTAAATTAGACAGTGATGAAACACCTTTACAAAGATTTGGATATATCTCCAACTGAACCCCAAACTTGGCTGTCCTTTCAAAAGCCATTTATCATTCAGCATCTTTTACTAAGGTAAACTAGGTGACATATGGCCATTAAAACTTAAGAAATATTTTATCTGTTTCTAAAGGCTTAAAAGGCATATTACAGTAAGTTTCTATATTGTAGGTTTCCTTTAAGCAGGGTATAATGTAATTCTACTTCAACTAGAACTTAGCTCTGACAAAGTCACAATCAAAAGGACAAAATAAAGTGGAATACTCACGGTAAAGTGCATAAAGATATATTGAGGATAATGCAGAAGGAGAGTTACAGACTATTGGGTTGATCAACGATTACTCTTTAATGCAATAACATACCTAGAGTGGGACAATGGGAGCAGTCCACCCAAGTGCAGGCAGTAAGTGGATGAACTCTCAAGACTCTAGATATAATAATAAAGCTTTTAGTCATTTCGTTCTTTTATGATCATCAAGTACTGGCAATTCTAAATAACATTAGGGATAAGATATTCCTTCCGCCAAAATATTTGGTTCATTGAGACTAAGTTTTAAACTGTTGCTGTGGTTACTACCAAGTTTTAGCAATATACAAATGTCGAATCTGCATGTTTTTATTATGTATCCTTTAATAAGCAATTCATTTTAAGTGGAAGTTCATAGAGAACCGCCCCAGCTATATGGTCGATTCCCAACACATGCAGATTCCATATACATGTTCACTTGGAGAGTAAGTACAAAGAGACTAAGGAAAGCTTCAGATCTCCTCAGGCTCAGTTTGTCTCCAATCCTGTGGTACCTCCTTCTATATATTCCTGGGTTTAAATAGTATATTCAAAATGATACCTGTGTGCAATTTTTCTTTCCCTGAGACAACTTTTTTTCTGGTATAAATATTTACAAACAGCCAGAATCAACCCTGACTAAATGTGTATAGTGGGATACAAAACTTTAAACTCACGAACAAAAATTATGGAGATGCCATTACTAAGCAACAAAGTATAAGGAAGTGGACATTTACACAGAATTTCAGAAGTGTTTACCTAATGCAATAGAAACAAGTGCTCTTCAATTATGAGGACGGATTAATAAACCTGGCTATAAGTGTCTACCAAACACAAACATGTGAACACCAATTTTAACAGTAATTGATAAATCTGCTTAAGACCTGAAAGGAAACTGGAACATTCTGATTCATTATTGTGACAGACGAGTATGCAGATAAGTTTTTCCACTTTTTCAAAATAAACATTACTGCAGTTTAAAAGTCTGATATGATTCTGTGTGTTTCTTTCGTGGTCATTTTTGCTTATTTCGCGATTATTTCTGAAAATAATTTTGTTACAGAAAAGGGGTGTTTGAAAAGGAATTTTAAAACAAAAAGATCTGCTCTGCATATCAAATATGCTAGCTATGCCACTGTTCTACGGTCTCTTCCAACTGGGATTACCGACCCACATGGATTTATATCAAGAATCACCAATCATCCAAACATAAATTATAACTTACAGGAGGTATCTGGATGGCCATCTACTTTTTACTGAGCCCTGCTGTCCGTCCCCCAGCTACCCTGCCAAAACCCTGGCTTCTCTCCACTCCTGGGTTACACTGGGTTTCTTGCTGAATTTACCACTAATCTGGTACAGCACGCTTCACTGGAATCAAGGTTTCTATTACACATGTTTACGTATGTCTTCAAAAGTGTCAATAAAAACTATACAGCACTGAAATGTGATCAACAGGCCATGCAAATAATTCAACAGGATGAAGGTGATCAGGGTATAATAACTTTTAATATTGTCTGTGAAATCTATTCTAGTTCTCAAAATCACAACAGTACACTGTTACACTTAATATTAATATTAACCAGAAATTTAGCCATGTCTCTCCCAGTGTAAGTTCTCAACAGATCCTGATAAAGCCTAATACAAATTTAACTATTACCCATCTTCACATTTTCTGTGGTTTGACAGAAATATAATATGCATCAGCCAATGCTGCCAAAAATTTGAACTGTTAGTGGTAAGCCGCTTAGTCTGTATACCTGATAACAGTGTAGTTTTTAGCCTATCATTAAAGTTGTATGCTGTTGCTCTGAAATGTGCTTTAAAAAAAAGGATTTGGCATATTGTCTCAACAAATGTTATGGATAATACTAAAGGCTCATTACATAACAATTTTTTTATCAAAGTATATTTAAAGTGAGATTTTAATGTGTGCAGATATCTATAGAAAAGTTACCTAGAATGCAGAAGTAAATTATGTTTGCTTGTGCTCCATGGCAGAGAAAACCGACGATTTGTATCTGGTAAAACAAGACAAAACAAAACAACAAGGACTACCATTTTGTCAACTTTCTATAATTAGGTACAGTTTTAACCTGAATTGTTTCAAAAGACTTATAAACCAACTTTCCCATTATTCTAATTTTTCTCTGAATCATTTGCTTGTGTTCATGTAATTTTTTCTGCAACAATATACTAGACAAAATGATAGGGTAGGGAGGGGAATATTTTCGACAAGCAGCTCTGAAGAACCAGCTTTATTCTGCTCACTATAAAGGCAGACCTCCGCTATTGCTGGAGATTAAGAATTTCCTGACAGTTGAGAAAGAAAACTACATATAACTAACTTTCAATATTTGAAAACTCTTGGGATTAAGAGCACAACATGGTCGAATTTGGCAAGCAAGGGAAACCTCCCATTTTCCTTCAATTGCTGACCTAGTCCTCCTCTGTATCTCTTCCACACAGTGAAGAACTTGTCTATTTCTTAGGCCTCTCACAGAAGAAAGGAATGATCAAAAACTAAAGCTTACTATTCCAGGTTAAAAAAAAAAAAAACTTAACCAGGCATCCTTATCAGATGAGCTAAATTCTAGATGACAATCATGCCTAGTAATCAACAGGTAAAAATACACAACAGTCACACAAAACAATTTACAGCGAAAATAGGAAGAAGCAAGCTCCCCACTGAGATGTGGAACTCAACTGTTCCTTCAAGATAACATGGTGGGTCAAGACTGACAGCCCAACAGGATAAGTGTACAAACATCAATTCATATTTTAAGTATTCATAAAATGTAATTTATGTCCAATTTTAAAGATAACAATGAATATTAAAGTACTCATATTTTCTTCCTGCACTGCAAAGTAGCATATATGCACATCACCTCAGCACTGCAGTTCTCAAAAAGTAATCCAAGGACCCCTGAGGGTCTCTGAGTCTCTTTTTGGTGGTAAGGTCAAAACCGTTTTCACATTAATACTAAGACATTTTTCACCTTTTCATTTATTTTCTCACAAGTATGCAGGAGTGTTTTCCAGAGACTAACTGATGTGTGCTATTGCAAGAGACTGAATGAAAAAGTAGATATGAGGATCCAGGATTTATTAAACCAAAGCTTAAATGAGATTTGCAAAAATGTAAAATGATGCCACTCTTCCCACTAATTTTTGTTTTGGAAATACTAGTTTTCATTAAAAATGTTACGTTAACATGTAATGAGGAGTTTATTGTTTTTAATGCTTATAATTCTTAGTTTAAATATCTAATATAGTAAATACCAATAAATAGAACATATTGATACAAAAGCTCTCTGTGGTCCTTAACATTTAAGAATTTTAAAAGGTGGGCCGGGCGCGGTGGCTCACGCCTGTAATCCTAGCACTCTGGGAGGCCGAGGCGGGTGGATCGCTCGAGGTCAGGAGTTCGAGATCAGCCTGAGCAAGAGTGAGACCCCGTCTCTACTAAAAATAGAAAGAAATTATATGGACAACTAAAATATATATATACAAAAAATTAGCCGGGCATGGTGGCGCATGCCTGTAGTCCCAGCTACTCGGGAGGCTGAGGCAGTAGGATCGCTTAAGCCCGGGAGTTTGAGGTTGCTGTGAGCTAGGCTGACGCCACGGCACTCACTCTAGCCCGGGCAACAGAGTGAGACTCTGTCTCAAACAAAAAAAAAAAAAAAAAAGAATTTTAAAAGGTCAAAAACAAAAAAGTTTGAGAACAGCTATTCTAGACAAATTCTTACACATGTACACAAGGAGACATGGTTGAGAAAGTTCATTGCAGTTTGTCAGAAAAAATGAACTAAATCTTATATAGCATTAATCTTTGAGCAAAAAGAAAAAAAAAGCACACCAAGGAATATGCAGAATATACCACCCGTGCATATCATACGCAGAATATATGTTTTTGGACTACAGAGATTAATACCAAATTCATTATTTGATTGCCTCTGTTGGGAGGAGTGATTGGAGTAGTAACGAAAGGAAAGGAGGACTTTATGATATTTTATTTTTAATTAAAAACATAAAACAAAATAGTAACAACTATAAATAGTTTTTTTTTCCCCCGAGACAGTCTCTCGCTCTGTTGCCCGGGCTAGAGTGCCGTAGCGTCAGCCCAGCTCACAGCAACCTCCAACTCCTTGGCTCAAGCAATCCTTCTGCCTCAGCCTCCCGAGTAGCTGGGAATACAGGCATGTGCCACCATGCCCAGCTAATTTCTTTCTATTTTTAGTAGAGACACGGTCTCGCTCTTGCTCAAGCTGGTCTCGAACTCCTGACCTTGAGCGATCCTCCTGCCTCGGCCTCCCAGAGTGCTAGGATTACAGGTGTGAGCCACCGCGCCCACCACACCCGGCCAATTGTTATTGTTTTATTTTCTCTGCACTGTTTTACTTTAATTAAATGTCTTAAAATTGTAGGTGCTGTAAAAAAAGGGAGGAGGGGCAAGCAAGATATATTCTTTTAGATTTAGGGAAGATTGATTAAAGGCTAAAAATACAATCAATGGGTAGCCAAAAATACAATCTATAACTTTTATTCATTCCACAAACTTTAACAAAACACCAAACTCTTCACATTAAGAAGTGTGTAAGTAACACAGCAGAACACAGGTAAGTACTGGCCATAATTGATCAGATTCTTTTTCACTCTTCATCTTTCCCAACACTCAAGTGTCTTGCCATAAAAGTTCTCCAAATACTCTGGTTAAATGGATGTCTCTAATAACCACCTTTCTCATCTCCTTTCCTTCTATATCAGAGAAAGACTTCTTTTACCTGTGTTTCTGATCTGTCCCTTTTCTTTTATACACAATTTTGTTCTCAGTTAACCATCCCCTCTTGCTGCTTTAAACTATGATGTGTTTTCTCCACTACCTCAAAAATGCTCAAGCCTGTAATAGAGATCAGGATTGAATACCACTAAGGGGAAAACCTCATATATACGATATAAATATAGGAATTGCCTGGCACCAGTGCCTAGTACACTGTTAATTGCTCTTCCTTGTCTTCACTCCTGAAGCAACTTTGCCTTTTTATCCCTTGAAACCAAACTTCTAACCACTACATTACCTTTGCCACCTCTTATTTCCTTATATCCCATCACTATTCAACCCTAAACTTCAAATCCTATTACCCTCAAAAATTTCAGTGGCCAAGGTTTTTTTAAAATTTATTTATAATTTTTTTTTCTATTTTTAGTCACCCAGCTAATTCCTTCTATTTTTTAGTAGAGATGGGTTCTCACTCTTGTCAGGCTGATCTCGAACTCCTGACCTTCAAGCAATCCTCCTGCTTACGCCTTCCAGAGTGCTAGGATTATAGGCGTGAGCTCTACCTCAGTGGCCAAGTCTTTAATCTGTGACCACTCCCTTGGTATTATACAAAATATCATCTTCAGGCAGCAATTAAATTGGAGAGATCTGCATTCATATCCCAACTTTGCCATTAGTTAGTAATGTGCCCTTGGCTGAATTATTAATTTCTTAGAAAATCAGTTTCCTCACCTATAATTGAATGTCTATGCAGGGCTGTGGAAGTACATCTCTATTAAGTTAGATATGTATATCATATAAAGTGCCTGACATGCCATAGGTGTTATATTAAGTACTAATTCCTTCTCCCTCCCCCCTTTCAATTTTCTCCAGGGCACATCTGAAAGTGACTCTTGGATGTCTCCCTTTCTCTTGGTTGTTTCCAAGTTTGAGTCCTACATGCCCAACTGCTTGCCAAAAATTTCCACATGACTGTTTCACACTTCAAACTCAACCTGTTCAAAAATCAAACACATTTTTCTTCTCTGCTAAATATGCTTTTGATGACTTGTGTTAATGGTATCACCACCCTCTCCGCACTTAGAATGTAGGGACAAAAGGCGCTTATAAACCTATTAGATACCAAGGACCACGAATTCCGTTAGTCCACAACCCTCCCCTCCTCTCCATTCCAACTACAGACTTGCCAAATTCAGGTTTTATTCACCTTTCCTACCAAGTCTCTGCCTCCTACAACATAAACTACTACAAATTGAACAGTTTTGATTATATTATTCCACTGCTTAAAACCTTTCATGTTTACCCACACCCTAAAAATGAAATTCTAACATATTAGACAGACCCAAGCTTGTCAGGCCCCAAACTACTTTCCAGTAGCCTCTGGGAGTCAAATTACTGTACTATTTTCTTCTCAGCACTGTTGTCCCTTGATCACTATTTCCCATACCTGAAATCCTAAAACTGATACCTCTCTCTTCCCAAGTCTTCACTGATTCCTCATGGCCATCCCATACTACAATATGGTTCACAAAGGAAGCTGTTCTAACACATATAAAGGTAACCTTAATGTGTGATAGTCTTGTGGCTCACACCCTCTATACAGCTATCCCAGCTTTTTTGGCACCAGGGACTAGTTCTGTGGAAGACAATTTTTCCATTGGTTTTGGGATGATTCAAGCATATTACATTTATTGTTCAGTCAAACCTCTCTACTAAAGATAAACTATTTGCAGCCGATCCCCAGCGCTAGCATCACTGCCTCAGCTCCACCTCAGATCGTCAGGCATTAGATTCTCACAAGGAGCGCGCAACCTAGATTCCTCACACATCCAATTTACAGTAGGGTTCACGCTCCTATGACAATCTAATGCCACCGCTGATCAGAGTTTATGCAGTGATGTGAGGGATGGTGAGCCACTGTAAATACAGATGAAGCTTCACTCACTCACCACTCACCTCCTGCTGTGTGGCCCTATTCCTAACAGGCCACAGAGCAATACCAGTCTGCGGGGAAGGGGACTGCAACTCTATTAGACCATTATGTGAGAGTCTTAAGTCTTATGTCCTCTATTAGACTAGATAGAGACCCTTCGTTGTCTTACAGTACTTAGCACACAGCTGTGCAGCCAAGCAGGCACTCAAAAGTTTGTTAATTGAAGATTAGATCTGGAAGAATTGAGATTACAGGGAACTAATCAATAACATTTCATGAATGGGGAGAAATAGTTAAGAAGCACTACAAATCAAGTAGGTACAAGACGAATTTTAAAGTCAGGTTAATTTCCCCAAAAGAAAGTTCCAATTTTGCAGAAGACTTGGCATTAGCAACATACGCATATCATAAATGCAATCTGCAGTCCATAAAGATTAGAAGTGAATTGAAAATTATTTGAGGAAAATGAACAATGATAAGAAAGTGCTCATTTTGCACATTCAGAAAGGTCAAACTAACCTCTTCCCCTTTTCAAAGAGTCAATACCATTCCCAATTTTAGTTTCAGAGTAAAAACTACTGATGGCCCTTTTCAGGATTAACAGAAAACTTTACTTAATAATGTGCTTGATGTCAACTTCCATAATGTCTGAATCAGAATTAAATACTTCTGATCTTAAGAATACATTAAAAACTCTCTTTCATTGAAAACATTCAATAGTTTTTGTCTTGGGAGAAAAATGTACTTGAAATCTTTTAACAATTGTTGTACCATTTGAGAATAAGTTCTCATTTATTCAGTAAGTATTTGTCAGGCACCTGCTTTGGTGGAAGGGGAGAGAGAACAGAAACTCTACCCTCACGGAGCCAATATTTCAGTGAATTTTACCTTCAGAAAACAAAGTCAACGTCCAACTATGAATTATTTAGAGCATTATCACAAATTCTCTTATCAAAAATTAGGAAATATAATTTTGCTATTTTGAAAATAATCATTACTGAACTTTTACAAGACACTGTCCAATACCAGTTGCAAGTACTGCAGTTAAGACATTTTATGTACCCATCAGTTGAAGAAATATCATTTTTAGGATAATTTATATGGCAATAAATGGTCTCAACTGCAGTGTAACTGGAGAGTCCTATATTATGGCACCGCAAATCGAAAGGAAAGTTATCGCACCATAATTCTGTTACAAGTAGAACTACAAAATCTCATTGTGAGATGAAGCAAGTTTTTAACGCCAAATCAACACCTCTCAAACTACTTCATCTGATTTTTTCTATGTTGGCCTATCTCTAGCATTTGGAAAAGGAAGATAATACAACTCAACCCATGACAACAGTTCCCATTCCGTAACTGCATTTTAAATCGGCAATGGTCAAGTCCCCTCCTCCCAAATCGATTCTGACAAACAGCATGTACTCTACACTCGAAAAGCAACACCTGGAATGATCAGAGATACTAGTAGAGAGCTTTAAGGCCGCAAGTAGCTTTGTTCCCGGCTTTGGGAGGTTTTCACATGTAAATGTTCTAATAAAACGGAGTCGAGGATTAACTACCTCGGGAGGGGGTGTGAGAGTAGGGAACTGGAGGACAAGGCTTTCTAGCGGACCAAAGCAGAGCAAATACTCTTCTCTCCCATTCAACTTTTTAGGTGTCACGTTGGGGCCACAGAGCCGATAAGAGGGTTATATTTACTACTCGAAATGATAAGGAGCCATAACCTGATTTCCCAAGTGAGTGAAACCCGGAGGAGGGGGATGAACACCTTCTCCAACTCCTCCCCGACTCGGGATCAGAGTCCAGCCGTCGACGCGCAGCGGCCTGAGCAACAGGAGAGCCGAAGCCACCGCTCCGCCAGCCCCACGGCCGGCAGATGCTCCCGCTCCCCCGCCCCCAACCCCACACGCCCGCCCGCGCTTCTTTCTTAGCCCCTTGCAGGCTCCCGGCACCGCGAAGCCCATAACGGGGCGAAGAGCAGAGAGCTAGGGCGCTCGGACCCGAAAAGGGGCGAAGTTAGAGAAACCGGCGCCAACGCGGGCTGGGGGAGGCCGCAAGGGGGCGAGGGGGCGAGGGGCCAGCCCGAGGTCGCCGCCCGGGGGTGGGCGGTGGGGGAGGGGTGTGGGGTCAGTTCCCGTGGTCGCTGCGACCTCTCCCGGGCCACAGGCCGCTCCGCGCAGGCCCCGCAGCCCCGGAACCGGGGCAGGAAGCGTCCCCACCCCGACCAAAGCTTTAAACCCCCGGCGGCGGGAGAAACGGGCCATGGCTCCTGCAGCAGGCCCGGCACCCCCCTGCCCCGAGCACCCCTCACCTCCTGGTTGAAGGCGTTGACGGCGTCCATGTTCGCGCTGCGGCGGCGGCGGCTGCTCCGGGCCCGCCGGTCACATAGACCTCGCGCCGGGGCGGAGCAGGGCCGGGGAACTGACTGGGCCTGGCAGCCGGGGGAGGCGACAAGCAGCGGAGCCTGAGGCCGGGCAGGAAGAGGCTGCGGCCGACGCGGCGAGGCGGGCGGCAGAGGCGGAGGGGTGTCCGGCCCCTACTCAGTCCCGTTCGCAGGGTGAGGAAAAAGAGGCGGCGGCGGCGCTGGGCTCCAACATGTCCGTTTGGTGGTGGCGGCTGCGCTCTGCGTCTGGCTGACACGGCCCCCCGCGCCCTCACGCACTGGCCCACACTGGCCCGGCCGGCGAGCGGGCGGGCCTCTCTCTCCCTCTCACCAGCAGGATGGCGGCAGCGGCCCGACTCCACGCCGCGCGGGGCACCCTGGGACAGCTCAGGCCTCCCGGCGCTTCCTGTGCCCGGCTCCCGCCCCGCCCCGCCCCGCCCGCGCTGGCCCCGCCCCCGCCCCGCCCCGCGCGCCACGCTCCCGCCTGCTGGCGCGTGACGACGGGACGTCGGGCTCTTTCCCGCCGGCGGGGGCCGCGGGCTGGGGTACGTCTCGGGACCGGAGTCCGGCCCCGGCGAAGAGCGTCGCGGAGCGCGGGAGCCCAGGGCTGCCGGGGTGGCCTGGAGTCGCGCCCCCGCCCAACGCGGCGCTCCGGTGCGTTTCTGTGTGCGGTTCTGCCGGAGCAGGCCCCGCAGCCGGCCGCGGCGGGCGGGCACGGAGCCCTCGCTCTCGGCTGCCTCTAACAAAGGGCGCAGGATTTAACCCCAGCACTCTGGGCGTGCGTTTGCAGGCTCTCGTGCGCTCTGCGGAGAAAAGCCTCTGCCGGTGCAGCCCTGCGTCTGCTCGACTTGTGCGAGTTGGTTCTGCGCGAGCTAAAACACCGAGAACAGGCAGGCGCTGGATAGCCACGTGCAGCCTTGTGCCGCGGGAGGAGTGGATTCGCCAAACTCTTACGTTGATTGCCCAAATCAAGTTTTTCGTTTTCGCCGAGAACGCTTTGTCCTGACCACTTTCTTTGAGTACCTACTGTCTGCCTGGTGTTGGGGACGTGGAAATAAAAAACAATTGTTCTGCCTGCAGACACCTTGGTTTAGTGGGGAGTACAGGCAAGTAAGCAGATGATTATCAAAGCATGCTAAGTGTTATTAGGGCAGAGGCCCTGGGGAACAAAGAAAGAAACTCATCGGACTAGAAGTCCAGGAAAGCTTCCCAGAGGAAGTGGCACCCAAGCTACATCTGGAGGGAGGAGAAGGGGGGCCCTAGTGAGCCTGATGAGTTACAGCACCATCACATCCCCCTGAAGGAGGCCAGCCAGGAGTGAGGTAGACTGAAGGAGAGGCAGAGACTAGGTCCTAAGGAGCCTTTGCCCTTAAAGATTTTGGATTTTGTCCCCAAGGCAATGGGAAGTCATGGAAAGATTGTAAGAGGAAGGTGGGGTCATGCAATGTGTTCCTAGAAAGAATGGGGTCATGGAAAGAATGGCCCTAGTCCTGAAGGATGATAAGGGCTGAAGGTGATGGCAGTGGAGGAGAGACATAGGCTGATGTTTGGGAAGTGGGGTAGAAGGACTGGGACAGAATGACTGTGAGGTTGAGAAAGAGGCGGGTGTCAAGAAGGATGCTAAGGGTCTGACTTGGTGAATAACATGAGTGATGGGTTTATGGGGAAGAAGGAGTGGGTTTGAGAGGAGGCAGAATAGTGGTTAACACTTGTAGATCACTCACCATGTGTCAGGGTCTACCTGACATGTTATTCTGTGCTATTTAATCTCCATAACAGGCTTCTGTGTGAATTGGCTATTAGTGATGCTCTTATTTTATAGTTAAGGGAGCGAGTTAACTAATGTGCCCAAGTCACACAGCTGGATGATTTCCGTCTGGGGCCTGTGGAGTTGGAGCTGCCCCTGGGACAAATAAGCGAGGATGTCTAGGAGGCAGCTGGGTAAACACGTGTGGAGTCAGGAGAGATGGCTGAGAGGAGATAGAGATCTGGGAGTCATTAGTGCACAGCTAGTGGTGGAAGGAGCTGAAACAGCCAGGGAAAAGAGACGAGGTATGTTGGGGATAAGAAGAGGTGAAGAAAGAGCTCTGGAGAAGTGGTCAGCCCTGTCCAGTGCTGAATAAAGATAGAAGTCCAGCAAGGTATGAATTGGAAAATGCCTGATGGATTGAGCACCGGTGGCTGGAGTGGAAAGGACAGAAGTTAAACTGCTGTGCATTGAAGAGGGGGAGACAGGCAGGAGAAATTTTAGAGAACCTTGGCTGTTGAGGCAACTTGTGAGGATGCCAGGAAAAGCCTACAGGAAGACGGCAGAGTGTTTGCTTGTTTGTTTAAGATGAGAGAGATTTGCTTTTAATTATTTGTTGAAGGGACGAACAGAATAGACTCCACATTTTAGTTTTGGGTCCACTCATCATCTACTTCATTGTCACTTCATCTCACTATCTTTCTGTCTCTCAGCTGAACTGCCACTATATTTTCCAAATCCATTTTGCTTCTGTAAGAGCTGCCAGCCACGGGACTACCGACATTGCAGTACAAAGTTCAGTCATTAGTAGACACTTTGGCATTTCTGGATATCCATTGTCTACCAAATACTAAGATCTCCCTACCATGTTTCCAGCCTGCTGCCATGGCACAACCCAAGTTTTGTCATTCCTTGGACACATCTGGCAATTGACAGGGCTGGGCCTTTGCTCTTATGGAAACGCCTCCTTGCTTCTCCGTGTAGGCGAGCCCATTTAGCATCTAGTTGATGTTCGGAGATCATGTATTGAGCATGTACTTTGTACCAGGCACTGTGCTGAAAGCTTCCCCACTCTCCTTCCAGCCAGTCTCAACTTCTCCAATGTTTTCATGAGCCCACTCTAGCACTTCTTACCTTGTATTGCTGATAACATGAAAAAAGTTCTGCATTATCATTCTGACATGATATGCCCCTGCCCTGCCTCTACCTCTTCCTGTGAACAGTGGCAGAACTTAAAAATGGGCCCACAAAGCCGAATGGGATCCCCCTTCCCCAATTCATACAAACAATTGTCTTTCCTCTTGTGAGTCAAGGAAATGGATTTGGCTGGAAGGGTGAAGTCTTGAGTTGGGGTTGGAAAGAGGGGCTTGAGAGGACGGTGGTGAGTTCAGCTGTGGACATGTTGCCTTTGAGACTCAATGTACTGTAGCTGTTGGGCTCCATAATGGTTGTTGAATGAGAGAATGACAGTCTAATAGGGGATATTTTCTGTGTAGCTTCCTATTGAGATTTGAATACACAAGAAACAAGATTTGGCTTCTAAGATCCATTTGTTTGAGGTAGATAACAGATTTAGGAGGTTCTTTTCTGGATAGAGTTGTTTGGTTTTTATGTTGAGGTGTTTGGGAGGTCTTTTAACAAGTTGTTGGTGAATATGCGTTATCAGCTAGACTTTGGGTACCTTGGCAGCATTTTCTAGCATTTTTCCATTCTAGAGACAGCAGCTCCTCTACCTGCTCGGGGACATCTGGCAGCCATTTGCACAGCCACTGCTGGACTTCCATCTCTCTCCAGTCAGACAAGGCAAATGTTGCAACAGGAAATTTTTGGCAAATGACAAAAATGCAGGGTTGTCCTTTGTGAGCAGAACTTGAGGCAGTAGGAATGCAGCCTATTGAAAAGATAGCTGGAGGATCATAAATAGATGTGACTGATAAAAATCAGCAAGACATTTTATCCACTTGCAAACTTGCGTTCTTTCAAAGCACATAGATTCAAGCAGATTCGTTTGTTCACAATGTGGGTATGAAAGTAGTCCTGAAAAGCCATTCAAAACAAACTCACATTTTACAAAAGAATAGATGAAATCAATATTCAGAGGAAGGAAAAGATGACATTTGGGAAGTAATATTCTGGTTAATTCTGTGTACTTCACATGTCAACTCATTTTCTTGGAAGGAACGCTGGCTGCAATCCACAGGTGTGGAGAATATGGAGAGAAAGCACATTCTAACCTCCTCAAGAGCCCAAGAAAACAGATAAGAATTCAAGAGAAAATGGGTTCTTTCTCATCCTTTACACTTTATACTTTCTGGAGCACGTATTCTATAAACTGATTGTGTTCTACGAAACCTCTTTCTCGTTGGTTTGCTTTCCTTCTCTGGACAACTGCCTCCCCTCTGGGGCTTCCCTGATACTCTGTGATTCCTCTCCCTCCCCACTTAAGGATCTGACTGAACTCTCTCCTGGTTTAGAACTGCACTTCCAGCTGCCCGCTGGAAAATTCCACATGAACGTCCCCTTCATCCCCAAGGGACCCACCTGACTCCTTTTCATGCCAACCTCTGCCTTCATGCCCTTTATGCTGTTGATGCCAAAATCGTGGAACAGACTGTGAGGAAAACAGGAACTCCAAGAAGGAAGAGCTCAATGGCAGTTGGATGATGGGATTTTAGGGAATTTTTGTGTTCTTAATTTTTTAGCATTTTCTAGACTACCTATAGGAAGCATGTGTTACTTTTGTAATGAGAAACAGTAAGTTTCTTTTAAAAAAGAAATCATACAGGTAAGTGTGCAGCAAACCTAAAATGTTCTAGATTGACAATCTTTGCTATGATCGTAACAGTGAGCATATGAGTAACTAATAAAGGAAAAGAGTTTCTTTTGCTCTTGGCCATTTCCTATGTTATTTAAGAACAGGGATCCAAGATTTTCCAAAATTGAAAGTATTAAAATCAAGTCTCATCTGAAGTGAAATGTCACCTTTCAGGACTGAGCCCCACCAATCTGACATTGGCCCTTTCATCCATTAACAAAATAAATATTTACATTTACATGGAGAGGCACTATGCTAGGTGTTTAGGATATCATGGTAAGCAAAAACAGATAGGTTCTTTCTCCATGGAACTACCTCTCCAGAGTCTAACACCTTTCTTTCTTTTTTTTTTTTTTGAGACAGAGTCTCACACTCTTTTGCCCAGGCTAGAGTGCTGTGGCGTCAGCCTAGCTCACAGCAACCTCAAACTCCTGGGCTCAAGCAATCCTCCTGCCTCAGCCTCCCGAGTAGCTGGGACTATAGGCATGTGCCACTATGCCCGGCTAATTTTTTTTTATATATATGTGTGTATTTTTAGCTGTCCAAATCATTTCTTTCTATTTTTAGTAGAGACGGGGTCTCGCTCTTGCTCAGGCTGGTCTCAAACTCCTGACCTCGAGTGATCCTCCTGCCTCGGCCTCCCAGAGTGCTAGGATTACAGGCAGGAGCCACCACACCCAGCCTAACACCTTTCCCTGAGCATTGTTCACATGTATATTGGTGATTTGTATGCTTCTTTTATAAAGCGTTTGAATTATTTACCCTATAAAAAATGGATGATTTGTCTTCTTAATGAATTGTATGAGTGCTTTATATATTCTGGATTCAAGTCCTTTGTCAGGTATGTATATTGTACGTATTTCTTCCCGGTCTGTGGCTTGCTTTTTCATTTTCTTTTGAAAAGCAGGTGTTTTAAATTTTGATGAATTTAATTTATCACTTCTTTTCCTTTCATGGCTTGTGCTTTTCTGACATGTTGAAGAATTTTTGCTTATCTTCAGGGTATGAAAATGTTCTCCTATATTTTCTTGAATCTTTGTAGTTTAGCATTTATGTTTATTTAGGTCTGTGGAGTTGAATTATGTGCATGGTGTAAGGTAAATGTCAAGCTTCATTTTTTTAAAAAATAGGGTATTCAGTTGTTCCAGCACTATTTGTTGGAAAAAACAAAATTCGAAATAATTTCCCCATTAAATTACTTTTGCCGCTTGTTGAAAATCAGTTGACCATATATGTGTGGATCTGTTTCTGTACTCTCTGTTCTGTTCATCTATATATCTATCTTACATATAAATACCACACTGTCTTATTCATGTAGTAATTCAAGAACATCAGTTAGTGTAAGTCTCCAACATGATTCTTCTTCTAAAAATTGTTTTCACTATTCTGTGATCTTTGCATTTCTATATAAATTTGAGACTCAACTTGTTAATTTCAAAAAAGTGAAAAAACAAGACGTGTGATTTTGATTGGGTTTGCATTGAATCTATAGATAATTTGGGGAATATTGACACCTTGACTATATTGAGTTTTCCAATCCATGAACATCTTAGATCTTTCCATTTATTTATGTCTTCTTTAATTTTTCTTAGCAGTGTTTGCTGAAACTTTAACATGTCTTGCACATATTTTGTTAAATTTATCCCAAGGTAATTCAGTTCATGTTTTTGGATGGTATTATAAATGATATTTTAAAATTTGTTTCTAATTATTTATTTCTAATATAGAGAAATACATTTTTTTTTTTTTTTTGAGACAAAGTCTCACTCTGCTGCCCAGGCTGGAGTGCACTGGTGTGATCATAGCACACTGCAGCTTTGAACTCCTGGGCTCAAGCAATCCTCCTGCTTCAGCCTCCTGAGTAGCTAGGACTACATACGCACTCCACCACCTGGCTAATTATTTTAGTTTTTGTAGAGACGGGGTCTCTCACTCTGTTACCCAGGTTGGTCTCAAACTCCTACACTCAAGCTATCCTCTTGCCTCCGCCTCCCAAAGTGCTAGGATTACAGGTGTGAGCCACTGTGCCTGGCCTGCAATTAATTTTATAGATTCATCTTGTGTTCTGCAATCTTGTGTATGCTGCGTTTATTAGTCCTAGTAGCTTTTTTTTTTGATAAATTCCTTAAGATTTTCTATATATCTGATCATGTCTTCTGAGAATAAAGATAGTTTTAATTTTTTCTATATACTATGTATATCTTTTATTTATTTTTCTTGTTCATTACAATGTTGAATAAAAGTAGTGAAAATGGACGTCCTTATTTTGTGTCTGATCTCAGAGGCAAACATTCTTTCACCATTACTTATGTTGTTAGCTGAGGGTTGTTCATAGATGCTCTATAACAGGTTGAGGAAGTTCCCTTCTATTAATAATTCCCTGAGAGTATTTTTATTCTTTTAAATCATGAATGGGTGTTGAATTTTGTCAGATGCTGTTGCCATATTCGTTGGCATGATCATATGATTTTTCTATTTTATTCTGTTATATATAATGAAGAACAGTGATTGTTTTTTTGAATGTTAAGCCTGGCATTTCTGGAATAAACTCTACTTGGTTATAGGGTATTATTAATACTTTTAAAAAATATATATGGTGGGATTCAATTTTTTTTTTTTTTTTTTTTTTTTTTTTTTTTGTTGAGACAGAGTCTCACTTTGTTGCCCAGGCTAGAGTGAGTGCCGTGGCGTCAGCTTAGCTCACAGCAACCTCAAACTCCTGGGCTTAAGCGATCCTACTGCCTCAGCCTCCCGAGTAGCTGGGACTACAGGCATGCGCCACTATGCCCGGCTAATTTTTTCTATATAGATTTTTAGGTGTCCATATAATGTCTTTCTATTTTTAGTAGAGACGGGGTCTCGCTCAGGCTGGTCTCGAACTCCTGACCTTGAGCAATCCACCCGCCTCGGCCTCCCAGAGTGCTAGGATTACAGGCGTGAGCCACCGCGCCCGGCCGTCAATTTTTAAAGATTCTGTGAAGAACATTTCCCTCTATCTTCATAAGTGATATTGGTCTGCAGTTTCCTTTTCTTGTAGTGGTTTTGGTGTCGGGGTAGCTTGTCCTCATCAAATTATTTGAGAAGTGTTTCCTTCCTTATTTTCTGAAAGAGTTTATATAGAGTTGATACTGTTTCTTTCCTTAAGATTCATTTAAATTAATGAGTGAAGTCACCTGGGCCTGGAGTTTCCTTTACGAGTAGGCTTTGTATTAATAATTTAATTTTTAAAATTGATATCGGGCTCTTCAGGTATTCTATTTCTTGAGTCAGTTTTGATAATTTGTATCTTTTCAGACATTTGCCCATTCAATGGTTGTCAATTTATTGGCATAAAACTTTTCATGATACCTCTTATTATCCGTTTTTGTTGTTGTTGTTAGAGACAGAGTCTCACTCTGTTGCCCAGGCTGGAGTATAACGGCATGATCATAGCTCACTGCAGCCTCGAACTCCTGGACTCAAGTGATCCTCCTGCCTTAGCCTCCCCAGTAGCTAGGACTACAGGCATGCACCACCACACCTGGCGAATTTTTACATTTTTTGTACAGATAGGGGTCTCTCTTTTTTGCCCTGGCTGCTCTCAAACTCCTGGTCAAGCGATCCTCCTACCTCAGCCTCCCAAAGTGCTGGGGCTACAAGGGTGATCCCCCAAACCTGGCCCTCTTATTACCCTTTTAATACTTGTAGAGATATTTTCCCTTTCATTCCTGAAATTGGTAATTTCTATTTTCCTTTTTTAATTTTCTTGTTCAGGCTAGTTAAAGATTCATCTATTTTGTTGCTTTTTTCAAAGAAACAGCTTTTGGTTTCATCAATTAGCTCTATTATTTGTCATCTTTCTAGTTCATTGATTTTCCCTCTTTATTTCCTTTCTTGTGCTTTCTTTGTATTTAATTTGTTTTTTTCCAGTTTTTTAAAGTGGAAGCTTAGATCATTGATTTGAGACCCCCCCCCCTTTTTTTGGTGATATAAGCATTTAAAACTTTAAATTTACCTCTCAAAATTTGGTATGTTGTGTTTTCATTTAGTTCAAAATATTCTGTAATTTCCCTAGTGAGTTCTTCTTTTACTCATGAATTATTTAGAATGTGTTGTTTAAATTCCAAATATTTTAGAATTTCTCACATATCTTTATGTGATTAATAATTTAATTCTATTATGGTCAGGGAGCATACTTTGTATGATTTCAGTGTTTAAAAAAAATTTTATTTCTGTTTTCTGGCTTCTTTTTTTTTTTTTTTTTTTGAGACAGAGTCTTACTCTGTTGCCCTGGCTAGAGTGCTGTGGTGTCATCATAGCTCCCTGCAACCTCCAACTCCTGGGCTCAAGCGATCCTCCTGCCTCAGCCTCCCGAGTAGCTGGGACTACAGCCGCACACCACAACGCCTGGCTAATTTTTTCTATTTTTAGTAGAGACAGGGTCTTGCTCTTGCTCAGGCTGGTCTGGAACTCCTGAGCTTAAGCAATCCTCCCACCTTGGCACTCCCAGAGTGCTAGGATTTCAGGCATGAGCTGCTGCGCCTGGCCTTAAAAATTTATTTATCAAGCAGAGTCCTACCAAAAAAAAAGAAAAAAAGAAAAATTTATTGATACTTGTTTTATGGCTCAGCCCATCTTCTATCTAGATGATTGTTCCATGTGCACTTGAAGATAATGTATATTCTCTTATTGTTAGGCAGAATGCTCTATTAATGTCACTTGAATCAGGCTGGTTAATAGTATTGTTTAAGTCTTCTCTCTCTTTGCCTGTTTATTATGTCAATTACTCAGGCGATTTGACATCTCCTGTTGTGACTGTGCATTTATTTATTTCTCCTTTCAATTCTCTTGCTTCATGTATTTTGAAGCTTTGTTACTAGGTACCTAAAAACTTAGCATTATTATTTCTCCTTGATGAATAGACCCCCTTTATCATTTGGAAAATTTTCTTTTTATCTCTGATAATATTTCTTACCCTAAATCTATTTAACCTGATATTGATAATGGCTACTCTGGATTTCTTATGGTTGGTGTTTTCGTGGTATATTTTTTTCCATCCTTTTGCTTTTAACCTATCTGTGTCTTTATATTTAAGTGGATTTTTTGTAGGCAGCATATAGTTGGGCCTTGCATTTCAATGCAGTCTAACAACTCTGACTTTTGACTGAATTGTTTAGACCATTCACATTTAATGTAGTTATTGATATGGTTGAGTTTAAACCTACCATTTTACTATTTGTTTTCTATTTGTCCCATCTGCTCTTAATTTTTTTGTCTTGTTTGGCTGCTTTTGGCATAGTTGAGTATTTTTTTAGTATTTCATTTGATCTCTGCCATTTAACTTACTATGTGAACATCTTTTTTTAGAGGTTAATCTAAGGTTTACAATATGCATCTTTAAGTTATCACAGTCTACTTTCAAATACACTTATGCCATTTTACATATAATTTGTGACCCTTATGCCTCTATTTTCTCTCCAATCCTTGTGCTTGTTGTTATCTTGTATTTTACTTCTACATAAGTGTTTTATAAGCCTATAATACATTAGTGTTGTTTTTACTTTAGTCAATTTTTGAAGACATTTTAAAAACAAGAAAATGCTTTTTACATTTTCCCACAGATTTAACATATCCAGTACTCTTCATCCCTTTGTGTAGATCCAAGTTTCCATCTGTTGTCGATTTCTTTCTTTATAGAGAAGTTTCTTTAATATTTCTTTTAGTGCATATCTGCTGTCAGTGAAACTTCTCTGCTTTTGTTTATCGGAAAAAGTCTATATTTCTTTTTATTTCTAAAAGATATTTTCTGTGGGTATAGAATTCTACATTTATAGGGTTTGACCCCTTCCCAGCACTTTCAATGTGTTATTCCATTGTTTCCTGGCTTGCATAGTTTTTCGTGAGAAGTCTTGGATAATTCTTACATTTGTCAGTAATTTTCTCCAATGTCTAAAAATTATTGTTTCCTATATGTTTGCCAGTTTTTTAGTTTTTTTTTTTTTCATAGTGGAAGAGTAATTTTGGACCCTGTTACTACCTCATGACTAGACGCAGAAGTTCTCAGAAGTTTTTAATTATTATGAAGTAAAATTTATTAATTTTTTCTTCTATAGTTAGAGCCTTTTTGTATTCTAAGAGATCTTTGCCTGTCCTGAGAGCATGAAAATATCCTCTATGATTTCTTCTAGAAGCTTTACAGTTTTAGTGCTCATATTGAGGTCTATGGTCATATCTCAAGTAAATTTTTGTATATGTGTGAGACAGGGTTCAAGGTTCATTTTTTAAAAGTTGTTCTATCCCCCTTTGTTGAAAAGCTTTCTTCTCCTCCCACTCCCATGGAATTGCATTGGCATCTTTGTCAAAAATTAAGTGGCTGCCATACGTATGGGCATGTTTTTCTTTTCTTTCTTTCTTTCTTTCTTTTTTTTTTTTTTTTTTTTTGAGACAGAGTCTCATTTGGTTGCTCTGGCTAGAGTGAGTGCCGTGGTGTCAGCCTAGCTCAAAGCAACCTCAAACTCCTGGATTCAAGTGATCCTCCTGCCTCAGCTTCCCGAGTAGCTGAGATTACAGGCGTTCACCACCATGCCCGCCAATTTTTTGTTTCTATTTTTAGTTGCCTGGCTAATTTTTTCTATTTTTAGTAGAGATGGGGTCTAGCACTTGCTCAGGCTGGTCTCAAACTCCTGCTCTCAAGCAATCCTCCTGCCTTGGCCTCCGAGAGTGCTAGGATTACAGGCATGAGCCACCACGCCCAGCCTGTGGGCGTATTTCTGAACTCATTATTCTGTTCCCTTTATCACTAATACCACACTGTCTTCATTGCTGTGACTTTATAGGAAGTTTTGAAATTAGGAAGTGTAAGCCCTCCAACTTTGCTTTCTTCAAGATTATCTTGGCTATGCTAGTTCCTTTGCATTTCCTTATATATTTCAGCTTGTCGATTTTGGAGAACAAACAAACTCAGTTGGTATTTTGATTGAGATTCCTAATTCTCAGTGATATCCATGACAATGAATTTCAAGTGGGCCCATCATGAAGTTCAGCAGTCATAATACATTTCCTCTATTCAATCCGTTTTTCTTTCCTCCAGACAACTATTTCACCTTTTCCTCTCTCCTCATATGTTCAACACCTCCTCTACTCTCACTTTCAAATGATGATTTGCTTCAATTTCACTGAGAAATTAGAAGCACTCAGAGAACTTCCTCAGACTCCCACCACCACATCCACCTACACACCAGCCTCTGTATGTACAGACTCTGCTTTCTTTCCTGTCACTGTAAGTGAACTGTCTGTGCTCCTTTCTAAGGGTTTGTCCCTCTGCTTGTGCACTAGATCCCAGGCTCTCTTTCCTACTCAGTATCTCTCCTTTCTCTGTTGTATCATCAATTTTTCTCTCTCTACTGGATGATGTGCAATTTTATATGAAGCCCTTACATCTCCTTTCTTAAAAGACCTCTCTTTTGAACTCACTTCACCAAACAGCTACCTCCACATTCCTGTGCTCACAGAGGACACAGACCCAAACCCTGATCCAAACATGTCAGCTTGAAGCCCTGGGGGTGCATCTTTTCCATCAAGTTCACGTGTTTCCTCATGATCTTGTGACATATAGCTAAACGATAAGTTATCTGTCCCCCAAACTTCCAAATACAATGATGAAAAAGGGACTGATTAGGTGCATTAAAAACTCCCATTTGGGAAAGGGAGAGTGGGGGAAACCCAGTAGTCACTGGTCCATATCGCACATCAAACCTGCTGGGCAGGAATGCTGATGGCTCCCTGGCCTGGTGTGGTGTTATTTCCATGCTTAGTTGATCTGGAAGCCCCTAGTTCTGCTCGTGGGAGATTGTCCCTGCACCATTCTCCTGCCTGCGCTCATTAGGGAGGATACACTTACCCTGGAACACACAGGTTTTACAGTCTTTTTGTGAATGCAATTTTGAGGCCTAGCAATTGCTTTGAGGTGGTGGTTCTCAAGCTTGACTGTACATCAGAATTAAAAAGCTTGCCACCAAGTCACACCTCAGACCTGTTATATGTGAGTCTCAAGGCCCCAGGTGGCAGTAGTTTTTAAAGCTCCCTAGGTGATTCCAATGTGAAGCCAAGGTGGAGAATTACTGCCTTAGGGGTTGAGACGTCCTAGGCTGGTGTTGCTAGGTTTGTGGCTTTGTGTTTTCAACATATTTCCCTCATAATGGTATGTCTCCAGTCTATTTCCTTCTGAACAATTTCATGTGTAAGTAACCACATCCAAAGATTTTTGGAGAAATGGCCTTTAAGCCTAAGAATTCTTGCCTCCAAGATGCTGGCCCCTGTGCACTATCCAGTCCCCTCTCTCGCTAGCCCAGTGGCCAGTGCAGGAGACAATTTCATAGAAAAGATTTACATGGGGGCCAGGCGCAGTGGCTCGTGCCTGTAATCCTAGCACTCTGAGAGGCCGAGGCGGGAGGCTTGCTCGAGGTCAGGAGTTCGAAAGCAGCCTGAGCAAGAGCGAGACCCAGTCTCTAAAAAAAATAGAAAGAAACTAACCAGACAACTAAAAATATATAGAAAAAGTTAGCCAGGCATGGTGGTGCATGCCTGTAGTCCCAGCTACTTGGGAGGCTGAGGTAGTAGGATTGCTTGAGCGCAGGAGTTTGAGGTTTCTGTGAGCTAGGCTGATGCCATGGCACTCTAGCCCAGGCAACAGAGTGAGACTCTGTCTCAAAAAAAAAAAAGAAAAGAAAAGATTTACATGGGGAGGTGCTACACCCTTAGTGTCATCTTTGGTGCCTAGGTGCCCAGTCTCTAGGTGGCAGAGTTCCCCCTGTATTAGGGGGGAAATTGCCTTCATTAACCTGGCCATGCTTAAAATTATGGGACTCTCTGTTAGGTTGGAAAATTCTCACATTTAGTAAAGCTGATTTTTCCTCCACTTAACTCTCAAGCCAGGTATCTCTAAGTTAAGGTCTCCTCTCTTGATAAGTTAGGGAATAGGCTAAGCTACTATAACAAGGGGACCCCCTCTCTCCCAACACAAATACAGTGTTTTAGAAAGTTTATTTCTCTTTCAGCTAACACTCCAGAAATGAGCAGTCCCAGAGGGCTGGTGAGATGGTTCTGCTGTCCTCAATATGTGAACTCCAGGTGACTATGCCACTTGTCGTGATTTCCTAGCCAGGAGAATGGGGAAAGAGGAAGTAGAAGGCACACGGTTTCCTTTTTAGGGTGTGACTGGAAGTTGCATATTTCATGCTCACTCACATCCCATTGGTCAGAGCTTAGTCACATGGTCACCTCAGGGCAGGCTAGGAAATGCGTTTTCAAACTGGGTGGCCATGTATCTTGCTGAAGCTCAGCAAACTTCTATTTTTAAAGGGAATAAGGCCTGAAGGGATATGGAAGGAAAATCATTAATCTTTGCTGTAGCTCTCTTTTGGACTTTGCTGAGAGCCGTAACGATTAATCAAAACATCAACATTCTGAAATTTCATACCATTTCTCCCAACAGCCCAGCATGTAGAGCTGGTCACATTTTGGCTAAATATTTTGCCATTACCATATTACTGACCTGGAGTATTTTATTCTCACTGCCTTCTCTCCTGCCTCTTCTACTCAACCAATTAATATTTTAGGGTCTGTTCCTTATAGCAGCCCACTTCAAAACATCAAATTCTGTATCAAGTAGGAATGCTCACAGCTGCAAGTAAAGAAAACCTGACTGATAGTTTTAAAAAGGGGTATATTTTTCTCATTAAATGAAAAGTCTAGAGTAATTGGTTTCCAGCATTGGTTCCAATGCTGCAGCCAAGGAATAAGGCTCTTTTTCTCTGCTTGACTTTTCTTATCATGTTGGCTTTTTGACTTCTTTGTCACTTCATGGTTACAAGATGGTTGCTATAGTTCCAGGCATTGCATCTATTTCAAAGCATGAATTAGGAGAGAGGGTGGCATCTGCTGGGTCTGTTCCTTATGTCAAGAAAGGAAGCTATTCCAGAAACTTGTCCACACAGGTCTCCTTACCTCTTATTGACCAGAACTGAGCCACATGCTCATTCCTAAACCAATGAAAAGAAGAAAGGGATTGGATGAATACCAATCAGGATTCATCTGCTAGGGCTAGAACATGGGTGACTTTCCTTTAGACCAAGGGATCTTTGCCTACGATCTGAGCAAATAAATTCTATTAGCCAGGAAGAAGAGGCAGGAAGGGAGCTGAGGTATGGCTGGTAGGTGAGAATAAGGACGAATGGCCACACAGACAAGGACAGTCTGTGAGTGCAGCGTGGGCGGTATGAGTGTGTAAGCATGCAGGAAGTTGTTAGCACAGGCTGCACCACACTGGGGACAGGGGCACTAACCAGGTGAAGGCAGGAGGGGAGGCAAGCACGACTGGAAAGAAAAAGTGTCCTAAAAATATGGAGTTCACATTTATGCATTTATATAAAATTCTATATGTGAATTCTAAATAAATTAGAAGATTAAAAAAGGGATCCCAACCCCATCCAAAATAAAGGTCACATTTTGGCAATGTGTCATCACCATGGCTGAGGCCCTGAATTCAAGCAAAAAAATAAATAAGTGAATGATGAGTGAATGAATAAATATTTAAGAATGTCAGCAGCCAAAGTAGATGTCCCGTTGTCTGTACATTAAGATCATGCATGCTACCCACTGGGCGAACGGCCACTCAGCACTTACTCCTGGTGTACTTATCTGGTACTTCAAACACCTTGAGTGTTTGGTTTTTGATTTTTTTGTTTTTTTCAATCCAAGCACATGAAAAGTAGAAATATAGTGAAGGAGGCTGCCAAAGATAGGCAAACCGACATCGTCGAGGTGAAGGCTGACAGATTGATGGCAAAGGAGAAGACAGAAATCTGTAGCAAGCAGATGCAAAAACACACAACGGCAAAGCTGTCAGGCCATTCTGTTTAAGGGAAACGAATTCCAGGCACCTCCATAACTTCCGGTGACATCGGATTTACAGCACGTCACAACAAGGCTGCTATACATGTCAGACCCCAGTTAACAAGGCACTTGAGAGTGTGTGCCACGTACTCTGCTTAAGAAAGCAAGACAGTGTGTGATAGAATGGAGGACAACGTCTGCGCCTTTTTGAGGAAGGGACAATACCCAGTGCATCCTGGTGAGTTTCAAGGCATAGCTTTGGGCTCGTGGCTGTGTGCCCCATCTGGACTCTGCATGCCTCCTCGAGCTCAGCACATTTAAAACTCTTCCTGCCTGGTTTTCATTTGAGGCGCCAAGTTGTCATCGGCTACAGAAGTGATTATGAGGCAAATCTATGTGTCAAGATTTTCTTTTCTTTTCCTTTTGAGACAGAGTCTCACCCTGTTGCTCATGCTAGAGTGCTGTGGCATCATCATAGCTTGCTGCAGCCTTAAATTCCTGGGCTCCGGTGATCTTCCTGCCTCAGCCTCCCCGAGTAGCTCGGACTACAGGTGTGCACCATCATGCTGTCTGATTTTTAAATTTTTGTAGAGATAGGGTGTTGCCATGTTGCCCAGGCTGGTCTTGAACTCCTGGCCTCAAGTGATCCTCCCACTTCAGCCTCCCAAAGTGTTGGGAGTCTAGGTGTGAGCCACCATACCCGGCCACGTATCCAGATTTTCAAGGGAAATGTCTGAGAAAGTGTTTCACAACTCTTTCCCACCCTTCCCCATGTTGGGATGATAAAAGCAGTCAGAGGACAAAGAGAATCTGGTGTAAGGAGATCAGCAGGGAGGGAGGTTTGGAGAAAGCAGTTGCCTATTGGAGCTTCCAACCTTCTATTTGGGCAGTAAAGTAGGGGGCCAGCAAGCTTTTGGCCTGCAGGCCAAATCTGGTCACAGCCTGTTTTCATAAATAAAGTTTTATTGGGACACCACCACACTAATTCATTTGCAGATTGTCTCTGGCTGCTTTCAAGCTACAGTGGCAGAGTTGAATAGTTGTGACAGAGACCTAGAACCCTCAAAGCCTAAAATATTTACCACCTGGTTCTTTTCAGAAAAAGTTTGCTGACCTCTATACTAAACGCATGCTTCATGAGGAAGACTACAGGGGTCACTGGGAGAGTTTTGAAATGTGTCCCTGGTAGGTGGGAAATGTAGAGGCCTGGTGTCTAAACTGTATCTAGGATGGCTAAGGCACCCATAGGCTGGGTCTGACTCCTCCTTAGGAAATACAGAGGGTAAGAGAAGGGTGAATGGCTGCTTTGGTGGCAGAACCAGTGCTATGACACTGGGAACCAGGGTAAGTACAGAAGTGATGCTGAGTGTTTCCCAAGAACCACTCAAGACTGAGTGGGAGAGAGAGAACAGTGATATGGTTGATTTAGGATCTTATTGAATAGGCCACCTGCAGACAGAGGCTGGATTGGACCACTGCATGCCCAGGGATTAAAGAAGAACTCACAGGAGACCACCCAAAATAGGTGCATCCTTTGTAGTCAAAGGAAATGGAGGAGAAAAGGATGCAGAAAAGAACCTCTGAAGAGCTCAACAAGGCATGCATGAGAGAGAGCCACCTTGAACACCTACCAGTCCTGAGCTCAGCATGAAGCCACCAGCCAAGTTAGAGCTGGGCTAGACCCTTACCTCTCTCCATTCCCTGCTCCTGCTTCTCCTGGTGGGACTGCACCAACAACTGGCAAGTTAGGGGAAACGGGAGCAGGGAGAGAGGAGGGCCAGGGGGCCACGGCACTCTTTCCCACTGCAGGCTCCCAGCCAGAAAGCTGGAGAAGGGAAAAGATTTAACACTGTCAAGTGTCAAGTTCAGCATTCCAACATTCTACTAAATTGAAACTGCTTGTAACTTAACATGACTAATCTGTCCCTAGGAATGAATAGAAGAGGTTTGGGACCTGCTAGAATTTCAACCAGGCTCATGAGAAGGCTACCCCCACTGAAGAGGGGGGGAGGTGAAACACACAGAACTAAGATTTTACTTGTGGCATGATTCATGCTTGTTCAACACACTGCATCTAATAACTAATACAGGTTGAACATCCCTACCCCGAAAAACCAAAATCCAAAATGCTCCAAGATCGAAAACTTTTTGAGCACCGACATGACACCCACAAGTGGAAAATTCCACATCTGCCCCCATGTGGTGGGTATCAGTCAAAACACAGTCAAAACGTTGTTTCATGCAAAGTTGTTTAAAATATCAAATAAAATTACTTTCAGGCTATTGCATAAAATGTATATGAAGCATAAATGAATTTTGTATCTAGATTTGGGCCTCATCCCTACATATCTCATTATGTATGTGCAAATATTCCCAAATCTGAAACATTTATGGTCCCAAGCATTTCAGATAAGAGGTATTTAGCCTGTATTTATTAAGCACCCACATATGCCAGACACCATGCCAAGGACTTTTCATGCATTAGCACATTAAACCTCCCAACAAACCTCTACAATTAAGCCAGTTTCTCAGAAGGGGAACTGAGGAAAAGGAAAAATAGGATATGGTCCAAAGCCTCACAGCTACTAAGTAGCAGAGATGAAATTCAAACCCAGGTAGCCTGGCACCAGCATGAGTTCTCAATCACTATGTCATGCTGGCTTGAAGTATGTCAAACCAAGAGCTGGTTCTATAAAGGTTTGTTATTAATATTTGCTGAGAGGTCTTGACTTCCTCTAGAGCCCTCGAATTGTGTACGTTAGTTCTCCCATCAGGGCCTGTCACAGACTCCTTATCGTATCCCAGGTGGCCAGAGACCCTTCAGACCCCATTGGATCGGTTGGATCACAAGCACTAAGTGGTAGAGTTGCTTGCACTGTAGCCTGGACCAGCTCTGGACTTTCTCATAGTCAAAGCCGAGAGTCACTTGAGTCACCCACTGAATCAGATGGCACGCCCGAAGGCATTACACAGGTCTAAAATCCTGTACATGCCCACAAACATTGCACCTGATTCCTAGTGATAGGGCATGCAAGGTACAGCAACTTGCTCTTCATTTTGGAGAGAGAGCCCTGTATACACCAGATCATTAAACACCTTCCCCCACCTCTGCCCCAAAGTTTTTTTGCCACTGCCCTAAATCTTCTGTAGCTTTGTGAGATCTATCTTCCACCCTTTGGTGTGAATTGCCTTAGTCGGGCTTCCTGGGTGTCTGCTACTTTAGGCTCCTGGATTCCATCAGCTTGATGTCCTCCTGTGAGATGATCAAGGCTCCTGCAGACCAACTATAGCACAGCACCAGAGAGGTGACCTAGTGCTGAGGTTAAGGAAAGATGTACTGTTGTCCTTGCCAGGTAAAATAAATGAATGAACGAATGAACAAACTGCTTCTGATGTTTTTTGTGTTGGAATAGAGAAAACAAACTTTGGCAAATGCATACATGCAGATCAAGTGCCAAGGTCTCTGTATACTTGCTCTTGTCCAGTGAAGCCACCTGGAACGGCAGATGTGACTGATTACATTTATGATACTACACTGTCATTCCCCAAGACCCATCTGGTTTTCTTCCCTATCCAAACTAGAGAGTTCAATGGGGAGGTGATAACAATCACCTCTGGATCTTTCAGGTCTATTAATCTCTGAAATTCTCTTAGGACTATGGTGTCACTTGTGATGTGCCACTTTGTGTATGAAGAGCTCCTTGAGTTTACACTTGGCCGTCCCTATAGTAATGGCCCCTACTCCATGGCGTAGAAAGCCAGTATGGGGATTTTCTCTTTGTCATGTGTATCTGTTCTACTCATACACTTTTGAGCTGGGGAAATAAACACAGATTTGGGGACTCTTTGAGCCTAGTGATAAATTTAAGTCAAAACTCAATTTATTACCTTACTCACCATAAATCCCTTCTCTGGGTAGACAACAGTGGCATTCTGGGTCTACAGTAATTAGCATTAGTAACGAGCCCAGTTTTCAATAATCCTTCGAAGATCTAGGTATTTCCTTTTCTCGAGTACACATTTACCTTGACTAATGGTGGTTGTGATTTTGGGGGAAAATTAGGATGAGGATTTACAACATATATTTGTGATCTTATTATAGCGTGCCTCAAAAACACCTAGCTTCTCTTTTTGCAAGAGTCTCTGAGTCTGTGATTTAATTCAGGTCTTGAAATTGAGAATCTCTATTCCAGTGGCTCAGTCCATGCCTCTGTTTTTCAGGCCTGAGTGGGCTCCTTAATGCTTTGGTCCTAGAAAGTCTATGGTCAATTAGCCATGATGAAAGACCCCTGCCAGGCAGATCATTCTGATTCTATTCTGGCCCTATTTCCTTGGGTCGCTTGCTCCCGATTCACTCACTGCCTGCGGGTGTTTTGAGGGGGGCTACTGTTCTAGTTAGCTAAGTCTTGGTCACTTACTCACACTTGAGCTTCAGAACAGCCCAAAGAGTGGTGAATCTGTCATGTTCAGTCTCAACCATGGGAAATAGAGTCTGCCTTTCACCAGGATTTATAATCTGGGGAAAATAGTAAGTTCAGATTTTTATTCCTAACATAAGAATGAGCTTCAGAGGTTGCTCAGCTGAACACAAAGACTAATGCTTTTCCCTGATCCACTTCACCTTCTTCTGTTGTTTGATAACTGTAAGGTTTACATTAATCCCAGCTCAAAGGTAGCCCATGCTTTATTCAAGCCAAATTTAATGATGCAATCCCCTTTGCTAGTGATTTGTTCAGAAAATCAGACCAAAGCCAGTTATGCATGTGGCATTGCTCTGACCTCAGGGGTTGGTTGAGGAATAGACATCTGATATACTTTGCTCTAATGAGATGCAAGATAACATGTTCTGGAGGATTCTGGGGGAAAGTTTCTCATGTTCCAGAGAGCTAGAGAAAGACAATAGTATCCTTTGTATGTGATACTTGCAACCACCTTGATGTCAGCATGAGGCTGAAGCTGCCACAGGACGGTGGGCAGAGCCAAGAGGATCCTAGAGAAACTGAGCTGGATCTTCTGGTTTAAACCAACCCTAGGCCGGGTGTGGTGGCTCACGCCTGTAATCCTAGCACTCTGGGAGGCCGAGGCGGGCGGATCGCTCGAGGTCAGAAGTTTGAGACCAGCCTGAGCAAGAGCAAGACCCCGTCTCTACTAAAAATAGAAAGAAATTGGCAGCCCAACTAAAAATATGTAGAAAAAATTAGCCGGGCATGCTGGCACATGCCTGTAGTCCCAGCTACTTGGGAGGCTGAGGCAGAAGGATTGCTTGAGCCCAGGAGTTTGAGGTTGCTGTGAGCTAGGCTGATGCCAGAGCACTCACTGTAGCCCGGGCAGCAGAGTGAGACTCTGTCTCAAAAATCAATAAATCAATCAATAAAAAAAAAAACCAACCCTGAAGGCTGCTTTACTTCTGGACTTTGAGTTATGAGAGCCTATGCATTTCTTTATTGGTTAAGCCAATTTGAATTGGGCTTTCTGGTATTTATGATTGAAAGTATCCTAAGTGATTCAACATAGAATCTTTTGTGTTTATAGCTTCTAATAGCATCTTCCAGAACTGGTATCATTTATAATAATCACTATTGTCCTGAGAGATGGGAGTGACTTGAATCTGGACTAAGGTGGTATATAACAAATGTAAATATTGATATGAAAGGATATAAATATTGATTGAATGAAAGAATGATTAAAATGTATGGTTTTTAGAATGAGATTAGCTTTACCTACCCCAAATTTCAAGTATACTGACCATTCATTCCACATAATATAAATAAATGGGGTACTATTAAGTATTTAGAAAATACTTATACAAATAAACTGACAAACCTATTTATGACTCTTTCCACCCTTCTTTTCCCATTGGGTTCCTTTGTTGTTATGAGGCATCGTAAAGAGTTAGGAGAACTGGTTTCTAATGTGACTGTAGAAAGGTGAATTTGCTTTTCTTAATCTTAGGCTTCTAGTGTGTAAAACAATTTCTGTTAGTATCACATTAATTCATATATGTAAAAAAATCATCATAAAGCCCAGGGCAGTGAAGTGGCAGGTTTTTAATTTGTCTGAATTTTGGAGGGATGAGATGGTCACACTGATCATTAGTGAATTTTAGTTCTAGTGTACATCCTTTGTTCACTATTTTGCTTGCTGATTTTCATATTTAAAAAAATAACAAATCAATTGGTCTGTATATTTATATCCCACTGCATCATAATTAGTATTCTATAGATATTTGATATATAAATGAGTATTGATGATAATAACATTTTTATGAGAGTGAACAGCAGTAACAAAGCACTTTCAAATGCAGAATTACATTTGAGATATGCCACAACTCTGCAGCTGGGAGGGAGGGCAGTGTTGTGATCACAACTTTGTGTACCAGTTTGTATGGCTAGTTAGTGGTATAAGGAGAATGTTAATCCTGTCTCCTGATATTAATAATATTCATTTCTTTCTTTCTTTCTGTCTGTCTGTCTTTCTTTCTTTCTTTCTTTCTTTCTTTCTTTCTTTTTAGAGACAGAGTCTTGTTCTTGGTCTGTCACCCAGGCTGGAGTGCAGTGGAATCATCATAGCTCACTGCAGCCTCAAACTCTTAGGCTCAAGCAATCCTCCTGCCTCAGCCTCCCAAGTACCTAGGACTGCAGGCATGTACCACCACACCCAGCTAATTAAAAAAATTTTTTTTTCTAGAGACAGTGTCTTGCTCTTTTTCCCAGACTGGTCTTAAACTCCTGGCCTCAAGCAATCCTCCTGCCTTGGCCTCCTGAAGTGCAATATTTCTATGAGAGTCTAATTTGACATTTTGTCTTCCCCTGACTAACAGCTTTGTGAGCTTGGACAAGCTACTTAACCTCTTCATGCCTTGATTTCCTTATCTGTAAAATGGGGATACTGATAGCATAGGGTTGTTTTAGGAATTAAAAGAGATAATATTTATGAAGTATTTGGACTAGAACCTGACACTCTTCCCCTGCTACTATCACTATCACCATGCTTAATTCTCACTTTCAAGTATTTCTCCTCAAAACTTGTGTCATCTTGATCTAGTTTGTCTTTGCCTAATATGCATGAAAGAATGTTGTATGTTAGAGTGTGTTATTTGTTACTTTTCAAACAGGGTTTTAGATCAGGGGTTGGCAAAACTATGGCCAAATCCAGCCCACTGCATACTTTTATAAATAAAGTTTTATTTAAACACAGCCACCCCCATCATTTACATATTTTCATATGCTAGGATGACAGAGTTGTGTAGTTACAGCAGAGAACATATGGGCTGTTGGCCGGGCACGATGACTCACGCCTGTAATCCTAGCACTCTGGGAGGCCAAGGTGAGAGGATTGCTTGAGCCCAGGAGTTTGAGGTTGCTGTGAGTTAGGCTGATGCCACGGCCCTCTACTCAGGGCAATGGAGTGAAACTCTGCCTTAAAAAAAAAAAAAGAGAGAGAGAACATATGGCCTGCAAAGCCTAAAATATTTATTATCTAGCCCTTTACACAAATAGTTTGCTAATCCCTGTGTAAGATACGTATTTTTTAGAGATATACTTAGAGTTTTAAGGTCTTCAAGAGAAAGGAAATCGTACACTTTTTAAATTCAAAGAAGACAAATACTTCTTTTCTTGTTCCTATTGGATAACAAAGGATAACTATAAATGATTCCTACAAAGCTTTTCACTTCCTTAACCTACAACACAGATAATGAGTAATTATTATTATTATTAACCTGTTATTGTTATATCAATTGCAGATTGTTCTTGCCCAGCCCCTGTCTGCCAAGAAGCTCATGGATTTGCCTCTTTTGTATTTGACCTCCTCAAATGGGACTTGCAATCAGAGGCTTTCCCTGGACATCAAAGGAATGATTCATCTCCCCCTGAGATCAGATCAAAGCTGGCTTGGGGGCCTAGGTCTTGTGCTGTCCCACCCCCGACCTCACAGATATTTCCTGGAGGAGAGAAGTTCCCAAGTTTGATCCTGGCTTACTCTGGGCAGCTTTCCACTCTTTCATGACTGCACGTCACCCCCTTAATCTTGGATATTCGTCTCCTAAATCTGTGCTTGTAAGGAATTCAAGGAGAATTGGGATGGATCAGGTCAAATCCACTATGATCTCTCTCCTGGGAAAATAGTGACAAGCGCCTGCTGTATAAACAACAGTTTAAATGCCTGGCATGTGGCTGTATCTCTGTGTATTTTTACTGTTCTGATGTTTTAGGTTTTAAAGTGATCTATTAGACGGCGGCTGGCTCAGAGTTATCGCACATCTAGTTCTTGCAGTGCAATTGCTTTTCTCAAGGCCCCTGTCCAGATAGATCACTTTAGGCAATTTGTCTATAAAGCTTCTTGAAATTATCCTAATATTCTCCTGCAATTCTTGCCACTCTAAGAGTATGTCTCCCATAGACATAATTCCTAGAATTTTATAATGCAATGACATTGCTTCACAAATCTTTAATGATCGTTACTATTCAGATTGACAGATTTTATGCTTATTATCTATGACATTTTCATTGACTTCTTTTGCAAAGTGACATTATTGCCATCCCAGCCTGGTAAGATTTACTGCATGATTTTTCTTCCATCCATTTGTCAGAATCATCCAGAACTTCTTCTTTTTTCTCCTTCCCCTATGCAAAGTATAAATTCAAAGATTTTTCTTTCAAACCAATTTCCTTGGATATTTTTCTCTAGTAATCACTTTGTTAAAGAGATAATATTATTCATACCTTAGTTGTGTTTGTCCCAATCCCTGTCTGCCTCCTGACTCACTGAGGTAGTTTATAGGCTTTTTAAACCAAACTGTTAAGAAAATATCCAAATATATTGCTACTGATAAAGGACCATTGTTTTATTATTAAATAATTCCTTATAGAGATTATTTATAATGCTCCTATTAGAAACATTATAAATTGTTTCTAAAGTGCCTCTCTTTAAAGTTTAATGCTGATGGAAATTTAAAATTTTAAACCCTATTTTTATAAAAGGCTATATTTTTGATAGCCTCAAAAGCATTGATCTTTAATTTTCATGACAAATGATTAAACTTGAAATATTAATTTATTTCTTAATCCAAAAGCAGTGGGGATACAGATCTGAATGGGAACAGAGTTCCTGCCCTCACGGAAGTTGCAATTTCACGTGAGAGTCTGACAAACTAAAACAAAAAATTGTAATGTGAGCAGTCCTAAGGGAGCTCTGTTCTGGGTGAGTTCTATGAGTTTTATTGGAGTACATGTGAGGTGTCATCAGGGAGGGCTTGCTGGAAGAGGTAAGCTTGGTCTTGAAGGAAGCATGAGAGACGTCACCAGCTTGGGACAGGTATTCCAGGTGGCAGGAACAGGTTGTGCAGAGTAAAGTCATTCTGCTTGGGTCATCTCCAGCAGGTCCATACGAGGATATAGCTGGATTGTCTAACTCCACACTCGCAAATGTATGTGCTTGAAGAAAAGCTGGCCTAAAGCAAAGTGTTAACAGGCTTTCTCTGGGCGATGCAGCCCGGTTAGAAGCAGGTTAGCATGGAAGGGACCTCTGATGTAAGAAATGAGTATAGCTATAGATAAAGAAGTTTGGAACAATGAATTATAATTAGGTAGGTAAATCTTCAAAATAACACTTCTGTGTGGTTCCTATCTAGGTTTTTAACTGGCAATCAGAGTTTTCTCCGATTTTCCTTTCCTGTTCTATCGAGTAAGACCCTTACTGAGTGTATAGGTCTACAGACTGAAGGAAATTAGCCAAGGAGAATGCTGTTTCCTTTCTTTCGGCAGGGTAAGTCTAATTTTAGGAAGCAGCATAACAGATGCTTAATAAAAACGGATGTCTCTAAGCAGATTTTGTGTGGATGTGTTTTATAAAGCCTTTTCTCTTTTCTTGGCCTCATGCCATGTCAGAAAAAATCAAGTGAGCAATTTGATACTTTCTTCTCTTAGTGATTTTCTTTTTACCTCCAACATGCACACTTGGCAGGTTGGTCTCTACTCTCACCCCCAGAACCAAGGTATTTAAGTTAATACTTAAGTTAATATTTAAGTTAACACACTCTAATGTAGTGGTTATGAGCAAACGCTCTGGAGCTAGGCAGCCTGGATTTGAATTCGGACACGACCATTTACTCACTCTATACACTGGGATGAGTTACTCAACATGTCTCAGCCTTCTCATCTGTAAAATGGGTATAATAATAACAGTGCCAACTTCATAAGAGTTCTTATGAGGATTAAATGAGCTGACACCCAGGTGCTTGGAAGAGTACCTGGCACATGGTAGGCACGACTTAAATGTTGGCCAGCCTTATCTATCAAACAGCATCTAGGAATATATGCTCAGAGCACCAAGAACATTGATCTCCAGTGCTCGTTCTGTCTTCCTTCTTTTCCCCATGCTCTTATTCACTGGTCAGTGTTTCCCCTCCTCCTCCTCCTCACCCCAGTTAGCTCCTGGGGCTCTGACTTGACTTGCTCAGAGGGAAAGTGGTACTGGTAGCAATGAGGTGGGTTGTGTGTTAAGTGATGATACCTGGCATCGAGGAAGTAAGAATAAGAAATGTTGAGTCTAGTCCTCCATCACTGCTTACCAGCTACATGTTTTTAGGGAGATCTAAAAAGTCTACAACCCCTGGGTTCCTCATCCTTAAAGCTGGGATGATAATAGGTATTATCCTCATCCCACCTGGTCATTGTGAGGGTCACAGGAGATACTGTTTATGGAAATCTTTCGTGAACTGTCAAGGCAAACAGATATATAGGATTGTTTTCATTAACTCAAGCACTTGTCAATGAATAGTATTAGCTTTTCCTGGTCTAATGTATTACCTAGTACCTGTAGTACAATGTCAAATAGGAATCTTGTCTTATTCCTGATTTTTATGGGAGGGATTTATAATATTTGACCTATAAAATGATGCTTGCTTAGATTACTAACATGCTTTTTTGGGTTTAAGACATCTCTTTTCCTGGCTTGCTATCATGAGTGGATGTTGTATTTTAGCAAATGCCTCTAAAACTGTGGTCCCCAACCCCTGGGCCGTGGACTGGTGCCGGTGCGTGGACTGTTAGAACCGGGCTGCACAGCAGAAGGTGAGTGGCAGGGGAGAGAGCAAAGCTTCATCTGTATTTACAGCCGCTCCCCATTGCTCGCATCACCGCCTGAGCTCCACCTCCTGTCAGATCAGCAGCGGCATTAGATTCTGCATTATGGTGAGTTGTATAATTATTTCATTCTATGTTAAAATGTAATAGTACAAATAAAGTGTACAATAAATGTAATGCACTTGAATCATCCTGAAACCATCTCCCACCCCACTTCAGTCTGTGGAAAAATTGTCTTCCATGAAACCAGTCCCTGGTGCCAAAAAGGTTGGGGACCGTTGCTCTAAAACATCTGTTAATACAATCACATGGTTTTTCTACTTTGATTTTTTTTTTTTTTTTTTTTACTTTCCGCCTCCAATGGAGATATCTACTTTGATTTTTAAAATAGATTCTTAATATTGAAACATCTGTACATTCCTAAATGACTCTTTTATATTATTCCTTTAATACAAGGCTGGATATGAAATTTTGCATCTTTGTTTTTAAGTGCTATATATATGTGTGTATACACCATATTTGTGCCATTTATATACTGCATGTATATGTATGTGTGTGTATGCAGATAAACAGATATAAATATATATAAAGTATCAGTGTTACACTGAACCTGTAAAATGAGAAAATGAGTTAGGTGGGCTTGCAGTCTTTTCCTAGGCTCTGAAGCAATTTATATAGACACCCCTTTTCTAAAGCCTGGCAGAATCTACCTGAAAAGCCCTCTGGACTTGATGCCTATTTCAGGGATAGATCTTTGAGTACCTCTTCCATTTCTTTTATGGTTATGATTCTATTCAACTTTCCTACTTTTCCTTGAATGAATCTTTATAATTAATATTTTTCTAGGAAATTAGTCCCTTCATCTAGTGTCTGTGTGTCCATCCTTCCTTCCTTCCTTCCTTCCTTCCCGACAGAGTCTCACTCTGTTGCGTGGGCTAGAGTGCAGTGGTGCCATCATAGCTCACAGCAACCTGAAACTTCTGGGCTCAAGCGATCCTCTTTCCTCAGCCTCCCAAGTAGCTGGGACAACAGGCCCATACCACCATACCTGGCTAATTTTTTTCTATTTTTAGTAGAGACAGGGTCTCACTCTTGCTCACGCTGGCCTCTAACTCCTGACCTCAAGCCATCCTCCTGTCTCGGCCTCCCAGGGTGTTAGGATTATAGGTGTGAGCCACCATGCCTGGCTACATCTAGTGATTTTCAAAATGTTTGCCATAGAGATAAATATTCTTAGTTTTGACTTGTAATTTTGTCTTTTTTCTTTCTTCTTGGCAGGTATGCCAAAAGTTTGTCTTTCTACTGGTTCTTTCAAAGAACCAGTTTAATTCATTAATTGTATTGTCTTTTTGTTTTCTGTTTTTTAGTTTTATTATTTTCTACATTTATCTTCCTTAATTCATTCCTTCAACTTTCTTCAGATTTATTTTGTCTCCCTGCCACCCCCTGCCCAGCTTCTTGAGTTGAAAGCTTAGTTGATTCATTTATTTTCAACCTTTTTTATTTTCTGCCATAAGCGTGTGTAAGGCTATGTATTTTCTGCGTGCTGCCTTATCATGTCTCCTGGGCTTTGATATGTATGCACGGCTCTTACTGTGATTCAGTTCTAAATAGCTTGTAATTTCTGTTTTTATTTCCTGTCAAACCTAAGACTTATTTAGTGGAGTGTTTTAAAATATCCAGGAGTGTAGACTTTTGTTGGTTATCCTTCTCTTATTATCTTCTTTTTTTTTTTTTTTTTTTTTTTTTGAGACAGAGTCTCACTCTGTTGCCCAGGCTAGAGTGAGTGCCGTGGCGTCAGCCTAGCTCACAGCAACCTCAAACTCCTGAGCTCAAGCGATCCTCCTGTCTCAGCCTCTCGAGTAGCTGGGACTACAGGCATGCGCCACCATGCCCGGCTAATTTTTTCTATATATATTTTTAGCTGTCCATATAATTTCTTTCTATTTTTAGTAGAGGTGGGGTCTCGCTCATGCTCAGGCTGGTCTCGAACTCCTGAGCTCAAACGATCCGCCCACCTCGGCCTCCCAGAGTGCTAGGATTACAGGCGTGAGCCACCGCGCCCGGCCCTCTTATTATCTTCTAATTTTATTTTATTATGGTTCACGAATGTGTACTGCCAGAGTTTTACTTTTGAGGATTTGTTGTGGTTTTTCTTGTGGCACAATACATTTGGAGAATGTCTCCTAAGAGTTTGAGAAAAAAATGTAATCTCTGTTGGGCAAAAACTTATTTTTCTTCATATATCTATGAGATTATAAACTTTAATTTTATCAGTCAGGACTTCTTGAGCCTTATTCATTTCTGTAGTATTTGGTCAGCCAGTGTCTGAGAGATGTGTTTAAAGCCACCCATTCTAAGAACTTGCCGTCATCTCCTTGCCTTTCTATCAGGGCTTGCCTTACGTATTTCGAGGCTAAGGTGTTAGGTATTATACATAAAGGCTTATGACTTATATATGGTGTATTATAATTTTATACTTGTCATATATTCCTTTTAATGAATATATTTTCATTTTGAATTTTATTTTGCATGACATGACCATTGTTAATATACACCTGGCATGCCTTTTTCAATCTCTTTTCCATCTCTTTATGGTCAACTCTCCTGTGCTACTCTCATTAGGTGTTAGGATCACTGATATGTTTGGCCTTCTTTCAGGCTGTTGCAGAGGTGGCCATTTGACAAATAAAAATTCATGCAACCCTTCCTGGTGTGGAAAGCGACTGTCCCATCAAGGACCATTTGCCCAACCCTCACGCCCAGGTAAGGTCAAGTGATACGTTCTCAGCAGTGGAATGTGAACAGCAGTGTTGGGAATCACTAAGGACTCAGTTATTTTCTCTGCTAAGATTGGATGCTCACTTCACTGGCGATGACTTTGCAGAGAAGTGGAGGAAGCAGAGGGAAGTGAGGTGCTTCTGTTTGATTATTGATTCTGAGCCATCAAAAGGGGCCAGAGGTGTCTGAGTCACATTGGTGGTGCCAGTGACTTGCTTTTTTTTTTTTTTTTGATCACAAATAAAAACACTACACTTTATTTAACTCCACTCTCACCACATTTTATATTTTTGATATTGCAATTTACATCTTTTTATATTGCAAATCCCTAACAAATTATTGTTAGTTATTATTTTTTAACAGTTTTGTCTTTTAACTTTCATACTAAAGATATTAATACAAGTGATTTATCTAACATCACTACATCATTAGAATATTCTCAATTTGATTATTTACAGTCATCCCTTAGTGTATCCCTTACTGTCTGTGGGAGATTTGTTCCAGGACCCCTCATGTATACCAAAATTTGTGAATGCCAGTGACTTGCTTGATGTTTGTATTCTCCACCACTGTAAGTTCCCTGAGGCCCAGGAAGTGCCTACCAAGTATCTCACAGTCTCCCCAAATATTGGTTTTTAGCAGACACTTCATTAATATTTATTGTATGCATGAATGAAGTACTTCACGTTTACTTTCTCCTTGACATTTACTTTCTGGTGACACCACCAAGTGATTCTTTTGGTAAGTGAATCTCTGCTTCAACCAGGCCAAGATCTTTCTGTATAAGAAACCAGACCAATGAATCAGGGATGAGACCAGAGGAAAAAGGAAGCCTCCTCTCTGTGTCTTTAAGTCCTGTGTGGCACAGTGAGTAGCTAGAAAAGGGGCAAAATGAAAATAATAAAAACAAGCTGTGTATGTCAGTAATAACAAAGGCCACTTGTCCGAGTGCCTGATTTGTGTCAGGTACTGAGGTGGGTGATGTTCATACGTCCCGTCATTGAATCCTCACAACAGCTACCCCGGAGGTGGTGCTCTCCCTGCTTTGCAGATGAGTCCACCGAGGCTCTGTGTAGTAAACAAGCTGTAAGTGGCCAAGTCAGGATTCAAATCCATGTCTTCCTGACCTTGAGCTTGAGTTTCCTTTTACTATGCCTTATAAAAAGGCTTCAGAAGCCTGAGGTTCAAGGGTCAGCTGCATGATTTTAGGATGTCATTTAATTTCTCTGAGCCTCCATCTCCACATCTGTGCAATGGGGACAATGACACTGATTGATTCTTAGCTCCTCACAGGATTACTGTGAAGACCAAATGAGAGAATACTACGATTACTGTGTTTTGTAAACTATTAAATTCTGCAAATATCGGTCATTTTGTGGTCTATTGGAGAAGCTTACGTTAGACTTTAAAATTTCAAAATTTGAGTATCAGACTTTTGACAGGCAGCCTCTCAATTTTTCGGAGTGGAAATAACACTTTCAGTCACAGTTTTCAGACCAGTTTCTTCTATTTTTAAGTCTTCAACTTTCTCTTTGGCATTGTTCGTAGGTGAGCAAAGCTTCACCGAGTTTCTGTTCCTCAAATCAGTTTCTTCATTTGCATTAGGTAGAAGTGTTGCATAAACTTATTTTCTTATTGTCCAGCTTTTTATAAACCTTTGCTGAGAGACAGTATGGGGTTGTCAAAAGAGGCCTTGACTGATTGTCGTGAGTCCCAGCCCATGCACTTGGCAGCTGTGCCTTGGGTGAGCTACTCCACCCGCTGCTCCTCAGGCCCCACATCTACAAAGCGACGAGGCACACTCTCTCCTGAAGGAAAAATGATTGCAAAGAGTCTTGTGTTAAACAAAACCGAACACCTGCTGTAAACGTCTACCCTTCAGCGATATGGCCCGCAGTAGAATCTACATTTAGTTGTGTTTGGATAATTTTCCCTTCTCTTTTTGCTTTAAAGCTTCCTACCTGCAATTATTTGTTTATTACAGCTATTCCCCCTCTTTGCTCTACTGATGCGGGCAAGATGCAAATGTGCCTTTTCAGAGTTTTGCTTGCCCTATCTCCTGGGCCCCAAACTGACAGATAGGAGACAGAATGGTTGTGGAAGTACATCTTGGAGCTGACAGGCTTTGGGGACAGGAAGTGTTAGTCAACACATGAGAAAAACGGGGGTAAATAGCTCAAAAAGGCTGAGCATTAGCTGATGGGCTCTTTACCAAGCCAGCCACCCCAGGACTGGGTCCGGGCCTCGTGCATGGTGGCAGAGGCACGTAGGTCCAGCGGAAAGGACACAGGGCCAGACCCGAGAAGCCTCAGGCTGGATCCTGGCCCTCACTTATTATTGCAAAACTGAGAAAGGTGTGAGGCTTGTGGAGAAGCTGCAATAGGTTTTCTTTTTTTTTTTTTTTTTTTGAAACTTGAAAAATATTTATTAAGAAATTCATTTAAAACAATATTAAATCTACCACATCTGCTTCAATTACATATCATGCTGTCTCTGAACAATTATATTGTGCATTTGTGAGAGAATTAGAATGAGGACAATTAATGTTGTAATATTACTGCCGTAATAGTTTACAGCAACCTTGTGTTTCAGGTTCTCCCAGGAATCTGGAGACCGCACTTCTAGAACTTCTAACACAGACGAAATAAAATTTAGCCATCCCTCCTTGCAGATGATCTTTCAAACAATAACATAATAGCCTAAATCCTTTTAATTTAATTTAATACGTAGTAAGTTGGGTTCCATCTGAAAGAGCATATATACAGTGGAACTACAAACAAAGATGTTGATGGTATTACAGTTTGTGCTTTGCATGTTGCCTTAAAAACAAGACAATCTAAACAACCACAACCAAAAATTATTCCAAAATAGCTTGAATTTGGTCTATCTGTTTCTTGAACACCACTAGGAAACTGGAGATATGGTGGCTGATGAACATGAGGCCAAGCCCCTCTGTGCTGGGGGCTGGCCAGGCCTGCATGGGGAGGTGTGGCCTCTCAGGCACTTTCTGCCTTCCTTTCCTGGAGCTGTCCTGTTAAGTTGTAGAGGCGGCAAAGGAGAACCAATGGTTTGGGAAGCGTTCTGTTGTTGCAAAACTAACCCGTTTAAAATCTAGTGAGATTCAAGCTATTACTAGGAAGCACCATTTGGGCTGGTCATGTTCAATCCCGCTTTCACCCTAAAATATGCACAACCTGTTCTTACTTATAAGCAGCAGTCAACATTTTACATCTGGTTTTATAGGTGCCAAGGGCCCGTTACCGTTAATTATCTGTTATGCCACATAACAATTCTACAGGGGCAGATAATGATGCCTAATTTACAGACAGGGATGATTAGATTTGAAAATGCACGGTCCCTTCCTGGGGCCAGATCCTTTTAACAGACACAGGGAAATATATTATTAATAGATTTCCTGAGTCTATCGCTGTTTCCTTTTCTGCAAGCCACGAATACTGTTAGGCACATTCCAAGGTTCGTGAACTCTGTTGGTGGATACCAACTCCTATGCAAAAGAGAAACTGCAGAGGTTCTGCCCCCAAAGGAGCTTGCGCCTTGCTGTATCCCAGGCCTCTGGAGGGATGCACCTGTTCATGGCCTCTGGTCTCTTGTTCATCCTTCCTGGCCAAGGGCATCTCGCCCCATCTACCCCTACCACTGCCAAATGGTTCTTCCGTAAACCCAGCTTTTGTCTGGTCAGTGCTTTGCTCGAAAGTTTCTGGGGTAAGAAATCTGAATAAAGGGAACATGTACATACAATTGGGGGTCCAGTGAGTCCATTCGATCATGTCTGAAGTCCTTGCGTACGTGCAACAGGCAACACACATCAGAATGTCCTCGGTGGCATTTTTGTTAGAGCAGAAATATGAAATCAATCCAAAGGTTCACTGATCAGAGGATGGGTGACAAAGTGTGGGCTATGTTCATACGATAGCAGTAAAGAGCAGTGAAGATGAATGAACCAGAACCAACACTTCACCACGGGTGTACCTCTGAAACATAAAGTTGAAAGCATAAGGAAAGTTACGGAAAAATAAGTACAGTATGATCCTATTTACATAATGTTCAGAAATGCACGAACTAAACAATCTCTATAGGAGAACACACAAATATAGTTAAACTGCCAAAATAAACGAGGGAATGATGAGTGCCCAGCTCAGACCAGGTGGTTTCCTTCAGGAGGGAGACAGACTTGGGGGCATCTGTAAGGGCTTCTGCTGCGTCAGTGATGTTCAGTTTCCTAAGCTGGGTGGTGGGTCCATAGTGCTTTGTTTTATTATTCTTCCTTCAGTCTTTCACCTGACTACACACACCCAGCCCTACACATATGCATACTCTTTATTTTGTATGAATAAATGCAATGGAATGGAATATAAATGGAAAAATATACAAGCAAACCACCTCTGTGAGACTTTACCTCTTCTCATAGCACCTACACTTCTCTGTCTAGCTGCAAAGCCCTTCACGGCCTGGCCCCCCAGCCTTGTAACATCAGCCTACACACATATTACATTGTGCCGGGGACTGTCCTACGTGCTCTGTATTGTATTACCACTTTGAATCCTAACAACAATTCTGTAAGACACCTACCATTATTATCCACATTTTATGTGTGAGGACACTGAGGCCCGGAGAGGTGAATAACCAGGCCAAGTTCACGTGGCCTGCAAACGGCAGAGGTGGTACTTGAACCTATTTGGTCTGATACAAGGGTATGGATACTGCTGACTTTCCCCTCCATCTCTGGCGGTGCCTTCCCTCCCACCCTTCCCGTCCGTGCCTCCATGTGTCTCGTTGTCTTCGATTGGAATGATCTTTCCCAAGTATATGCTGTGGAATACCAGGACCTGTTTTATAAAAGCGAGTGCCATAGTCAAATAAACAGAGTGAACACTGAACGGTAAAACCTGCTCTCAGAGAATGACATTGACTACCAGCTATTAGACAGTCCAAGATGTCCTGGAATAAAGAAACCTGATTAACTTTGCTTAGCCCAGCAATTCCCAAACTTATCTAACCACAGAACCGCTCCCCGCCCCCTGCCAGCAATATTTCCTATCCCATTGAACAGTGCTCCAAGAACTCACTTCGGGAAACATAGACAAGCACATCCTCCTCACTCTTTGACCTAGGCATCCCTCGTTTCCAGACCTCATTTATCCTGTCTCCTCTGAAATCCCACAGCCCTTCTACTTTGTATTAAGCAACTTGGCTCTGATTTATATACATTCTGGTTTGGTGTAAGAATTTCTCTGGTGGGCTAGCCTTTTATTCCTCAATGGAATGTTAAATTCCTCGTGGGCGGGGACTAGATTTTGGGCTCCTTCTCTGCCTCTCTCTGTCACCAGGTGTGACTACGTGCTGGGCACTTGGCAAATTCTCAAACCATGAAAGAAGGAGGGAGTGACTTGAGCAATCTAAGAAAGAGTAGCAAATGTTTTAGTGCAGGAACTTGAGCATTCAAAATCTTGTATTCAGGGGTCTCTGGAGGCCTCCTGGGCTCAAGCAATCCTTCTGCCTCAGTCTCCCGAGTAGCTGGGACTACAGGCATGCTCCACCATGCCAGGCTAATTTTTCTATATATATATTTTTAGCTGTCCATATAATTTCTTTCTATTTTTAGTAGAGACGGGGTCTCGCTTTTGCTCAGGCTGGTCTCGAACTCCTGACCTAGAGCAATCCTCCCGCCTCAGCCTCCCAGGGTGCTAGGATTACAGGCATGAGCCACTGCACCCGGCCCTCCTTGGATTTTTAACATGAGGAGAAGAATGTCTTCTTTCTTCGACTTCATTCCTTTATGCCCTCTAAGATTTTCCCATTTATACCAAATTTATGCCCAGTACAAAAATATGATTCATCCCTCTGTTCTCATTCCCTGTATTTTCTATTGTTGCTGTAACAAAGTACCACAAATGTCATGGCTTAAAACAACATCAATTTATTATCTGACAGTTCTGGAGGCTAGAAATCTGACACAGCCTTCAAGGGGCTAAAATCAAGGTGTCCGTGGGGCTCTGTTCCTTTCAGGAGGTTCCAGGAGAGAATGCTTTTCCTTGCTTTTCCCAGTGTCTGGAGGCCTCCTGGTACCTTGGTTCCTGGCCCCTTTCTCTGCTTCCAAGCCAGCAATGACCCATGGAGTCCTGACGCTGCCATCTCTCTTTTTTTTTTTTCTTTTTTTAATATTTATATATTTGTTTATTCACATATGTCACAAATGGTCACTTTATTTTTTTTTATGTTTAAATACAATAAAAATTGACTTGTTCATGGTACACCTCTAAAAAGTTGAACATATATACATTTAGATTTGTGTAACCACCATCATAATTAGAATTCAGGATAGTTCCGTCACCCCAGAAAACTTCCTCATGCTACTCCTTTGTAATCAAACCCTTTACCCTACCCCAACCCTTGGCAACCACTGATCTATTCTTCATCTTTATAGTTTCTTCTCCAGAATGTCCTATCAGTGGAATCATACAGTATGTAACCTTTTGAGACTGGCTTCTTTCACTTAGTGTAACATCTTTGAGATTCATCCAAGTTGTTGCACGTGTTTATAGTTCATTCCTTTTTATTGCTGAGTAGTATTCAATTGTATGGATGTACCACTGTTTATTCATTCATTCACTATTTTGTTTTGCTTTTTTAGAGACAGGGCCTATTTTTAGTAGAGATGGGGTCTTGCTCTTGTTCAGGCTGGTCTTGAACTCCCACCTCAAGTGATCCTTGGCCTCCCAGAGTGTTAGGATTACAGGAGTGAGCCACCACCCCCAACCATGGGGCCAATAACTTTTAACTTGCTGAACCCTGATTCCCTCCTTTGTAAAAAAAAAGATTAATAATCCCTGCCTCAGCCTAGTACTGTAGTGCACACCTGTAATCCCAGCTGCTCTGGTGGCTGGGGTGAGAGGATCACTTGAGCTCAGGAGTTTGAAATCAGCCTAGGCAACATAGTGAGATCCTGTCTCAAAAAAATAAAAACAACAAAAAGTAATACCTCCCTCCCAAGATTGTCATGAGGATTAAATAAGAAAATTCAATGTACTCACCAGAAAATTGGTTTCCCTGATCATCACCCAAATACACATCCGGGACAACACCAATCGGACATCAGACCGAGGTGGGGGGTGGGGGAGGGGATGGGGGCACGCCCACACAATGAGTGCATCGTGCACCACCCGGGGAACGGTAACGCTTGAAGGCGCTGACTCGGGAATGCCATCTCTCTTTTAAGACTTGTGGGATTAGATTGGGCCCACCGGGTAATCTAGGACCGTCTCCCCATCCCAACATCCTTCACCTTAGTCACATCTGCAAGGTCTTTTTGCCACGGATGGTAACATACTCACAGGTTCTGAGTATTAGGGCATGGGCAGCCAGTCTTGCTGGGGTGGTCTTCCAGCTTTATGTCCCAGCTCCAGAGTCTATGATGCTCTTGGATTCAGGGTGTTGCTTTTGTCTGGCACACCTGTGGCCTCTTCTGCAAACTCCGAATTATCAAGGACCTACCTGTATCCTTCCCTTTATGCGCCCACATCTCTAAGGACCAGTTCAAATGCCACTCTATCCCTATCCGTGAACCAATAAAGCACACTGATAAATAGGATAAGGTTTCTCAAATATTTTGAAATAGTAAATTACTGATTTCAGATGGCATTCCTATGAACAAACATTATAAAGGTTTAGATGCATTTCACCTTCTTTTAGCCACAAATTGCCATTTTTTTTTTTCTTTTGAGACAGAGTCTTGCTCTGTTGCCTAGGTTAGAGTGCCATTGCATCAGCCTAGCTCACAGCAACCTCAGACTCCTGGGCTCAAGCGATCCTCCTGCTTTAGCCGCCCGAGTAGCTGGGACTATAGGCATGTGCCACTATGCCTCGCTAATTTTTTCTATTTTTAGTTGTCTGGCTAATTTCTTTCTATTTGTAGTAGAGACGGGGGTCTCACTCTTGCTGAGGCTGGCCCCGAACTCCTGACCTCAAGCGATCCTCCCACCTCGGCCTCCCAGAGTGCTAGGATTATAGGCATGAGCCACTGTGCCCAGCCACAAATTGCCATTTTTTTGGGGGGCCATACCTAGATTTGGGTAGTTAGAGATAGTTAAGTCTCAAATATAAAAGCATTTTGTTTATTTCATGTAATGTTGCTTTCTTGAAAAATAAAATATTGAGTTTTCTAATATGGAGGTGTTAATTATGACAAATTAAATTATTCTGAAAATTGTTGATGATCATCCTGTTGACCCCAAGAGCATTTTTCAAAACCTAAAAAACACTCTGAGTCAATACGTTTATGCTGTTTAGCTGAAAAATCTCAGTTAATGGACAAACCCAATCTGAACAGCAGAGGGCTCTTATGTACATAACAAAAAAATTTTGACTGCTTTAAAGAGCATCAACATAGGTGTGCAAACCATATGTTCTCCTCTGTGTGCCTCGATAGGTACAAGTTTCAACAGATGTGATTAGTGCACTCATGGCCACCACCGCCCATACCTTTTTGTTCCCCAGTGTTGTTAAAAGGAGCAAAATGAGACAGAGACAGCCTGTGGGAAAGTGTTGCAGCAACACTAAAGTGAGATGCAAATGGAAAGTATTATTAATCAGTAAACCTAGAGAAGTAATAACTACCTTACCGGATTGCTGTGAGATGAATGAGCTAAGGCACACAGAGATGCCCGTGAACTGTAAAATGCTGCACAAATGTTTGTTATTTGTTGCCGGCTTGCAAGGGGCTCTCTGCCCTGTTTCTCCAGGCCTGGCCTCTCTCTGTGATTTCAAACCTGCATCTCCAGTGTTCTGCTTGGAATCACTTCCTGATGCCTAATAGGCATTTCAGAATTAATGGGGATGAAACAGAACTCTCGATCCACTTCCCACCCCACTCCCCAAAAAGAAAAATAACCAACCACTCCCTCCCCAGTCCTTCCCATCTCCATCAGTGACACTCAGCCGCTCAGGCCAGAAGTTGCATCCTTGATTCTGCTGTCTTTCCTGTATTGCTATCCAGAGTAGGTCCTGCCCACTCTCCTTCCCAAGGCACATCTTGACTCTTCCTCTTCTCTCCAGCCTCTGTGCTTTCAGCTAGCGCAAGGCTCCATGATTGCTGGCCTGGACTCCTGCCAAAAGCCTCCTAATGGTCCCCTCTTCCTCCGTCAACCCATTCCTCAAATGCAGCCAGAGTGTTCTTTTAAGATGAATCACATCATGTCACTTCCTTGCTTAAAGCCCTCCCAAGGCTTCTCTGTTGTACTTAAAACAGAAACAAAGATCATTTCCCTGGCTTAGAAGGCCCTGCCTGGTCAGGCCCCTCCCTACATTTGTAGACTCCTTTCCCACCATGCTCCTTCCTGTACCCCACCACAGCCCCTTCTGGGCCCTGCACTTGTGGGTTCCCCGTCTTTTCATGGCTGGCTTCCTTGATGCATCTGATGCTCAGCTTAAATGTCACCTCCTTACCCTCCCTGATCCTCCAGTCTAAAGTAGTGACCTAGTCTCTCTTTCTTCACTCACCCTGCCTGAACTCTATGAAGCTGATTTCACCTACCAACCACACCATGTCCTTAATAAACCATTTACATTCCTATTCCATCTTGTGACATAATTCCATTAGTGGGACCATTGCTGTGGTGTACTATACCTCTTTGGGATTACAGAATACAGGAAAAGCACTTTTTTTTTTTTGAAATAAGAAAAACATGGGTTATAATGGGGATATCATTCACAACCTGTTTGTGTTGCTCCTTTACACCGAGAATCAATGATTTTAGAATCTGGGGAGAAATCCATGCGAAATATGACTACGGCTGGGTTATCCATGTGAACTAAGAGAGACTGACAACATCAATAATGTTGAGTCAGACTTCTTACTTGAGGGACATCCCTGGCTTATTTTGTGCCTTCTTCCCTCTGGTTATTTATCACCAAACATGTATTGAGCATCTGCTCTGCCAAATGCAGAGGAAATCGCAATAAATAAAATCAACCCGAGCCGCTTTCCCTGCATCTTCTCTCGCTGCCCCGTCGGCCCCCTCGTGCTTGTGTTAAAACATAACTTGTGCGTACACGAAGCTTCCTAAGCCTGTTCCTAAACGCATGTTTTGGTTATTTGGGAGGCAGCAGCAATTACTAGGCAGTTGAAACAATCATGATAATAATTTGAAGTGACAACTTTAACCAATACATGGTCTTGGGGAAGTGCTAGCCCAGCCTTTTAAGGACAGGATTCACTGTAGTCCTGGGAACATTAACCAAGTCCATACATGCCAATGACGGTCTCTTGGAAAACTGACAAGGCAAACAGGCCTCACGCTGGGGTCCCTCCCCCCTTGTGACATCCTCTTCCTGACTCAGATGTGTCTGCCTTCTGGCTGCCCCTCCAACTACAGGAATCCTCTTTCCCCAAATCTGTCCTTCTTTCGGGGCTTCTCCCCCAACACCACCTCTCTCTTCCCATCTTCAGTGAAAACTCCCAAGTATTTGGAATACTGTTTGATTACGGTCATTCATAAGCCTGTGAGTGACTGATAGTCTTGATTCACCAGGTTATACTTTTTCTTTGAGACATAACCTTAATGAAACTCTAATTAGGAAAAAACTATTAGGATAATTTGTTTAATCAATATTTTAGAGTAAGGTGATGGGAGCCTCTCCGTTTCTTCCCACTTACTAGCTGTGTTACCTTGGGTCAGTGACATAACCTCTCTGTGCTTCAGTTTCTCATGTGTAAATGGGTATCTTAAAAGTACCTACCCCTTAAGGTCTGTTGTGAGGATCAAATTAATTAATGTATGTAAAGCATTTAGACTAGAGCCAGGTGCAGAGAAATGCTACATATGTATTAGCTATGACTGCCACTAACACCACCACCACCATCACCATCATCCTTGTCACCATCATCATCGTCGTCACCATCATCATCGTCATCACCATTATCACCCCCCACCTTCCTCATCACCATCATCGCCCCTACCCCCCCCACCACCACCATCACCATCATTATCATCATCATCATCATGACCCCCACCACCCCCACCACCACCACCACCACCATCATCATCATCACTATCATTACTTCCAAAGGTCTTAGGGCAGTGACTTTGTTTCCCTGTTTCTCTCAGTCAATTCAATCTTCAGAGCGTTTGCTGCTATTAACATCTCCACCAGGGGGCAGGCCGTGGAAGGAAAACATGGTCAAACTTAAACGTAAATTTTACCCGACCCTTGAATTTTGGAGCTGCCCCTGTGTAAATTCTTCCTGACTGCTCCCTGACAGAAACCATGCCTTATATATCTGCCAACAGTCCTATTTTTTTTTTCCAATTTCTCTTTCACAGCGGGTTTCTCTTGTTCAGTGAAATACATATGGTTTTGAATATTTGAACCTAATGTTTTCCTCTTTGCTCTAAATTCTGAAATGTTTTGCCAAATGTTAGAAAATGGAATTTGATATGAATCAATTGCATTTTTTTCCCTGCCAAAAAGCGATTTCGATTCTGGATTTTAGACATAGGCTAATGATGTCCAGAATAAGAGAGTCTACATTTCCGGGCTGGCAAGCATGTGGCATGCAGGTCACCTCTCCCTCCTCCCTTGCCCACACGTGGCATTGTTGATAGATGGTGACAATCTTCCTCGCGGAGTCCAAAGTTTTAGACACTTTCTCAACATACCACTGCAGTCAACTTCTAGCAATCGGTGGCACTTGAGATAAAACCAATTTGGCGTCTCTGAGATGTCTTATCTCACGCTTCTTCCCTCACTTCCCATTCAAATGTTTGGATCACAGGGCATTCTATTTTAAGAATGGTTGTGCAGTGATGCTTAATTGGGGCAGTTCTACTGCCAAAGAGTTTCAGAAATCGGTGGGACATTTTTTTGGTAATCACAGCGTCCCCGATGTGGTACCCTGTTTTGCAGGAACTTGACCAAGAGCTGCTCGCCGTTTCTGAAACTTGCCTCAGCAGTGGCAGTGCTGCCCTGGGACTTGAATCTCCAATGCAGCACACCCATTTCAGCATACACTTGTAGCTGTCCTGTTCATAGGGATTTTGCACCTAAGTGTCTGACTTCTCAGTGACGTCTTCTGTCATCGGGCACAGGCATTGACACAGATATGTGGTGGTCATGCTATCTTTGGATTCTATTTCAGGATAGGAAAATAGGTGGTTCCAATATCTGGTTTATAAAGAGGGTCCACTGATAAAGACAAGGGTTGCTTTTCTTACTTCTGTTGAAGAGGGGGTTGGCGGCATTATATGTTGCCTTTCACGTAACATGTTGAGCTGGGGTGGGCTGTGTATGTGTGAGTGGGTGTTGAGTTTTTGTTTTTGTTTTTTTAAGTCAGTGGGAACTGCTTTAGGCTGACCCACTTCTACTCTTTCTAGGTCCATATGTCGCCAAGAGCATAGACTTATGGGAGGCATGTCACCTGGAAGAGGCATCTCTCTGGTTCAGGTACCAGGTAAGATTCATTGATGTACATAGACCAAGGAACCAATGGACCTTCATTTCTACCATGCTCTGACTAACCAAGAATTTTGGGTCTTCAAATCACTTTTAATTTTATGGCCTCTAGAAACAGATTTAGAAATGATATCTACCTCATATGGCAATATTGATGGATTCAGCAAATATTGATTGGCTTGTATTTTGTTGCCAGAGGTTTGAGGAGCTGGGGATACCGTAGAGAATAAAACAAACCCCTTAAAAAGGTATAAAAAGTCTGGAGATGGCATTCTTTTTTGATGTAGCAATCTTCTAGGAAATTGCTGGAAAAATGTACAAAGATGGAAGAACAGTGTGCATGATCAGTAAAAACGAGGAAGAAAAATCTAGATGTTGAATAATAGAGGACTGATCAAGTGAGTTAATTACATTTACATACTGGAGAACTACATAGCCATTAAAATTAATTTTATATTTATTAAAACAGAAGAGCAAAACTAACATACTTAGTGAAAAAGCCGATTATAAACTAGATGTACATTATTGAATTCAAAACCTTTATATGCATTTATATAGATATACATATTTTATATTTATATTATTTATTTTTATTTGAATGCATTTATTTTTGTTTGGAAAAAGTTCTGGAAGGCATGTACCATTGGCAAGGGGAGAAATTAAATTTCAGTAAATTTCTATTTCCTTTTCTGTTTACAAAAAATTATTATAATAGTTATGCATTAAGTATGTAATTTCAAAATTAACATGCGTTCCCCAAACAGTTAAAGTAAATGAAATTAGTCTATATACTGGCTGTATTAGTTCTCTAGGGCTGCCATAACAAAGTGCCACAGACCGGGCAGCTTAAACAACAGGAATTTATTTTCTGATGATTCTGGAGGCTGGAAGTCCAAGATCAAGGTGTCAGCAGGGTTGATGTCTCCCGAGACTTCTCTCCTTGGCTTAGAGTTGACCACTTTCTTTGTGTGTCTTCACATGGTTCTCCTCTTGTGTGTGTCTGTGTCCTAATCTGCTCCTATAAAGACACCAGTAATATTGGATTGAGGCCTCCCCTCATGACCTTATTTTAACTCAATCACCTCTTAAAGACCCTATTTCCAAGTACAGTCACATTCTGAGCTTAGGATTTCAATGCATGAATTTTGGGGAGAACACAATTCTGCCCACAACTCTTGCCTTCCAAATAAAATAAGGAAGCCTAGTAGTTTTCACACGAAACACCTCCTGCCTTAAAAACATAATTACAGCATGATCATACCCTGATGCTAATAATTATCCCATAGCACGATAACAATTATTTGACAAATTTAGATGCAGATCCCGTAGTGTCTGTGCAGCGGTGAGGGAGATTCAGATGCAGGCCCACAGAGCAGTCTCCCTTCCCCAGTGGGTGCATGATTTGCAGTATTTGAATCCAGTCATGCTTTCTTCATTTGAGGCCAGCAGTCAGTCAACCCACATTTACTGGACACCCACAGGTCACGGCAGATTTTACTAGGTGTGGGGGTGGGTTAAAAATAAATAGAAGTTTAGTTCATGCCTTTGAGGAGCTTTTAATTTCCTGGGGACACAGAACACTCCTGCTGAACACAAATACACTAATAATAAGGAAACATTTCATGTGGGGTTTAGAGATAAGCAGTCTCGCTTATTTTGTGGAGGGTGATATATTTTGTAATTAAGTGTCTATAAAATAATGGTATGGCCAGGGTTGGCCCACAGGCCTGTTGACTTCCTGCCAGGTACTTTTCCCATGAGATCACCCTCCACTGACCCCCAGTGACCTCTCTCAACTGCTGTATAAAGTTGTGCACTAAATGTTGAGGGGGAGTGGAAGTAAAGAGAACTAAAACAGACCTTGGCTTTACAAAATGCATTTCAAATGCATTTTGGAGGAGAGAAGAGACATGGGTTGAGAGGAAAGGACCAGGAAATCAGGAAGTGTGGTTTTGTGGCCCGATGGTCCCCATGGTCTCAGAGTTGGCTCTGCAGAGTGGAGCAGGACAAGGGAGGGAGATGATGAAGGCCTGGGGGTGGAAGGAGAGACCCTCCCCGGGAAAGGGTGGGGTCTGGATGGCCCAAGGGAAGAGCCCCCCCAGGACTGAGACCACGGCAGGGAGGTTGAGTGTGAGCCTGGTGGAAGTCGGGGTCATCAGAGCCCCCCAGACATTCCATTCCTTGTTTCATTGCAACCTATTTCTTGGTACAGCTAGTGAGATTCCAAGCCTTCTCTTGGGGATACTGTGAAGTCATAGGAATTATCCCGTAAAACCCAGGGCAGTTAAATGGGACATGTGTGAGTATGCGTGTAGGTGTGTGCGAGTGAGTATGCGTGTAGGTGCGTGAGAGTGTGTGAGCGTGTAGCTGGGTGGGCATATGCACGTGACTATGTGAGTGTGACTACGTAGTGTGCGAGAATGTGTGTGGGTGGGAGAGAGTGTGTTTGTATGTGAAAGTGAATGCATGGGCACATTGGTCCTAGAGGTCACTGCATTTGCTTCCTATTGCCACTGTAACAAAATCTCCACATATTTAGTGGCTTGAAACAGCACGTTTATTATCTTACAGTTCCGGAGGTCAGAGGTCTCACTAGGCTAAAAGCAAGGTGTGGGCAGGGCTGCATTCTTTCTGGAGGCTCTAGGGGGGAATCTGTTCCAGGCCTTTTCCAGCTTCTAGAGCTGTCCACAACCCTTGGCTTGTGGCCCCTCCTCCATTTTCAAAGCCAGCAGAGGTAGGTGGAGTCTTTCTCACATCGAATCCTCTGACCCACCGTTCTGCCTCCCTCTTCCTCTTTTAAGGATCTTTGTGATTGCATTGAACCCACCTGGCTAAGGCAGTATGATCTCTTTACCTTGAGGTCAACTGATTAGCAACCTTAATTGCATCTGCAACCGTCATTTCCCTTTGCCATGCTACCTAACCTATTCACAGCTACTGGTGACTAGGAGGGGACATTATTCTGCCTCCCACAGTCACCATCATAATCACTAGGAATAAACATAAACAGAAATGCCTCTTTCCCTTTTCTCCAAATGTTGACATGCCTCGGAGGGGCAGCTGGCACAGGGCTGGAGGAGCAGGAGTGTTTTACAAACTCAGGCAACTCTGATTCAGCCTCACTCCTGCTGAGATCTACTGGTTTACATGTTAGCCGGAAACAGTATTTGTCTTTTCCCAAACAGCACTGATGGAAGGGACTTTTGTGATGACCTGTCTCACCCATTCATTTCCAGTCATAAGGAAATAGAGAGCTAGGCTGGTGAAATGACTTCTCCAAGGTCTTCCAGCTTGCAGGGATAAAGCTAAACCCCTACCAACATCTTCAGAACTCCACCCACTGCATTTCCTAATGTCATGCTCATCAATTTTTTGAGATTATATTCCTGCCTTTTCCAACCAAGAGTGATGTGGTTTTTGACCTTCAGAAGGCATTTAATTCTCTCGACTAACAAAGTATATCTGTCCATGTGTGCATGTATCTGAAAAGCAATTACAATAATTGGATAAGATGCTTACATGGTTTTGCTGCATTTGCTGCCTGAGGCACATAATGAGACGAGGAGGTGAAACTCTACATAAATGTGCCTGGCATTCAATCCGGAGTGCCGAGGTATCAAGAAGTTGCAGATAAATTGGAAGAGGTTCAGAGAAGATCAGCTGAAATGATGAAAAGAGGGAAGATTGAAGCAGCTAAGGAGGGAATGCTTCACTAAGCAGCCGGTCAACTGGAAGAAAGCAGGCTCCAGGGCTTCTGTGAATATTTCCAGGCTATGACAAAGAGGGGACATAATTACTTGTGCATTCTGGTAGGTCTAAGAAAATGCACTGAGTGTAGATACAAAGTAAGAAAACTACTTTGTGCCAAGATTAAGGACATCAAATCATTTTACCTTAACTCTCTATCGACCTCAGCTTGCAAACATTCAGTGTTGCACCTCGGCTGATGGCTAGGGTGATAAACCGTCCTGATTTGCCTGGGACTGAGGATTTTTCTGGGACACAGGACTGTCGGTGTTAAAACCAGGACAATCCTGGGCAAACCGGGACAGCTGGTCACTCTGCTGATTGCACTGATTATCTCACTGCGTGTGAGGGTCAAAATCTAGGTCTAACCCGGCTGTACGTCTCAGGGATACTGGAATGTAAGAGCAGGTTCCCCAGAGCCCTGTTTGCATGAGGGTTCCAAACCTCCTTGGAGAAATGGTAAAGAGATCCCTGGGGCTCAAGGTTGAGCCTTAGAATACCTAGTGGAGAAATTCTGCTCATATGGGGAAGGCAAATCCTGCCCACCTTGGCTGCGATCAAGGGGCACCTGGATGTTTCAGATAGGGAAACGGAGGGAACATGGCTTGAGGTTGCCAAGTATGACTTGTCTTCAGGCTTCTGCTTGGGTGTAGTGACCATTGTGTTCAATGCAGCACTAGATGCCTTGGGTCCCCTCTAGCCTTGTCAGAAGGAATGAGGCTGCCTTTTGGGGCCCTGAAAAGTTGTAAGCAATGATGCAGGAGAGCATCAGCGTGAGGGCTCTGCAGGAGCAGTGGGAGGAGAGTTGGACCCTGGCACGGGAAGCCAGAGGATGGCTAGTTACCTTTCACCAGCAAAAATACCAGCCATCAAGCCAGCCATAAGATAATGGGAAAAAAGAATGAAAACAAAGAGAATAATGACATCAGTTGAGAAAGAATGTGAGCCTTCTCCAGAAAGGGAGGACCTTTGGCAGAAACTTAGAAGCACAGCAATAAACTCATAACCCTTGCTCTAAGCCAGATAGGATGTCTAATCTTACCCAAGCTGTCAGAGTCTAAAAGTCCTGATCTTCCAGAACAGAGAGTCTGGGAGTCCTGGTGCCCCGGGGTTGGGTGATCCATGGGAAGGAAGAGGCAGTTGTATGTATTAGAAGCAAGCATCAAGATGGAAATAGGATGCTGAAATATGAAAACGGAAAGAAGGGAGAGAAATGTAGTTCAAGGCATAGTCATTTGGATTTGCTTTCTGCATCTGTCATTGTTTGGTCAGAGTCACCATCCACCATACACCCTGCTTCTTTCCAAGGAACACCTTACAGAACAGAAACAAGTCACTGGGCTGCTGCATGTGTCTTTCACTGATCCTGCATTACACATTGTCACCCAGAAATAGCTGGGCAAACAGGAAAAAGTGAAAAAGGAAGATGCAATGGTTGAGTTTGGTTGGCCCTAATTATCAAAGGGAAATAGGACTGCTGCTACATTCTGGTTATGGCACAGGCATTTAGTTATCCATGTCGCTCATGCTGAGTGAATCAGTATTTTAGCTGTTTGCAAGATAAAATGACTCGCTGACTTACACAGCAATGTAATTTACTGCAAGGGTAACAGGTAGCTCACAGAGGCATATGTAGGGCTGAAGAACTTGGGGGTGTGCTAGAAAGCAATGGGAAAAAACACCTAAAATTACATCACAGACACCAGGACACCTTTGTTGTCAAGGTTGCTGCCTCTAATCACTGCCCCTCTGTCAGGTCTGCGGCCACTGTGACCTTCCTCTCGGTCCTCCTGCCATTGTGATACACCTTCAGAATTCTCTGCCGTTCTGGTTGCGTGGTAGCCCCTGCAAGTCCGGGTGGATGTGCCTGATCCAAGGAAACTGGGTCCAAGGAGGCTGGGGAAGGAAATATTTGCCATTTTTGGCATTGATTATGGGTGGCTGCCTTGGCACCCTTCAGAGACTCATAATGTGGGGGAATGAGAGGCTGGGCACTCAGATAGAATGGCAGTTGCCCTTTTGCATGGCCCCTTGACAGCCCAATATCAACATATACTCCTATCCCTACACTTACACTTCCTCCCTGACATAAGACAATCATCATTCATACCACTGAAATATGCTGTCCTCCTCACCCCCCGTTTTTTTTTTTTTTTTTTTTTTTTAAGAGAGAGAGTCTCACTCTGGCTCCCAGTCTGGAGTGCAGTGGTGTCATCATAGTTCACTGCAACCTCAAACTCCTGGGCTCAAGCGATCCTCCTGCCTCAGTCTCCCAAGTAGCTGGGACTACAGGCACATGCCACCACGGCCATCTATGCTCTTTCACTTTTTATTTTTTAACAATCCTATAAAGTAGATTTATTACTTCTTTTTTTAAAAATGTCCTTTTTAAAAACAATTTCAGAATATCACAGGGATATAGATGCTTTGGTTACATATATTGCCTTTGCTTTGCTCAAGTTGGCACTACAAGAGTGCCCAACCCCCGTATGTCACGCACTTTACCCATTAGGTGTGAATTTACCCATCCCCTCCTCCCACCTCCCACCTGCCCAACACCCGATGAATGTTACTTCCATAATGTGCACATAAGTGTTGATCAATTAGTACCGATTTAGTGTTGAATACATGTGCTTGTTTTTCCGTTCTTGTGATACTTCACTTAGAAGAATGGGCTCCAGCTCCATCCAGGATAATATAAGATGTGTTAGTTCACCATTTTTTTTTTTGTGGCTGTGTATACTCTGTGCTATACATATACCACATTTTATTAATCCACTCATGTGGACACTTGGGTTGCTGGACACTTGGGTTGTTTCCACATCTTTGCAATTGTGAATTATGCTGCTATAAACATCCAAGTGCAGATGTCTTTTTTATAGAATGTCTTCATGCTCTTCCTTCTTAAAGTACAGTTGAATCAAAGTCTCACCTGTTCTGTGTCCACCTTGGAGTTCAGGATCTTGGGGCCATGGCCTCTCCTCCTCTATTCTGTCCTGATTCCCTCTCAGTGTTCTGTAACCTACAGGCAAATTTATAAAGGCAACCACCACCACACATCCCCTATAAAATAGTGAGAGAAAGAAAAAAAGGAGAAAAAAATGAGTTCAAATATCAGCATGTATATTTTAGTGAGGAAGAAAATTATAGTGCTTGTTTCTAAACCTGGTCAGGAAGATAAAGTTGGTAGATCCACCTTCCCTCCTCCACTACCATGTTTCTTTTGAACTCAGCCAGGACCTCACCTGGTCAGGGTTCTGCACCCAATGGGATGGTACCAACCTTCGTTTCCAAGAGTTCTGAGATCTTGGTGGTCATGCTTGAAGAAGGTCACTGTAGCTCTCTGTTGCCTTTTACTGTTGGACATGGCAATATTAGGAAATGGCCCAGGAATCCCCTGGGCTTCATCCACCTCCAGGTTGCCCGCAGTTTGAGGCAGCAGCCCCATTTCCCCGTGATAATTAGGGCCAATCAAACTCAAACAACATCGAATCTGCCTTTTTTGTTTTTTCCTTTGTGTTTGCCCAGCTATTTCTGGGCAACAATGTGTAATATAGGATCAGTGAATGACACATGCAGCAGCCCATTGGCTTGTTTCTGTTCTGTGAAGTTTTCCTTGGAAATAAGCAGAGTGTATGGTGGATGGTGATGCTGACCAAAGAATGGCAGGTGCAGAAAGCAAATCCAAGGCCAGAATAAGTGTCTGTACCTGTGAGGACAGATGCTGGTGCCTCATGACAGAGGGGGTTGAATACAGTCCACCTGACACCAGGGGGCAGGCTGGTCCATCCAGGGAAGACCCAATATTACAGGATAAAGGATGGTTTGTGCTGATTGCAAATTGGGCCTCAGCACTGGGGTAGCCAGATTGGCCCTGGTGAAGGGACGTCTACGTCTTTGAGTTCATCAGTAGGTTCCATTCCCACCTCCGTGGCCACTTTGTGCATGAGCCCACTGAACAATCACTGGGGTGGCTGGGAAGGAGGTTGCCTGGTATCTACAGGGCCTATCATCTTGTTCCCCAGTTTATTCATCACCTTTCCACTGTGGAGTGAGGGGGTCTTTGAGGGAGCATGCACTTGGGGCACTTTTCTAGACACTCATCCCCATACCTCCTTCTCAAACATCTCTGTTACTAGTTCTCCAATCTCGTTCCTTCCACATTCATGATCAGCTATCCAAATGTTAGTCACAGCCCACAGCCCAAGAATCTGGTAATGCTTTACCTTCAGCATTCTCACCATTCAGCAGGAGTGGACAGCAAATTGTCCCACCCAAGGTGTCACCCTCTGGGACGGTTTCCCTTTCCTCACTGCCTTTAGAGCCATTCATGAGTGAGGATACAGAGCCAGTTGTCGACTTCTGGTTGGTGCAAGCACATTAAACAGATCCTTCTGCAGTCAGGCCTGGCTTTTTCCCCTTCCTGGTCAAGCAATCACAGGATCTGCCCAGGACGCTGTAGGTGTGAGTGGCGGGATGGGTGGTGGAGCGGCAGGGGTGAGCCCCCCTGCTCACAGAACAGCTGTGTCATCACGACCTCCTCAAGCACCTGCCAGCCTATCCCTCTGGCACCTGATGATGGAGCTCTGTTGATCACACCAAACTTTTGTTAAGGCAGGAAAACTGGCCACTTCGTCACGAGCAGTCCAGATCAGGTGGTCATTTGGCCTTTGTAATCTTACCACAACCACTGCCACTGACATCGTTGAAACTGCTGGGCTGGAATCCGGTCTTGCTGCAACACTTTCGACTGCCAGGAAGGATTCATTCACTGTCATCCCTGCTTGTCTGTGTCACTTGCAATTAAAGTAAAGTGCAATATGGTAATATAAGACCCGAGTAAGCTGGGGTCGCATGCCTAGGCCTAGCTGGAAGGGTGGCTGGGAAAGCAAGTATCTGGCATTTTCAGCTTCTGCAGTGGGAGGGTGGCCAGATAAGCTTTACAAAAAGGGATTTCTCCCAATTCTAAAAAAGGGATTTAGACGTTGGGCAGTCAAAATATCTCCTATATGTGTTTCCTCCCTCCCCCTTTTGAAAAATACAGAAATCCTTAAAGAAGAACAAAAATAAAATGTAATCCAATAGCTCAGAAATAAAGATAATTATTAAAATTTAGGTGTGTTTTCTCCCACATGTCCTCTAATGAATACTTATCTTACAAGAATATATATTCCATGAAGTCAGGGATGTCATCTGTTTTATTAATGTTTGCCACTGGCTTCACATTAATAAATGATTGCCTACATGAATGGTTATTTTATAAATCTTAAACTAATATTTTAATCACTTTTCATTATCATTAAAAGTTCTTTATGCATTCAGTTTTATTGGCTAGGTCAGGTTTCTTCTGGTGAATGTAATGTTACATTTCTAGGGATCTGGGGCCCGAGAGAAAGACTGGGACGACGCAGTGGCCTTTGCCACTTCTTGCTTCCCCTGCAGCCTTTCCAAATCTGCCTGAAAGTGACAGCACCCACGACTTGCCTCTTGCCATACACCTTGATTCTCCCCCAAACCAAAGTGGTCTGAGGAAGCAAAGCTTAATTACGTGCAATGGATCAGGGCCCTGAACACTAATTCCTCTGTGGCAGGAGCAGAAACTCAATTAACAACAACTTTTTGGCTTGGTTGTTGGCTTGTGTTTGACATTCACTAGGTCCTGGTGAAGCAGCAGGACACGGCTGCAAATGCAACAACACAAACAACGATGCGTTGAGTCTGCTCATGGATAGACATTGTTCTAGAAGCTTCATCCTGCTGAGCTTTCACAACAGCCTTATGAAGTATTAGCCCCCAAGGTACAGAGAAGGTTTCCTATTGATGGTGTAATGCCAGGGTCTGCAGCAAGGCAGTCTGACTCACTGACGTCATTCTGGGTGATTTTATTCAAACGTATTTTTGGCCAACGACATGAATAAATATTGATAACATTGAGAAGTGGGTGAATTTTTTTTTCTTTTAAAATGGTGGCAGGATGTTGGGAACCACAGAAGCCCCCGGCTATTTAGAGCAAGTTGAAAGATTTTAGATGATTTCTTTGGGAGAAGAGCTTCTTGGTAATTCAGGAAGATAGGATGGTAACTTGGAGTTTATAAAGAAGCTACTTGTCCTGACCTTTCTTCTTTTTTTTTTTTTTTTTTGAGACAGAGTCTCACTCTGTTGCCCAGGATAGAGTGAGTGCCGTGGCGTCAGCCTAGCTCACAGCAACCTCAAACTCCTGAGCTCAAGGGATCCTCCTGTCTCAGCCTCCCGAGTAGCTGGGACTACAGGCATGCACCACCATGCCCGGCTAATTTTTTCTATATATATTTTTAGCTGTCCATATAATTTCTTTCTATTTTTAGTAGAGATGGGGTCTCGCTCTTGCTCAGGCTGGTCTCGAACTCCTGAGCTCAAATGATCCGCCCACCTCGGCCTCCCAGAGTGCTAGGATTACAGGCGTGAGCCACTGCGCCCGGTCCCTGACCTTTCTTCTCTGGCTCTAGAACTCATAACAGGCACCGCCATCACCGGAAATGGGAGAAGAATACCCTGACTCCTTCTGCTAGCTCTTGCCTCGGGTATCTGTTGACCTAGGCTTCTTATCTGAGCAGGAGCGAGGAATATCTCATAATGAACCCCATCCAATTCACTCCCCAGATTAATGGACAGTCTTCATTCCCTCCAAAATCACACTAGCTGATGCTCACAGTACGTTGAGTGCTCATGGCTAGTCAACTACTGCCTTGTATACCCACGTACCCACCTGCTGATTTACTTGCTGTTAGCTCAGAAACCTCTTTACACCATTTGTACCTATTGCTGTAATGAATTAATGTAATTATTTATGTGAACGACTTTATTCAACATATTGAACATCTACCATGTGCCAGGCAATGTTCTTCATGCTCATAATAAATCAGTGAACAAAGAAACAAAGACCCCTTTTTTCATGTAACTTACATTCTATGCAAAAAGATATAATTTACTTCCTAGAGAACTAAGTTGAATGCTTTGGTAAGACCCAACAAATATAAGTTGCTTAAGAATTTTGCTTAATTTGGGGTATCTAAGACAACTATAAAAGGATTGGAAGAAATATTGCAAGGCTCTGGAAGGATTCCACACTCAAAATATTTCACAAGTATCTTTAAATTCATGTTCTGTTTTAAAGAAATCAAAACTAGAAATATATAAGTGTGATTTATGAAAGAAAAACAATGAAGTCCAATTGGCAAACCCAGAGTAAGCCCTTGGGCCTATGTCAGAAAAATATTTACATGTTTTATGTTAAAATGAAATGTTTAAGGTAAATATTTATCTTTTTCTTTCTTTCTTTCTTTTTTTTTTTTTTTTAACACATTGACTGCTACACCAGAAAAAAAATTTTCCCTTTGGGCCAAGGCATCTTATTATAAAAATAAAATAAAAACTTCAAAAACAAACCAATCCTTTCTAATTTAATGAAAAAACACTTGTTATTTTTTGTTGTTTTCTGTGGATGAGCTATATGCCATTAAGTTGTCAATATTAATTGTAACAATAAGAATATCAACAAGTAAGATTTTCACAAACCAACTGCTAGGTTTTGCCCAGGGGGCCACCCATCATGTAACATGAGTGCTACAGCATGGCAGCGTGAGCTGCCTGTGCACTTCGCAGCTCCCAAGGTAAAGGGACCTGTGAGTTACATATGCTTCACGAGGCCCTGGGCTCAAAACTAGCATGAGTTAAATACAACTCACGTGGCAGTTAATATGTTAAAAATGAGTTTTCACTGTAAATGGCTTTTTTGATTGAAAACCAACAACTAGTCCCAACTGGATTGGATGAAAGGGGTCTAAGGACCACTTGAATCTGAATTACCAGGGAGCTGCAATTCTGAATCAGGAGTTCTGGGGATGGGTCCTGGGGAAACTGTAGTAAACAAACTCCCTAGGGACCAACTCAGGAGGGTCCACTGCTGAGGGCTGTTGTACCAATCAGGGTAACCCCCCCGGGTCCTTCTTGGTCTGGACCTTCAATCTCGAGGATCAAGGCTCAAGACAGCATTTGATGGGAAGGCTCCATCCTGCCTTCAGAGGGTGAAATCTTCCAGCGGTCTTTTTTTGAATTGTGTCACAGCAGAGACCTAGCATTAAAAGAAATGAAGTCAGTGTGTAATTCTTGGTGCCCAAATTAGGTATTCCAAGGAGATTAAGAAAGGATTATATTCTTGAGCAGTCTGTAATCTCAAAACAAACTCAGCACACAAATCCCTAGGTTATATTACTAGATAGCATATGGTATTATTAGTAGCGAAATCACCTGCTATGGATCCTGTAGGAAGATGAGAATCTTGGGGTGACCAACCGTCCCAGTCTGCCCAGGACTCAGGGGTTGACTGGGATGTGGGGCTTTCAGTGTTAAAACTGAGATAGTCCTGGGAAAACTGGGATGGTTGGTCACTGTGGAGAAGGATCAATTTATGCGCAAGCACAGCTAGGGAGGGATTTGTAGAGGAAACATTTGAGTGGGCGTTAGAGTCTAGAAGAATGTACAGCAGCCGAGAGCTAGGAGGGGAGAGGAGAATTCTAATTTGAATGCACGCACGTCCTCAGAGAGCCCCAGCACTATTTGTTTTAATCCAGGTATTATAAACCCGGTGTGTTTTTAGTGATCACTTGGCATGTTGCTACAAGAAGTGTGACAGAGCTAAGTGGTTCTGCAAGCTAAGGTGCTAACAGTTCATACGCACACCCACCTCTGCATACAGGTTAATTAGCTAGTGTTGGCAGAGCCTTTGAATGTGTGCAGCACACCCCAAAACCCAGATATTATTAGCCAGTCAGCACCACCTTAAAAAAAATAACATTGCTGCAGTCCTTGTTTCTTCCCAATTTCTCTGAAATAGCTGGCTGCCTGCAGATTTGAGCATGAGCCTCTCACTGGAACTGAAGTGGCCACAGTCTGCAACACGTGTGAATGTGATACGGACAGACCCACGGCCAGCACCGCGCTATTGGTCTGCTGCCCTTGCCTTCCTGTTAGAGGGCTGTCGCATTCATCCTCTCTGCCTCTTCTCATTTGGGCTGTTCATAGATATTCTGTATATATAGATCTCATATATCTTTTAGGTACCATATATATAATATCACAGACCATATGATGTTGTATCATAAGACATCATGTATCTGGTAATGAAAGAGGTGCTAATGTCAAGGGACGGCCATAACCTGGACAACAGCCCACCCTCTTGCCTGGGCTCAGGCTGGTTCCAGTGTGAGGCAGGGGGATTACAGGCTGATTTTGCCACTAACAAGACCCAGTCTCAGACATGCTGCCAATCTGTGCATCTGCTGGAAGCAGCTCCCCCACCATTGTTGCTGAGCAGTAACATCTGATCCTGTGCCTGGGGCTCCACCCTGGCTGGGACCTCATGAGTAAGAAAGCATGCACCCTGACAAGTCAGCCCAGGCCATGCTCATGTGAGGGTCCTGCCGGTTCCAGAGCTTCTTTGGAGCGTGCTGCACTTCGGCCAGCCCACCACACAGGTCGGATGGAGTAAGCAGTTAGCAAAGCCAATTTTCTTCAGACCTTTCATAGAGCCCGAGTGAAAAACAATTTCAAAGTTTTTTTTATCATCTCACTCAACAATAATCAACACAGAAGACTTGAATGTATGGGGACTTCTCTCCACCAACAACCAAGCAATCAGTTCTGCAGGGGACACCAATGTTGGGTGTCCTCCAATTCAATTCCAACACTAGCTACTTGAAGACAGCATCAGATCCCATGGATTGAGGGTTGAGTCCTGCAAGACTGCCCCCCACTTCCCATGCCAATTGCAAGCCCCAGGTTGTTTTTTCTGTGCTTCTGACTGACTGGCTATAAATCGGGGTTCTCATGACCCCCTCCTTGAATTCAATTAATTTGCTAGAGCTGCTCACAAACTCAGAGAAACATTTTCTTACATTTATCAGTTTATTACAAAGATATTTAAAAGAATACAAATAAACAGCCAGATGATAAAGAGATATATTGGGCAGCAAGGTCTGGAAGGGTCCTAAGTACAGTGTCTTGTGTCCTTGTGGAGCTGGAATGTGCCACCCTCCTGGAACATGGATGTGTAAGTCTGCCCTTTTGGGCTTCTATGGAGGCTTCATTATGTAGGCACGATTGATTACATCATTGGTCATTGGTGATTGGTATAACTAACCTTCAATCCCTCTCCCTTCCCAGAGATTGGGAGTAGGGCTGAATGTCCCAAACCTCTAATGCTGCCTTGGTCTTTCTGATGACCAGGCTCCATCCTGAAGCTATCCAGGGACTGCTAGCCATAGGTCAACTCATTAGCATACAAACAGATGCCATGTTGGAAATTCTATGGATTTTAGGAGTTGTATGCCAAGAAATGGGACAAAAACCAAATATACATTTCACAATATGACAGAACTCCAGAAGTCAAGGCTACTCTTGCAGGATTGCTATAAATGAGCCTTGAAAAATTAATATGTCAGTAGAATACACACCAGTCATTTACCATTTGATAGTGGAAGGATGGATGAAGTCTTACTAAGCAAAGAAAGGTTTAAAAACCCAGAGACATGGGGAAGGAAGTAGAGAAGCTAGGAACATGGATATCCACTCACTCACATGTGCCCCTGAGTCTAAATACTCCTTGGAATTACAGACTCTTGAGGTTTCTGTCCTGACAGGCTCAGGCAAGAGTAATGACTCCCTGGGCCTCTGAGTGTCCCCTAACCTCCACTCCAAGAGTGATACCTTCATTGATTATTGCACAACTGACCTAGCATGGTCTTAAGAAAAGGGAGAGATGTGTAAATAGAGGTTAAGAGCTGTTTAAAGGTAACATCATTCTCCTTCCTCCTTTCCCACACCAAAGACCTGAGTGGCCCATGTGTGATCTGAGAGATGCCCCTTTCTCAACTAAGATGGATCCTAAGGTTAAGGAAACAAAAGTTACCTATAGGTCATGAGTTTAGGGCCTGGCCAGCATGGGAAACTTCTAAATTCCTATGGCTATAAGAAAAACCACACTCTTGCTAAACTCTCTAGCAATAGGAGCTATCAGGCAAATTATCAGACCTCTCCTAACTCTGATTTATATCCCAGACCCAACAACTCTGATTGGACAGAGGACTGGCCTTGTAACCATTCTTCTCTGATAAGCAACTGCAGACCTCAAGCCAGTTTCAGCCAGTTTACAGAGACTGCCCACAAATTGTCTTCTTGTCTTGTCACTTTTGGACATAAAAAGCCAAATTCCACCTCATTTTAATGCTAAAGCCCTGCCTCAAAGTGAACATGGGATGTATGTTACATATATGTTTATCCATTGCACCTGTGCTCAGCTCCCCTCATAAATATGTACAGCATTTCCCCCAAACCTGCTGAATATGTATGACCCTATTATGTAATTGGACCCTATGAGTCATAAAACCCAACGTGCCCCTTCCCACTTTGAAGAGAGAGCACCTTGGGTCCTCACTGGAGACTATCTCTTCCTGGTTTACAACCCGATATTGTCATAAAGCTCTCCTTTCTACTATTTAGCCATCCTGCAATCTTTTAAATGACACCAGGATCTGTGCCTGTGTGGTCACACGTAGACATTTTTCAGGTAAGAAAGTGCTTGTGCTTGCTACGTCCCAACAGGACTGCAGACAAGTTGCCCTCTGGTCATTGGTCTTCTTTTGCCTTAGAAATGATGGGTTCCCTTGGTCTGCACTGAGCTGATAACTGTCTGGTTATTCTCCCTTTCTTCTCTCTGTCCTTCATTCCTTTCTTTACCTTGTGTTGACAAAGGACTTAGGAATAATCATTTCAAAAAGAATTACGTTTTACTCTTATTGTAGTCAGCAAAGTCCACTTCATATTTTCCCAATGCTCATTTTAAAAGTGGGAATTTCACATTTGGGTCTTCCTTCTGAGCATTCCTTACATTATAGATCAGAGTTGCCCAACAGAACTTTCCATGATAATAGAAATGTTCTATATCTGCGCTGTCGAAACCGCTAGCCACATGCAGCTGTTGAGTACTTCAAATGTGACTAACGTGATTGAGTTTAACCACGTTTTCGATTGTATTTGATTTTAATCAATTTAAATTTAAATAGCCACAGATGGCTCATGGAGGTAGTATGTAACAGTGTAGTTAGGGTACATGTATGTATTTCCAAGGCTCTCCTCCAAATCTCAATGCAGATTTTTTTTTCCTCAGGTGATCCAGACACACTTCACTCTTCTCTAGGCTCCTTGACACTAGAGGAAGTAAGCAAACACTCCGTTCCTTGCCCTGCAATTTCTTCAGCTCTCAGAGTCCTTCACACGGCAAGTGGGAGGTTGGGTTGGGAAAGGCTTACTGAAATGTCAGTAATATGGGTGAGAAAATTTCAGTTCTTGGCCAAGCATTTTCTTTGTTGACACAACAGGTTTACTTGCTCATGCATAGAAGAAAGTAACGGCTAAACCCTGAAATGAAATGCCTGAGTCCCAGGTGGTTCACGGTTCTATTTCAATTTAATGCACATTTAAACTAATGTAAGTCATTAGAGCTATGTATGCTTGAAGGTACTATATTACAAACATTTTAAAAGAAAGCCTATGAAAATTAAAATTACATAACCAGAGAAGAATTTGCAGAGATCTGGGTTTGCATGAAGGAAAATAGCTCAGGCTGTATTGGAACTTCCAAATGACACACCATCTCTCCAGGACAGAATCATCTGACTGTAGCTGGGTGATGTTGGCAAAGACCTAGGATGAGGGAAACAATTGGGAAGGGTCCATTTACACAATGAGAACAAAGGGACAAGGAATTTCCAGGATAAAAAAAAGAAAACTCTGACTTTTAAGCAAAAGTCAAAGGCCATGATTAAGCCCTGAAAGGAGGAAGTGGCTGAAAATATAAGGCAGACAATGCTGTACACCTGGAAAAGATCTAAGAACCCAAGAGAGCTCAGCAGTGTCAGGAAAACAAGATAGATGAGGCCTACCCAAGAGTGGGTGTCAGACAGAGACTAAACAAGGGAACAATTCCCAGATTTGCAGAAGAGTCCTTGGTTCAAACAATAGGAGGTAGGTTTCCATTTATTCTTCTATCTAGCTGTGTTAGTCTGCTCAGGCTACTGTAATAAAATAGCAGAGACTGGATGGCTTAAACAACAAAAATTTATCTTCTCACAGTTCTGGAGGCTGAGAAGGTCAAGGTCAAGGTGCTGGTCAATTTGGTTTCTGGTGGCAGATGGCTGCCTCCTCACCAAGGTCTTACATGGCGGGAAGAGAGAGAGACAGAGAGAGAGAGAAAGAGAGAGAACATGCACAAGTGCTCTGGTCTCTTCCTCTTCTTGTAAAGACACTAATTCCATCATGGGGACCCATCCTCATCACCTCATCTAAACTTAATTACCTCCCAAAGATCCCATCTCCAAATACCATCACATTGGGGGTTAGGACTCTGACATACAAATTTAGATGGGACACAAATATTCGGTCCATGATACCAGTCATTCAATAAACATTTATCAAGTACCTACTATGTGCTATAGTTGTACTGAGGAGTAAAACCATCTCTGCCTCCTGGAGATCACTTCAAACAATCACAACCCAAAGAAATAAGTAATAGAGAAAGTGCTGGGGGTGCACAGAGGGCCGGGGGACAAACCCTACCCAGGGGTCCAAAGAAGACTTTATGGGGAGGGAACATTTGAATGGAGTCTTGAAGGACAAGGGAGACACAGAGGGGGTGATTCCCAGACAGGGGTGACAGTATCTGCTAAGTCATGGAGGTGGTCAAGGCACAGTGTATGGAAGTCGGTATTGAAGCACTGGGTTATGGGATTAGGGATGGTGGGCACAGGCAGGGTTAGTAGGCAGGAGATAACATTGGAGAGGCAGGCTGGGCTTGGGAGAAGGGCTAGATGTGCCATATTAGGAATTTGAATGTGATCCCAAAGGATATCGGGAGTCTGAGGGCTGCAGAAACATTTTAAACAGAGTAATGTGCAGATCTATGTGCAG